>NC_143568.1:38440178-38755357 GCF_054136105.1 Typopeltis vanoorti | reverse complement strand
ACGATAATTGCGGACCCTTAAAAAAACAAATTTTGAGAGATTAAAATAACAGATAGGTTATTGTGATGAGACCCTTTTATAAATAAATCTGCGATATCTCTACTGTTTTTTGCTTTATGAATGGGATATCAGTCATTTGTTTAAGAGGGACCGATAATCCGTTGATAAAGTCCACATTTTCAGAAGTCTTAAATTTTTCCTGATATTCCCCAAAACAATGGATTATCCGTTGTGGGGTGGATTTTATTAAAAGTTCTCTGTTTTTTTATTAGTCCTAATACGAAATGATTTTTTCTGAAGAAGGTCCAATAAACGTAAACGGATGCTAAAATCATATTCCGTTTTTTAAATTATCATAAACAACTGCATAAATATTGGTAAGACAAGAATATTTATATGTAACCAGCATGAACGATCTGATAGTAAAAAATCATTAATTTTCCAAAATCTGTAACAGATGGCTGCACTTACTTACCAACTGTTTAAATATTAGAAGGGAGTGAATATTTCTATCTAAACTTCGTGGAAAAAACTCGTTCGGTTACACCCCGAATCCACCTTGGGGGTTAAATAACCAAAAACACAGTGACCAGATTCGTAGATATAAATGAAAACTGTTGCTTGTAAAAATAAGAAACGATCACTCTAAGTTTACTCTTTTCGAGTTGTTTGAAGATTTGGTCTTATAAGAATACAAATTGCGTTTAATAAACCTATCTCTCTCTCTCTCTCTCTTATCTTCAACAAAGCAGAACTAACAGTTTAAAAAAATTTACGAAAATAGATTTTGCACAAAAACACCACAGGGCTTCTCTTAACAATAAAATATCTTCCCAAAATTACGTCATAAAACAGCAACGCGGTTCACTTTCTGATATCATCTGCATAGGTAAAAATAGACAATAAAAAATAAATAAATAAAAAACGTGTACAGAAGTACTCGTAGGCATGTCCTCTTCCTCAACACAGTAGCAGTCAGTTCCGAAAGAAACTGCAACCATACAACGGGTAATTAAAACACGTGGAAAACACGTCTCCCTTCCATCCCAAATAAAAAGCATGCAGAAACATGAACAAATGCGAGAGGATTCGGGAGTGACGTAATCAAATCTTACGGATGCCTTCATTTCTCAGGTCTATTACTGATCACTTCAGACAAATACAGCAGCGCAGAAAAGTGGTCGCGTTCAAGTCCGTTATTACAAATGGTGTACAGAAATCAGTTTCTGGGTAGTGGTTACGATGGCAGAGGGAAAAAAATCTCTATTCACAGCAGTTACGTTATCTCGTGAACAGTGGAATGCTATTTGTCAAAAATGGATGAATATAGAGAACCATTACACGGAATTGTTCACAAATATTATGTAGATGAAACTCTGGTTTGGAAGTGTAACACGAACATCTCCATTGAAGAAATACAAGGTAGGGATTCAAAAATCCATGTTTACCCTGAGCAATGATGAAATAACTCCATTTTCATCAAACTTTGCAGCCCATACACTCTTTCCTTCTGCTCTTAGAATCGGAAAGTCCATGTTTCAGAATAATGACTCCAGTAATTGTTGCAAGTCATCTACGAACTTCTATGGAGCGACATCTAATGTTGTAGAAGCTTTTACTTCTACAACATTCATCCAGTTCGACAAGAAGAAGCCGTTTTGCCGATTTATCAACATTATACTCCCGGACATTTTCCCTTTATGAAATTGTAAAGGAGCTAACGAAAGTGAATAAGTTACAAAGTAGTAACAGGTTTGAATTTTTTTTTTTTTTTTACTCTATATGTTTCGAGTTTGGAAATAAACAGGTACGCAAGATTACACTTGCTCTCTTTTCTGTGTCATGCATGCTTTTTAATTATGGTATTTGTTTACCCAAACCATCGGCACAACTAACTGAAAAATAAACGAAATAAAATAGTAAAAATATATGTATACTGTCCGACCACAGATGCTAGACTTCTCGACACTTCTGGCATGGCAAAAGAAGGCGAATCCATTCAAACAATAGGGTAATCAATGATGAGTGGTTATTATTATAAAAACTGATCATTGATGAGTGTTGGAAAATTATCTTTTCTTTTATGAAACTTCTAGTTTTTAAAGTGGTAGCTATTTTGCTTCTACAACCGTTGGAAAATTTTACGCACAAAGTACGTGATTTCGCGTGTTGGTGACGAATTCGTACATTGCATTCTTGCTTTTCCCCTTGAATGTGAATCGACTCTTCTTGGCACTGTGCCAGCTAAGGTTCTCACATCTGTGGTCGGACAGTACATGGAAAACTTTCTCTCTCCACAATTGGAAAAACTGATTTCACAATGAATAACATCGACATTCGATGGTGCATAAGGGAAAAAATCATTCGTTCTTCAAGAAAACAAACGTTCAGAACTACCTCTGGGACAAACATCTATTCTATTTATTCAATTTAATTTATTAAGCCATTCTATTAATTTCGTCTACTGTCCCCCCCTCTTATTAAATGCATTTTTGTCTCTAATTCAGTGCATTTTCCGGCTGGGTTGTCAGCTTTGAGGATGATAAAACTTGAGACCCTGGAAGGGAAAATCCCTCCACCTCCGTATGAAATCGATTTCTTACCTGCAGTTCAAAAAGCCCTTTTAATAGTTTTAATAGTGATCATTCGATTCAAATCCAGGTCTTTTTAACGAAAGTGCGCGTCTTCTGCAAGTTATCCAAACTTTAAAATATGATCACACAATTTAGAGATTGAGGAATAAGGACACGGAAGTAAGTGAAAAAGGCCGCCAAAGCGTCTTACCACAGCGTTTGTCTTCTAGGAACGGGGAAACGAATTTTTAAATTTACGTTTGATTCCAAAATTTATGGCTGTGGAACAATTAATGATTTATTAATTCAGACAAGTTTTAGAAAGATTATCATAAGTAATCTAACAGATGTAATGGATTTCTCCAGTCCGGAGATGCTCAAATTTCGGAAACCTATGCCATGCAGTATTAAGATTAGTTAAACCATAAAATAAACCGATGAACCCCTTTTGGTGTTTTTCATTCCCACAGAGAGAGAGAGAGAGAGTTAATATCAAGCGCTTTTTTAGAAACTATTAGACTTCGGGCTGAAAAAGGAACCCGAAAAGGTCCTTTGCTCAATGACCAGAATCAAACCTAACGGAAGTTACAGCAAAGATGCATATAATTAGGCTAATCAAATTTTTCGTTTTTCTTTTTTCATTTTTTTTTTTTAACTTGCTCACAGAAAACATCACCACATCCATCCGTGTTCACTTGTGCTAATTATTCTTAATGTTCGAAACCTCCTTCAGTTTAAAATCACTTCTCAATTCTTACCATTCTTTCTGTTTTTCATCAGTATCTACTTTTTGTTTTAATTAAAATTAAGAATTCCAGTGTCCTATCCGATTGCAGTAATATATCTGATTTTTGATTTAAAAAATTACGAGCACTCCCTATCTATTGGTATATTTATTCGAATCGAAAACTTTGCATTGCCATTAACACGATTTTTACTTCCATTTATTATATTAGACAGAGATACGGAAATATTTTTCAGCTTGAAATGTAATTATGCGTTTAATTTTGCAAAAGCAATTATTTCAGTAAACATTGTTATTACAAGAACCATATTGTTTTTAATAAGCAACCTCGTCACTTGAACAGCAGAAATTAAAATAAATTCGGAACATGGATCCGCGTCATATTTTTTCTCTTTATATTCTTCAGCATAAACATAGGTATCACGTTGTTGTTCTTGAAGCCTTCCAGTTTCTTATTTCTGCCTTCTTGAAATATTATGATGCTGGGTGTTGAATGTTGTCATTAGTAAAAAAAGTGCTAAAGTGGTTTGGCTTTTGTTTTGTTTTGTTTTCTTGATGAATCGTAATTAATTGTCATGCATACGTTGCAATTAGTCAACATAGCAATACTGGAGATGGATAATCAGAGCGCGCATCTCTCATGTGGCCATTACAGTTTTTGTGACGTGTGTGTGTGTGTATTTGGGTGCATGTAAACATTTTTCTTGGGTGAATGGGGGTGCAAAGGCTAACTGTGTAATTACAAACGTATACAAATCATTCGATATTCATAGCTTATTGAAACAAAGTTTCAATTCTGAGATGTGGGGGGGAGGGGAATCTATTTCCAACATTTCATAAGAATGCAGTACTCGAATTGCATACTGGCATATCGTGCACGGTGTAGCAAACAAAGAATGGGACAGATTTGGGAAATTAAAATGTAATGCGATGGAACATAATTTAACACTTTAGACTTGATCAGGTATACAAAGATGTTACTATTTTTTCGTTGCTTACTATTTTCCCCGTGTTGTAGAATAATCTTCACAGAAGAAGAAAAGTAATAAGTAAATACTAGTTTTACTTATTATTCGTATGTTTCCTGAATATGATGGAATACTGGTATATCTTGAAAACACACGTTGAGGATAGTCGCAAACGTAAATATGGAACACAAAAACAAACAAAAACCCTTCAGATAAGCTGTTCATTATTCGAGGCATCTCGGTAATTTCTTTAAACAGTGCAATAAATTAATGGATCGTTCTTTTTTGTTAATCTTTATCGAGAGAAGATTGGTAAAATAAGAAAACAGCATAGTTATTTTTGAGGATAAGGCTGTTATATATAACAGTTGACGAATACTTGGAATGGTCTTCAATATCGAGCTGTCTGAATGAAAGTATCCTCAACCTGTGGGCATTATGATTAAATAATAATCATGAAACCTTATTTGATCATAATACCACCACTCGGCATGTTCATGAAAAACAGAAGTAAACAAACTAAAAGTAAAGGCACAAACAAACTTTAGGCGGAAAATGAATTTCATCGGCCAGTGTGAAACCACCACGCCGCTTACTGCAGGCCTGAAGTCGCTTGAAAACTTTCCATGTTTGGTTTCAAGAGCAGGGCTCTTGAAACCAAACATGGTTCATTAGTACCAAGAGTCGATATCCGGTATCGACTCTTGGTACTAATACTGATGCATAGGCTTAGAACCTTTCGTGGGCAAGGTTCACATAAACATCTAACATGCATTCAACAGGCAAGCCTAAGCTAGTGTATGAAAACATTGGAGCTTCGAAGTCCATGGTAAGGAATAATGAATCATGTTACACTACATGAACACTGAATGAGCGTGGGTGTGGTGGCGGATACCTAGGGACTGCTCTATGTCCGAATGCAATAACCTACTAAATTTAGTGAGGGAGGTATAAAGATCTGGACTTACATTCTGTCTGTATTTCTTCTGTTATGGATTTGAATTTTTGGTTGTAGTGCTTGGAAAACGGACGGTAACCGATATGCAACATTCTGGATAATGTAATACCTCCTACATTTTTAGCAGTTTTACAGAATAGAAGGAACTATGTCTCTTTAAACATGAGAATGCACCATGTAGTCATGTGCTATTGCGATATGGCTTCAGGAAAATGAAGTGGAAAAACTTCATTGGCTTGCATGGAGTCCCCATTTTACTCTCAGCAGATGGTACCGACTCAAAATTTTTTTTTAACAAATCATTTCTGAAAGCAGTTTTTTAAAGGGTGACTTTCCCTAATGGACAGCGCTGAGCTACCGAATCAATTTTACAAAAGTTTCTAAAAAAGGTTGCAGTATAAAATACTTCAAAATGCACTCCTAATTTTTTGTGCCACCTAATACAGAATTTAAGTACAAGGAATTATATTACGGATGTGGATGAAGGAAAATTGCCGACGAAGAGGGAAACTTGTAAAGGTGGAGCAAGTAAGGGGGAAATCTCCCTACTTGCACCACCTTCCGTATATCTTTGTGTAATGCTTATTATTCAGGATTGTACCTGAATAATAAGCATTACACAAGTGAACGAAATCCTCAAGGATGCTACTTGTAAAAGTCATTGAACTTCTCAATAAAGAAATAAGAAATGCCGTGTATACATATCTCCTCTTGGATAGGAAATATTTAGTTTTGCCTTTCTTATTATTAAAACGCACTGACATTATATAAAACTATTTTATTGACTTTTTTAATTATACAGTTGTATATAGTTTCGTTGCCTTATCATTCGCTTTTTGATTCCAGCAATATCATAGTTCATCAAATAGATCAACTCTTAAGAATTATTAAGTAAAATAATTTTCCGATTAGTCAAAGACAACTATAGTTCTTGGCTGTTGTTGTTGTTTTGTTTTTTTCTTTTCGTTTTTTTTTATTTTTTTATCATTCAATCTCATTAGAACTGATTAATATTTTTGTTGCCCATGAAATTACTATTAAATCACAAGTCACTGCCTCGATAACAGCAAAAATAAAGGCCGCAAAAATGCTGAAATGTCAGTAATAAGATTTTTTTAAATCTAGTTTTAATTTCATTAAATTCATTTTTACGCTTGAAAAGCGTGCTAATTTTGGGTCGTCACCTCTGTGATTAATAGAGAAAATAAGCTGCTGCAGCTAAAAAGAAAAGCCAACATGACGCAATCTCACTGTTCTGTAAAACGTCATCAGATGCAGCATAGTGTCGCAACAATAGGCCGGTATCACAAGCGCATATCGCGTGAATGGCAGGCATTTTGGAAAAGTTCCAGAAGTAAACCTTCAGTGCAGTTCATAATTCACTGTTCCCTGTTCGCGTTGTAAGAGAAGGAGACATCAGTTGTCATTGGCAAATGTCAGTGTTGGAGAGCCGCGGTGCGGTAGAAAACGCAATCTGTATTTAGCAATTATAGATAGCCAGGCGTCCGAAAATCAAGAAACGAGCCACTTTCTTGGTCGTTTAGTCAGGCACAAGGTCTTCACTTGTTGACTCCCGAGCTTTATTGACGAGGCTGTCGCCGTCGTAATGACCTGTCAGGGCCAAATGGCGAATCTTTCACAGATGCCGCCATAGAGTTCAGTTTGTCAGACGATCTTATCACATTAAACTTCCGGAAATTTTCCATTAATATGCACGACTCTGCGAACTGGAAACTACTTCCGGATTTAGCGCTTTCATTCCATTTCGAATCTGTCTACGCTCGGCTAAGTGATATTACAATAACTAAGACTCACGATAACGCAGTCAGTTATCAGAGTAGCTTGTGACTAGATGTGACTGCAGTGCCATCTATGATCAAGAACAAGTATTACACTAATACAGATATACTTGACTTCGGATAGAAGGTGCAATAAAATCAATAATAATAACTAAATACAGACGATGTAAGACTTTTTTTAAAAAAAAAATAAGAACAGTGAATTAATGAACAGCAGAAAGATATTTTTATTTTATTTTTATTTTTAAACTTCTTGTCTTTCTAAACAAGTATGGAAATATTCGCTCAATAATTGAAATGTGTATTTCTTTTTTATGGTTTAAATTTCCGTGTTGAAATAAACCAGCATTGAATAGCTTGTTTATATTGTTTGGTTAAATTAAAATATATTCTGGTTATTATTTTATTTCAATTGAACATCATCCCATTTCAAACTGAAATAAATTTAACATTATCTGTACTCTACGTTGTTACAAAAATAATTAACTGACAGTCAAGTTGATAGAAAAGGATACGACAGTAAATTAGATTTAGAAGACATAATTAATGAATGTACTGATATGCTGGAAGATAGTTTAAAGATTTTATAATTAAATCGTTTTAAAAAAGTTTAATAAGCACTTTATAATTCTAACTTTTATTAAATCTGTAGGTAGCCCTTTTCATCTTTCATAATCGCCGCAGTTGAGTGCATTTCTGCAGCGCACTAGAAGAAAAGTAATGTTCTTAATGATAACTAGAATTGAAGTGAAAACTTGTGTGGGTGTATGCGTGTGGTCCGTGGATTATATTTTACTTAATTATATATTTTACTTAATTATATATTTTACTTAATTTTTAAATGAATTTTTCTTCGACGACAATATGATAATCGTCATCGAGGCTCTAGGCCACGTGGCCTGTTTCGGACTCGGTCCATCTTCTTCTTCTTCTTGGTCGTCCCCTATTCCTCGTTCCTCTAGGACAGTGTTTCTCAAACTTCAGATATCCGCGTACTCCTTAAATTTTCATTATTACCATGTACCCAGTGGTAAGCTATGGAAATTTTAACAAAGGGCTCGCAAAGGTACCCCCTTATCAAATAATAAATAAATAAAGTATATTTCATTGTAAATGTCTATTTTATTTGAATTTATATGTTCATGAAAATTAAAAATATGATTTCTTTTTAATAGAACAAAATTTGGAATAGATTCCTCTTCATTTCCCGTCCAAGAAAATCCACATTTCAAGTAATCCAAATTATACTTACGAAGATTTTTCATCTTCTTCATAGTTAGTTCTCTAGAGATGTCAGACGACACACCCTTATCAATTATTTTATTTAACAATTATTCAATTATTTTATCTTATTATTTTTCTTGTTGCTTACAGCTATTTGTATTGGTTTTATTTCTCTCTTTTGTGGGTTTTATAAATCCAATCTTTAACTAGTGATCCATACTTAAGAATTTGAAAACTAAAAAAATTACCGTATTTACCCGAATATAACTCTCACTCTTTTCTCGAAATTAAAGCTAAAAAATCGTGGTGCGAGATATATGCGGGGATTTTCGGAAACTAAAGTTTTCAGGGAAAAAAATGAAAATGGTGTGACTTACCAAGAAGCTCCTATTCCCTATCGCTACTTTTGCTTCTGGCTTCGAGAACAGTTTCTTTGTGTGCATATCAAGTCATCTATCTTTCCCATTATTTCAAGCAAACATTACCAGTAATTTACAAGACTTGAGATGCGTAGGGCAGCTATGAAGAAGTGCATATGATTGGTGCGGTATTCACAAAAGATCGCGCGAAACCAAAGACAACTTATCATTTCAACAGTTGAGTTGAAATGCTAATTCTCTTCAACCGACTTCCACAATATCTGAAACACAATCACTATATATATTTCTTAGTTTTAACACGTTCACAACGGGATGGTTTCAAGCAAAACCATATGTTGCACCGGCAACATATGGTTTTGCTTGAAACAGGTTTTAATTGTTATGAATTTCGAAATAACTAATAATTATTTTCTTCACTCGCACTTATAAAACGCGTGTGCCAGAGGTAGTGTTGATAGTTCGGCAGCGGCCGCAACCTCTTCCAGGCAGCACTATACACGCGCAGTTGAAAGCAACGTCTTGATGACATCTCATTGGTGCTTGTTTCAGTGCAATTGTGCTGATTTGTTTACCTCTTAAAGTTGACTTGATTATGAACAATTGATCATGAAGCGATTCCGTTTTCTTTGTCAGAGTTCTGGATACATATCGGCAAGGAATTCCCAACTTATTTATGCGAGAAAGGCTTTTCTGCTTTGGCAGCTATGAAGTCAAAGTATCTTTCAAGACTAAATATTGCTAAAGAACTTAGACTGGCCATTTCTGATATTACACCACGTTTTGATAAACTTTGTTCTCAAAAGCGGGTCCATCCATCACATTACACTTGGACATTTAAATGTTTGATTATTTTTACAGAGAAAAATTAAATACTTGTTAGTTAAATATTGTTTCATTTCAATACATATTTTGATTAATTGCAAGTGTTAAAACTAATTTTTAATGTAGGCCTAATATTGTGATATTTTAATTATTTTGTGTCAAAAACTGTTAGACAGTATGTAGAAAACACAAAATTAACTGAATAAAACGTCAAACTTAGTATGATTTCTATTTTGATAGAAGTCATACTAAGTATGACTTAGTATGACTAAGTCATACTATTTGGGGGGGGGGGGGGTGACGTGTTTTTCTCTTGTCAGATGGGGCTCAGAGGTAAAAAGTTTGAGAACCACTGATCTAGAGCCAGTTTTTCCTATATTTAATTACTGAGTCTGTTATGGGATTTTGAGATTTTTCATTATTTCATTATTTTTCTTGTTTTTATCTAATAAAGTGAGTTTTTCTATCTCTTTCTCCGAAGGTCCAGATCTCACTTCCATATAATAGTGTGCGTTTGTGAGTCTTGTGTGTTTCTGTACGTAGTTAGTTTTAAAGGTTCTGTTAATTACTCCAGTGATTTTTATAAAGTTTTTCATCTTAAAATCAATATCTATTTCATTTATGTAAGATAGTTTACAGCCTAGGTATTTGAAACTATTAACTTGCTCAATTATTTTATTATTTATCACTATTTTACTTCTAACAGTAAATTAGTAATAAATTTCTAGGCCATATTGTTGTATAATATTATTTAAATTATAAATTGATTTCTGCAGTCCATCTTCAGTCTAACCAAAGATGATCGGATCATCAGCAAAGAGTAGTGTGTCTATTTTTACGTGTCCATTGATTTGGAAGCGACATGTATTTATACAATATGATAATATCGTAAAAACTTCGGTATAATACGTTTCAAAATACTGTATGTATGTTGGTTATATGCTACAGTTTTCCAGTGTTAACAGAACTTCGAGCTTATGTTTTGTATGTTAGTGGACAGCAGATGCCGATATATTTGGATGGTCGATTGGGAAGTGTATTAGTGCGTAGATAGGATAGTATGTGGGTAGATCAAATAGAGTACATGGTGGACAGTGTGGTGTAGATGCTGTCTGTGCGTCCTTGAAAGCGTCATGTAATAATGATAATAATAGTTTGCGTATTACCTTAAAAATTAATTCCAAGCCCTTTGATGTTCTTAATGTTGTTTGTAGTTTGTTTTAAGTTTTTTTTTTTAATGCGTAATATGGCGCTGTATATTCAAGTTCATTAAACTGTGTTTATTTTAACGTGTTTTACTTAATTTTTTATTTGAAATTTTCATTTCGTAAATTTCAGAAATTTACAAATTAATTCTAGCACGTATTCTTAAAAACTGCATGGCTTGTATAATGTTAACAATTTTAGATGGTTCTGCGCTATATTAATATAGTACAGTAAATGTGTGTATACCCGTTTCCAACCAGCAGGCTGTAATTTCGGATACTATGGTGGCAAAGATGTTTGTGCGCGTCTTAAGATGGTACATGAATTTGATCGCTCAGTGTAAGATTGCTACCCATCTTACCGCAGACCCGAATGTGACCTTAAAAAGTTCCCTGGTTGGTCTCTATAGTAAGCCTAGTTTTCAGAACTTTTCGTCGGTGACCCATTACATTTCGCATCTCGAGCCAGCTCCTTCTCTCTCTCTCTCTCTCTCTCTCTCTCTCTCTCTCTCTCTCTCTGTGTGTGTGTGTGTGTGTGTAAAGTTCCAATAAAGTTTTTTTTGTAAGTATATTTTTGCTTCTCTGACAGCCCATCGAAACTTACTTTCTGGACGTCCCTCGTATATATATATATATATATATATATATATATATATACGAGGGATGACTTTTTGGATGTCCCTCGTATTCGTGTGTGTGTGTGTATATATATATATATATATATATATATATATATATATATACGAGGGATGGCCAGAAAGTGAGTTCCGATGGGCTGTCAGAGAAACAAAAATATACTTACAAAAAAACTTTAGTGGAAATTAAAGTAGACATCTTTCACTACTTTTCTGCATAATTTTCGCCATTGTTCAGGCACTTATCATAACAGGGCACCAAGAGTTATATACCTTCGTCGTAGAAGGTTGACGCCTGTGACGCAAACCACGTATTGACTGGTTCTTTGACCTCGTCGTCTTGAAACCGCCGGCCACCAAGGAAAGATTTCAGATGTTTGAACAGGTGAAAGTCGCTTGGCGCGAGGTCAGGACTATATGGAGTATGATGGAATTGTTCCCAGCCGAAGGTGGCACGAAGTTGTTGTGTTACGCCGGCTTTGTGGGCGGACGTTATCATGAATCAAAACAACGCCCCTGATAAGCATGCCATGTCGTTTATTCTGAATCGCACGACGAAGTTTCTTAAGGGTTTGACAGTACATACTCGCGTTGATTGTGTAGCCTTGATCCATGAAGTCTACCAGCAAAATTCCTGGTCTGTCCCAAAACACAGTGCACGTGATTTTCCGCGTGGAAACCGTTGTCTTCAATTTCTTCAACTTCTTCAGCTGCTTTAACGTTCCTGGCATTCAAGAAACGGATAACTGACCTAATTTCACATGTGGCGGGCGATTCTATTTTACATGCGGTGGACAATTCGATTTTCTTAGACATTATAAACACGCACCAAGAAGCGTACGCACTGCGAGAATGTCTGAAAATGGTACCAACGAAGGAATCAACAAACTCAGAATGCATGCGCACCATTGCGATCGCAGCGCCGCAGTGAAAATATTTAAAAACGGAACTTACTTTCTGGACGTCCCTCGTGTGTGTGTGTGTGTGTGTGTGTGTGTGTGTGTGTGTGTGGAGAGAGAGAGAGAGAGAGAGATACACATACGCACAGTTGTACACATACATACAGATGAATTTTTCTAAGCAGACGAAACTAGATGTGGTTTATTTAAATAAAATATGCTGTTTCTATTTTTATCTCCCGGTTTTAATTAGTTTATCTACTTCAAAGATATGTCCTCTGAGCCTAATCAATCAGTTATATCATATATATATATATATATATATATATATATGATATAATGTAATGATTCAGATTTTCCCTATCGGCTGAACGCCGAAAACTTTCTCTATGCAAAATATCAGCTTCCTACTCTCACGTGAAATGGGGTAGAGATTTCGAGCTACCAACAGTCTCATGTCAGTCACCTAGCAGCATGCGTATATACTCTACTATTCAGGGATATCTATGAAATCCATGAAACCTTCAGTAGTTAATCCCGCCATATAGTGCACCGGCTGTGAAGACTGGTTGTAATTGTTTGAAATTACGACGAAGTCTCGAAGGGTCGCGCGTTTGTGGGCATACAGTATCTCTAATTGCGCGTGATCTTCTAATCGGTTTGCTGTTTTGGAAAATAACTTTTTGACACTAACTTAACTTCAGTTAAAAAAAAAAAAAAAAACTTAGAGACTCCTTGCGTTTTAGACAAGATTCAAGTCCTTCCCAAAGGACTTCGTAGCTCAGTCAATGTCGAGTTCAGTCGATAACGACTGAGCTGTGGAGGTTGTAAATCAGGAGGAAAATGGCATTTTCGAAGTAACGTAACGTAAAAAAAAACTCGCATACGAATCTGCAAAAGTGAAATTTTGTGCACACACACACACATCTTTTGGAGAATTCAAGAAAACATACCACTATGTCTTCTAGTTCTGATATTACTAGTTACACCCCAATCCAGGTTGTTTTTTAAACATGTGCTTCTGAATTAAAATCATCCTGTATAATCTTTACAATATTTTGTAATCATCTGGTATCTGCCCTACAACATGGAAACAAGCCTATATTCATCCCATTCCAAAGAAAGGAGATAAAAACCAGCCGGCTATCACATCAGTTTTCTATTGAAAATAATGAAGAATGTCATCAAGTCAACTCTATCACTTTGAAGCCACTATTTAATCAGATCATTAATATCACCACTCAATCCACATGGATATCCTTGCCATCGTTACCCAACAAGGGACACAGGATATTGAAAAGTTTGATAAAAACCCATGTAATTGCACACGGGTTTTACCAAACATTTCCAAGGCATTTGATCAAGTTTGACACAAAGACCTGCTTGTCAAATTAACATTACACAGTCTGACATCTACACTACATGCCATGGTAGATGGCTTCCTTTCTTTAGATTTCTCCACCAATGCTAGAGTTTCCACAGAGCTGAGTAATTTTTCTCATACTCTTTCTCCTATTCATAAAAGCATTCTATCACCAACTCAAATCATATCCAGTTTTTGATGCTGATGACAGTTCCCATATCTCAAGCTACAAGATCTTCCATAATCACTGTTTAAACACTGCTCTCCTTGTCATATTTCAGTAAGGGGAGGGGGGGGGATAAACCTTGCTAGCTTCAATGTTTCCAAAATACAATCCTGCCTTATATCAGGCAAGAAAGATAATGCTTTGCCTCCATCACCCTTGATAATATCGGAAAATGCCTCCCCAAAACAGAGTGGTAATAGTGTTGTTTTGAAATTGCGATTCCTTCTGTTCAACAAAGAATGCAGACTAAACGGATTTATTTTTATGCATGTGCTTTTCTAGAAGATTCCGTACAGTTTAAAATCTAAAAATTTAATTTTTATGTTTCGAACTGAATTTTCTCGAAAACTTCTAAATATGGAAAGTTAGTTAGCAATGGTGATTATTCGTTCTTTTAAGCCTTATACAACTTAAAAAGTCCCATTCCGAAATTGTAGCCGTTTACGAGTGAAAGAGAGGAAAAAACAGACTTTGATGTGTCATCTCTTTACACCCAAAAGCGACCTTCATGAAAACTTTCAGCTTCCTATCCATACTGGAAGTGGATAAATATTTTGATTTTCAAATCAGTCACCTAGCAGCATGGATGCAAGAGGGGCGTTACGAAAGCATTTTGCTTCCATTGCGGTAGCTCCCCACTCGTATACACACCAATGTATTTTGTCTGTAAAAATATTGAATGAATACATAACGTCGAACTGCAGCCTTATCACTTGAGGATAGAAACTAAGATCTTTTGTTAGCTTCTCCGACAGGTGATGATCAGACATGTTATCCGATACCAAAGTATTGAATAATACTTTGCAATGATTCTATTACACAGTTTGGGTTTGTCACTTGTATAAGAAAGTTCTTTGTGTCAAGTGCTTAATTTAGTATAATCGTCTTCGTTCATGCAAATGATTGACTCGCTATGTCAAATCCTAAAAGAATATTCGTTTGGAAAAGTGCTATTTATTATATTTAAGAATGCTGTTTTTAAATACATCTTTTTTCTATAATACTTGTAGTATTTTTATTAGATTGTAATTCTGTTGAATGAATTCAAATAGATTGGCATCTCAAATAAGTGCTTCCATAGCGCAATTGGAAGAACAGCGGAACATTGTGCCCTTCGATTGGAATAGGCCTAAGTTTCGATTCTCGTCGCGACGGGAGGAATTTTTATCTGGACGATTTCAATCGAAGGTGAGTTAGCCGATCTCATACGGAGGTAGCAGGGTTTTTTCTCCCGGAAACTCGGGTTTTTCATCCCGCATACAGACAAATCGGCCCATCAGAACACACGCAATTTACAGACATAGAATACCAATTGTGGTGGAGGTGGGCGGGATGGCGTTGATGGAGATGATTCGTAGTAGAGGTTCGGTGTAGTGGTTGAGACAGTTGTATCAGTTGAGAAAGTTGTAGGTGTCCTCCCGTGATGAGTCTTCGGACTCCTTGGAGGTGTCAGGAATAATAATAATAATAATAATTATTATTATTATTATGAATTATGGTAGCTGTGATAAAATGATATAAAATATTTCATAAAGTTAGGAAATGTTCGTACAAGGCAACATTGAGGCACGTACGTTCTCGATATTAAGATATGTTGCTTAATAAACAAAGGACAATATTAGTTATAGACAATAACCATTTAGTTACATATATCCCAAGGAAGTGATTCACATAACGGAGTTCAAAGGACATCTCTTACGTATGTGGCAAGTGAAAATTTAACTGCCAGTCGACAAAAGCAGTCGGTTAGTACAAAGTTCCTCCTCTAAATAAAGAAGGTTTTCGGTTAGTTTTTTAGTTATTTACATGTGACGTCATTTTGACGCCGTGTGGTCACTACCTCATTGGGTTTTGGGAGTGAAGCCTTCTGCTAGAAGAAGTGGTAGAGTCACAGATGCCTTTTCCACAAAGAGTTAGTAAAACAATCACAAACATCCATGGCTCCTGGCGGGATTCGAGCCTCTTGGCTGTAGAGCAGATACGCAAACCACTCAGCCAACCAGGCCGGTGTTGGACTATTCAATTATACTAACACTGTTTATTTCAAAGTTGTAGTTTTTCGTTAAGAAGTATACCTTACAAAACGTAACTCTGTGTGATGTGTCCTTTTGTGATTTCGTTTATCGAAATATACAAACTACATAGAACTACACTTGTGCATCAAGTCCTGCCGAAAACTGGGAAATCACAGAAACCTTTGAGATGCTAATCTTGCTTTCCGAGCAGTATCAGGGAGCAAAATTCAAATATTTTTACTGCTTTTCCAAGTTAAAAACTGGAGTTACATATGTTGATGTTAAATGTTGAGAATGTCCACTGGCAAGCAAAAAAAGATGAAAAGGTGCTGATAACCAAGAAACTTCATTATCTGCTCATTTTGATGCATTATTATCCACGGGTTAATTCATCAGTTAGGAATTTCTTTTGGATCATATTAAAGGATATTAGGAATTTCTTAGGAATTACTTTTGGCTCATACTAAAAGGATATTAGCTTAGGAACAGTTGGCCTAAACACGACTGTTATTCTCTATGTGCTTTACTCTCCTGTTTTCACACCTTGTGACTTTTTTTCTTACTTGTTTTCTAAATTTGGCACAGAAGTGAATATTTGATGGTATCGTCCTTATTTAAAAATAATAATTATAACAGATATTTGTAGGCTATAAATCAGGACTTTCCAATGATTTCAAAAATAGTGCAAATACTGGGTTATTTAGTAATAAGTGAACTACTTCGATAGGGTAAGGAAGAACAGCCTAGAAATGCTGTTATCTTAGAGAGAGAGAGAGAGGAGAGAGAATATTGGTTACATCCTCTATACTGACGAGGTCGTTGAAACTCATTATCTTAGCTTTTTAATATCGTACCGAAGCCACTAATCAGTGCTTTATATTCTTGTATTAGTCACTTCACGCGATAAAAGCTGTGCAATATCTTTCAAAACATTATCGTGAATAGTCACTCACAGTTAATTTAAATGTGTCATCCTATAAAACTCATCACTGAAATAATTACTTAGCACACAGAAACTGTTATCTTTTGCAGAATCTCTATTCTCAGCTGCACACTACCTAAGTGATATTGATGATTATACATTTGATAAAGAGTCATGTTTCAAAATTAATACTGCATTAATTATCTATTTGATAACAGAACTCTGCATTTATGGTTTGATGATGAATAGCTGTATCTAATTAAACACTGATCGTGGGCATTGCATTTTTCAATAATATATTTCAAGAGTAAAGTATATTTGGCTACAACCTCGGTTTACTCATCCTTAATAAAATAGTAATAACAATAATAATAAAACAATAAGCTAAGCAATGTTTTTATTTTTTATTATAAAACGTTAATATTAATTAATATTTTATAATGTTAATTACCGACAAATTACGATATTCATTGCAAATAGCTCCATAAATTTTTAAAGCCAAAACATGATGCGCAGTGTGCATATATAATCAGAAGCATTCGCATTGCATAAAATTTATGCGGTTGTTCCTGATTAGAATAACCCGTGCTACTGCGAGGAAATGATACTATTAGCACAATTTCCTTACTTTACAAACAAAACGTGAAATTCATTCAAAAATGAAAAGTAAATCAATATATAGCAAATTTGCCCATGTTTTTAGGGGGTACCCCAGGGACAGAAACACTGGTTATCTCTGTGATTAAATATTAAAACATAAATTATATATATTCAGCCATATATTAAAAATGTGTTAACATGAAAGGTGTTTTTAGAGATTATTATTATTATTATTATACAGGCACCTCCATGGAGTCCAGACTCATCGCTGGAGACTCAATCTATCCACGATCTCTCATACCACTCCTTGAACTCATTAACAGACAAAGCACTCATGACTCTGGTAACTCATTCCACTCATTCACAACTCTCCAAGCAAAAATCTAGTCCTCGTACCGCTATTAACCACACCTTTATTCCATGGGTGATCCATTGTTCTGGTCCCTCTGGCCAAGTGCTGAAACATTTCCCCTTCATCAGCCCTATAAAACCCTTTAAGCAACTTAAATGTTTCTATCATATCCCCTATTTTTCTCCTATCAACCGACTTCTGCAATCCACACACCTTCAATTTATCCTCATAGGGAACAACATTCCACAGGCCACTCACCATCTTGGTCACTCGCCTATGAATCCACTCCACCGCTTCATCATTCCCAAAAAATCCAGGGGACCAGACTTGAGCACAGTAAACCAGATGTGGGCGTATTAAGTCTTTATAAAGAGGAATAACAACTTCCTTATCTCTACGTGTTAATGTGTTCTTCAATAACCAAGTAATCTTATGGGCTACCGTAGCAATAATATCCTCTAAACCTTAACTCTCTGTCTACCAACACCCATAAATCTCTAGTTTCATCTATTTCCTAGAGTACAGTGCCATCAATGTGATACATAGCTTGTAATCTTATATATAAAATTTTATATCTTGTAAGCTTGTAAAGTTATGCATCTATCCCCAAAATGCATATCTTTACATTTCTCAACATTAAACTGACACCCATTAACGTATGCCCCTACTGACAGCATATTTAAATCAAGCTCTCCACATCGCCTTGATTAACTATTACTCTACCTAATTTCGCATCATCAACAAACAACTGAATATTTTCTTTCAGGTTATTTCCTATATCATTTATGTGCAAATTAAACAGCAATGGTCCCAGCACTGAACTTTGCGGCAGCACACCACTAGTCACCTGTTTTTGCCTCGATTCTGCCTTTCCATATACCACTTTTTGATATCTGTCCAGCAGCCACCCTCTTATCCACTTAACTAGCGTCATTTTCACCCCATTTGTTTTAATTTGCATAATAGTTCCATGTGGTATTCTGTCAAATGCCTTTGCAACATCAACGTGTAGCCATTTCCTTTATCAAATTCAGTCCTTACTTGATTGTAAAAAGTTAGTAAATTATTAAGGCATGATCGACCCCTCACAAAGCCATGTTGACCCTCTTACAGTATCGTATTTTTACCTACCCATTCTTGAATTCTCTTTATTACCAATTTTTCTAGTACTTTTACCACCACGCCTGAGATACTGATTAGTCTGTAACCTCCCTTATGCAAAGACGTTTTTTTGCCCTCTTTTCATTCCCTTGAAACTCTACCAGAGCAGAGACTTAATGCCATATAAGGGAACTGGCATATTGCGAGAATATGCCAGTTCCCTTGCATATTCTCGCAAAATCCTAGCTGATATCCTATCTAATCCCACATCTGTATTTGCATTGAGATTCTGCAATATCCTAAGAACCTCCAATTCATCCACTTCTGTTCCCACATTAGAGTCTGTCACATAAGTTAAAGCAGTACCTCACTGGGAAGATATACTGTATATGCTTGCAAAGTGGTCACTCAGTAATTTAACTATTTTATCCGCTTCTGTCTCCTCGTGACTATCATCACTCATTAAGGTTAATCTTACACAGTCATTCTGGGATTTCCTTTGGCCTACTTCGCTAGATTCTTCTCATAATCTGATTTTGCCTTCCTTACCATGCTGGTCGCCGTTCTTGCCTGAGCCTTGTACAGTTCACCTTTGCTGGTCACCTTTCTCTTTATTATATCCTCCACAGCATTTTAATGATATTACTGATTACTCTAGATGAGCTTAACTATATCACATGCACTACGAACATCCTTACCCGGCAGTGTGTTATTCCATGGTACAGATTTAAGCTTCTTCCTAAGCATGTCATAATCAGCTGCCTTGTAGTTCCACAAATACCCCCTTTCTTGATAAAATATTCCTCATGTTTTACAATCACCCAAGTCAAGACTGCATGGTCATTTTTCATCAACTGGAGGCAATGTTGTCACCTAGGTTATGGATAGCTCTTCTGATCATGTGACCAGGTCCAATACTCCCCCGCTCCTAGTCCCCCTCCATCACATGCTGCCTTAAGTAAGCAGGTGTATAAATTACCCTGAGCAGGTATATAAATTTTATTTCCTTCCTACCATGCGATCTTTCTTCCCTCCAGTCTATATCTCCATAGTTGAAGTCCCCATAATAATCAATCGACCTATACTCGCCTAAACTCGTCCAGATCATCTGTGAAACTCCCTGACCTATAGCAACAGTTGATTTGTTGAAGGTCAGTAAGACACAAAATATACAGCTGACCTTCAATAAATCAACTCCGGGAGGGTGGCTTCAAATGAACAGCCACCCTCCCCCCTGTCTCCTATTCTTTTTGGCTGCAATTCATCTACTATCATCACCAGTACTCCCCCCCCCCCCCATTATATCTTCACTATCATGACTGAAAATACTAAACCCTTCACATTCTATCCCTGCAACTATATCATCTGCTGTTAACCAAGTCTCACTAATGCCTGTAACTTTTGGCAAGGTTGTACTAACCAATGCCGAATACCCTCCCTCTTGTTCCTGATACTTCTGACATTAGTATATAGAAACTGCAGCATCGCTTTTATCCACCACGCACCTTTTACGTTCTTAATTGACTACCCTATTCAATATCTTTGCTTGAGAGACTGGATTCCTCACTTGGTCATTCTCAAACTCACTCTCTTCATAATAAGAAAAATTTAAGAAATAAATAAAAAGTTTTATTATTTATCATCCTTTAACCCTTTAACAGGCAGAAAAATCCAGAAGTTCAAAAAATTCAAAAGTACAAAATTTCATTTATTTTCCACCTAACTTTTATTTTTTTAAATTCTTTAATTATTATTATTTTTTGGGCCCTCCCCCTCCCCAAATATAATTTGCCTATGACACACAAACTCACTTGCTTCCACTCTAATTGCTTAAGTTTCCCTGAATTTGCATTTCAGCATGCTCGTTGAACAAAGTTCTCTCTCCAGACACCAAACATCAAAACCATTTGGATGCAGTCCATCTGCATTGTACAATTCCTTCTTTCGGTCAAACAGAGACCACTGATCCACAAATTCTTCATTATTTCTTTTGCACAATCTACATATAGACTCATTGGCTGTCAATGCCCTCCTTCTTAGTTCGCCTCTATCATAGCGTGGTACGAGACTTACAATCTTCAGTTTTGCCTCTTCTAGCAGCTCCTTTACATCCTCCCTCATAGAATACTTTTCGCCTCTCAAATCATTTGTACCAACCGAGACAATAATTTCCTTCGACTTAGCTTTTTTTGCATCCAGATGGCGTGGCTAATATCGTGAATTTTTGCACCCGGGAAACACGATTTTGTCATAATTTCGTTAAGTACTCCCCTGATCAGTGGCGGATTAAGGATAGTTTGGGGCCCCTAGGCAAATTATATTTGGACCCCAAAAAAAATAATAATAATGAAAAGAATAAAAAAAAATAAAAGTTAGGTGGCAAATAAATGAAATTTTGTACTTTTGAATTTTTTGAACTTCTAGATATTTCTGCCCGTTAAGGGGTTAAAGGATGATAAATAATAAAACTTTTTATTTATTTTTTATTATTTTTTAAAAATTTTTATCAAGTTTTTTTAAAATTTTACAAAGTTTTTTTTTTACTTGCACTACACTCAAATAATGAAAACACGAAAAGTTACACTAAAAAGTTAGTTTTGAAACAAACACCTCACTCTTACACGATTCAATAACAAATGAAGTTAAGGAGAGCAACTAGGCAAAACTTCCTATCTCGGCAATGCAATCAGTTTTCGTGACCTCGAAGCTGTCAACAGCGCCGTGCGCCGACATTAGTAATGCGGTTTACTTTAAAGCGTAGATAGCGCGCGCTTTTTCAAAATACAAAATACGAAGCTTGTCATCTAGCGCCGACATTGGTATTGCAGCATTATTTAAAGCGTAGATAGTGCACTCTGTTCAAAATACGTATTAAAACGTAATAATTGTTTTGAAAAAAATTTCGCTTAAAATAATCAAGATTTTTATGATGTTTACTGAAAACATTAATCTATTTTAAAACACTATGGGAAATTGTCTTGGCTTGGGGCCCCCAAAGCTTGAGGGCCCTAAGCACGTGCCTCATTGCCTTAACGGGTAATCCGTCACTGCCCCTGATAATTGAGTCTCCATACAGAATTTTCTTCTTAACTCGTTTTTCTTGTTTGTTCGGTAGGCTTTATTATTCTGTCGGATCACCCGCATCTTTCTTTTTTCAGCCCTGTTTAACTCTTATCGCTTCTGCAACTCTTCAATTTTGCGTTTTGTCCCATGAAGGATAACATTTAGGCGCGCTCTATCTTTATTAATATCCATTTCGTTCTCCTTTATTTCCACGGCCGCACGTTTTTCATTTACATTTTTCATCTTACCGTCGGTATTTGCTGCGTTCTCGTCATCTAACAGACATTCATTTTTGAAACACTTAATGCATACTCTCTCTCTCTCTCCAGTTTACATTTCCTTCCACATATCCTGTAATTTTCTCAACGAATGCATTTCACACACACACACACACACACACTGGACCGAATAAAATCCTGCAAATTCAAATCGCCGGACGACGTAATCTTTACCACCATTGTTCGTACAATTACCATTATGCTGGCAATATCATAATAAAAATGATACAAAGATACATCTTCCTCTGCACGTTTTTCTTACTTCCATTGCAGGATCCGCGTGTTACATAGATACGACTTTGTTAGTGCAACCCCCAGCCGGCCTGCCCCTGAGGGGGTATGTATTTTTGACTGTAGCACCGTGTGTTCACTTGGCCGGTTTGCCTGCTTGAGGGATGAAAACCCCCAGATAAACTGGGGGAAAAATCCTGCTGTCCACTTCCAAGACCAGCTAACTTGGCTATGGCTGAGAAAGATCCTTAAGCACCTCACGTCGGCGACGAGAATCAAACCTAGGCCACTCCTTCCCCAGGCATATGGTCGCGAAGCGCAAAGCCACTAGGCTAACCGCGCGGAACAAAAATGTTATCAACATACTTAATACTCTAAAAACATGAAAATCTACACTAATAACACAGTAATTTTCTAAGGAAAAAACAATTAAACAGATAAAAATTAACTAATTTTACATGAGCGCTAAATTACACACCACTCACAATATAACCTCGAACCAATCCCCTTATGGGAATTGGTTCGAAGTTACCATAGGAAAGATCTTCGTGCTCTTGATCGAACTCATAAGAATGATAATTTACAAGATGAATTTAAAACTTTAATGTAGATTAAAAAGCATAGAATTTTTTTTTATCAGAAGGGAATAAAATGAAGATAAAAACATGGAATGTGTTTTAAACAGAGGGATACGTATAGTGTGATATAATGAACCTCCATGAAGAATGAACGAGCAAAAATAAAAATTACGGTGTGTGGGCCGTTTCAAAAGAGTAAAGAAAACCCACCATCTGACTATTGAATTAAAAAGGGAGTTAGTGTATCCCAGAAGGAAGAAACAGAAAGAAGAGTAAGGAAAACAAGTGGGTTGAGGTGAAGTGGGAAGGAGAAATGGGAAAAGAGTGGAATGAGAAGGATAGGTGGGTAATGGAGAGAGGGAGGAAAAAATAGGTCTCAGCTCACAGTACTCATCTTAGTAGCTCAGTGCTATCACGATAACCCTTTTCACTGTATGTGAAGGTCTGTTTCATCGAATGAAAATGACCACGAGGTGACAGGTGATCAGCTCCTTCTGTGCGGATCGCCTTGAGTTGGTCTTCGCTGCCCGAGTTCGTCTTCCAAAATGCCTCCATGGGAAACCTAGGACCTGAATATCTCTTAAAACTGATATTAACTTCCTTAGGTCTTATAACATAATTTTTAGTTCTCGTGTGATGGGTTGCACAGGATGGGTGGATTACACCATTTACTTTTAAATTTGGTGTCGCCAAGGGCCGTTCTTTCTAGCCACAGTACAGAGCTGTAGAACTTCAAGGAGATGTTCTACAGTTCTTTCGCACATAAGGCCCAAATCAAGAAAAACCTCGCATGACGTTATTTTTCTTAAAATGCCCTCATAAAGAAAGCGATCTGTTTTTCTTCTTCTGCCTCCAGAAAGAGATGGACGAGGGCTTCGAAGTCTTTCCACATTACAGAAACAGTGCAAAAGCTAGATGCAACCCATCGAGTGCTTAAAATTCTGCCAATTTTAAGAAGATGAAGTTCTAGAGTCGCTGCACATTCCTGTAGTTCCCTAGCATTCTTAGGTGAAGCATGATAAGTCACATAAACTTTGTCCATGAAACTCTTAAAGCGATTCACTCCTGCCACATTGTTCACTGTGTCACTAACAGACAATTCAAGGCAATAGGTAGCACAATGCCAGAAAATAACACTGGGAAACCCCTTGCATTAGCCTCCTTACACCATTACGCACACCGAACAACACGGCTGCACCATCACAAGTTACAGACAATAAATACAGTACTCCTTTAAGTAATCTTCAGATAATCCTAAACACTCAAGATGACTAATTAAAGAGTTTAGAATTCCTCTAGCAGTTACATCTGAAAATTTGATCAAATCTAGGAAAAGACTCACAGGAGCCGAAAGTTAAGGAAGAACTGCACGAACAATAATAATAATCAATGATGTTCTGTTACTCACAGTTGTCGATTCATCAATAAGTAACGATATTTTGTTCTTGGAGTTCACTGTATTGTCTATTAATGTTTTTCTCATTTTATTTGCGATATGGCTCACAATATTAATGCAGGCATTTGCAGAATGACGAATATATCACATGACTAGGCCAAGTTCCTGTAAATTTATTTCGTTTTCAAAGTTGTTAAATGATTGATTTCTCCTCGCAACTTTGTAAGCGGTTCGAAACATGTTTCCTGTTACGTTTTTATTATGAGACAAAGTATTTAGGAAAACTTTCTCTAATGCTTCGTTTTTTGCTTCAGATTTTATTTTTTGGTATGCTTTGTGCACTGCACTCTTCTTATCATCGTAAATCTGTTTTCTTAATGACATTAACTGTTGTTCGCGAGATTCTCCAAAATGACTGATTTTACCATTTGCCCACTCCGCTGAAATTTTCGTTTCCATGTGTTTATCGACGACAAGACTTCCGACATAACGACGCACTTTACAGCCCAGCATTTTATTCTTGACATACAGCCACTCGTTTCTCTCGCAGAAGTAATTTTTCTGTAAAAGTGTCCAACATTCGGGTCAATCATCAGAATCTGCTTCCTTTTGACCACATGGATCTTCGTCTTGGTTTCGTGATCCTCTTCACCAAGTGTATTTACGGTGCTAGTTTTCTGTTTTACAGGATCACAAGTAGATTCAACAATTTCTGCTTCTTCAACCTTCCTTTGTTTACTCATTAGCATAAAGTAACTACTTATTTCACTCATTTTTAACAATGATTGCACTAATTTAACTTAGATTAATTCAAAACTCACGTAAACACCTGCCTGTTGCAGAGTGTTCACTTCCGATTGCTTCCAATATAGAACTGATAAACTGATATTGGAAGCAATCGAAAGTGAACACAACTTCCTGTTTCCGGTTGCATACCAACTTATGAAACAGGAAAACAGGGTACCAACTTATGAGTAATCAAAACTGAAAATTTAATTCGTGAACAAAGTACCATCTACAGGAATATTCATAATACATTTTGCTGTCAATAAATCACAAATTTTTAAAAACTTAAGAAAAAAGGTGCTGGTACTGCGTATTGCCAGAAAAAAAGCACTGTATGTATATATTCTTTATTAACCTTCTAACAATCAATTGCTGGCAGCATGCTTGCAAGCTGTGGGATTACTAAAGGCTTCGGACTTATTAACTCCTTTTTTTTTTTTTTATTTAAGCAAAGAGTTTAATACAATGAGTAATACAAAGAGAGTAGTTCAGATTCCCCCCTCCACACAGAGGAGAGAACAATTGGTATTGAGATGCCAGGATGTAATGAGCCCAGAGCCGTTACGAAGATCTTAAAAGACGCCATCGGCGTCTTTTAAGATCTTCGTAACGGGTGAAATTTATTTCTTCACCCTTACAGCAGAGGCAAGTACCCAGTCTTACTTGCCTCTGCTGTAGTACCTAAAGACCTAGCAAGTACCTAAAGACCTAGGTTAGAGAGACAAACTTTTAGAGGTTCTTCCAGGTTAATCAAATAACCCCAGTGATGGTGGGGAGCCAAGTTAGAAGTCGGTGACGACATTCTGATTCAAGCGTTCTCAAAACGGGGAAAGGTGAGCAACGTCAAGAAAAGCAACTCTAGTGAAGATCCGTCCTAGTACTCCAGAGAAATTACATAAACCATGGACATGAAAACACTTGTATCAAACCTGGATCATCGGAACATCCAGAGTAATGGTTAACTATCCTGGAATGCAGAGATTGTGTTTGAGTTATGCAGGGCCGGTACGAGAGTATCTGATGCCCCTAGGCAAAGAAAATGTAGGCGCCCCTATGCATTGTTTCTCTCTCTCTATATATATATTGCCATACTCACACAAGCACACATACACCGAAGTCTTAGCGCCCCTAGGCGATTGCCCAGGTTCGCCTAATGATAAAATCGGCCCTGGAGTTATGACTTTACTGGCCAGTGCTTGCTATAGAGCCAAGTGCTTCAACTGCGTAAGTATCGGGCACATCTCCAGCCAATGCCGGAATCTCTGTTGCAAATGCAACAGTATGGACCGTAAAATCACCACCTGTGCGTTACGTACCTTCTCCGAATGCACAGGGGAAACAGTTAAGCCACTCAACACCGCACAGCCTAACATCAACAAAAGTGAATTTCTGAACTTCATCACTAGCAGAGACAGCGGAGAGAAAACCTTAGTCCAAGCCGTCCTTGGGAAGGTAGCCACATCCACCACAACATTAGCTGAAACAGCTTCCACTGCTGTTTCCCAACAATTCCCCTCTGTAGAAGAAATGCAAGTTGGAGAAGAGGAGGAGGGGTAAGCCCAAAAATTAACAAATCCCACTTCTACCACCACAAAAGGAACCATCAAAAGTCGTTAAAACAAAAGAAGAATCAACTCCAAAGCCATGAAAAAAAAGAAGTTAACATCCAAAAAATCTACTAGTGAAACGTCCGAGTTGGAGATGGAAACCTCACCTGCTTCAGAGAATATACCACCAAGGAAATAATCAAATGGTATAAATGCTCCCTGTGTAGCTCAGTGGATGTGGCGTTTGCATACCACGGCTCTAGACCGCAAGAAGGAATACTTCGTTTCGAATCTAGTCGGCGACTAGAGAAAATTATCTAAGCCTTTTTTCGACTGGCTCCCGAATTAGTCGATCTCTGGCACGGGCAAACGGGTTTTTTCTCCCTGAAACTCGGATTTTTCGTCTCGTAAACTCAAGAAAATCGACCGTAGAACCCACACTATTTGAGACATTAAATATATTGTGTTAGGGTTAGGGACCACCAGATGGCGGCACTAGCCCAAGGCCATCACTGCATGCCACTTAATTAGTGATAGCCTTGGGCCAGCTATTTGTGATTGGGTACCAGTGGAGATTGAACTGCCTACTCAGTCTCCAAAAGTTAGACAGGTCTAAAACGGCCTCGCCTACTCCCTATACGGGAATAAAAAGCGTTAGTTGATTTTTTTTTTTATAAGCTCCCAGTTTAATTCTTACGAGTATAAAATATCTGAAGAAAAAATCACCAGCTTCAACATTAAGAACAATAGGCACGAGATGAGATTCTGGCAAGCTCGTGCAGCAAACTGAAAGTAAGCTTACAGGAGGTCCGGCTATTGTTCTTCCTTCCTACGTGTAGAGTCCTTAATAAGATTCATAAAACAGCTGAAAATAAAGGACTTCGATCGGAAATAAGATCATAACAACATCCTAAATCCCCTCCCCCATCTGCATTGCCTCCCTCAACATTATAGGGCTCCATTTTCCACCCAAAGAACAAGAAGTGTGGAAACTTATGCTAGCATTTAACATCCGGCTGTTGTTCCTACAGAAACTAAGCCAAAAGTATCTCGTGCTGCGAGACTTCGTCGAGTGTTATATCGTATTCATCCTCAAAGCTAACAGGGGCCTTATTCTTAATTATAAACTAGAGGCCCATTTGCCTTTCGAACACGGAAATATAAGATTTTGGCCATGTTCTTATCAATAGGCTAAAGCTGGAGATCAGATGTGTTATTACAAATACACAGGTGAATGGCATCTTGGGTCATGGAATAGAGGTCACTCTTTCTAATAACAGATCTGCTCCGTCTGGTAGACATCAAAAAATATCCAGTGGCATTGCTTTCTAATAACGAACTGAGAGTTCGACAGTATGGTTACTATTATAGATTATCAGAGTAGGCTACAACAACAGCTCCACATGCCTGCTAATCAACAGGTACCTATCTGACCCCAATCTTGAAATGGTTCAAGATAGGATTCCCCATCAACCTTCTACTTTTGCACTGGTCCTCGAGCCATTAACAACTCAGGTGCTGTAAAAGCAATCCCATCCACCCTCACCACTGACTAATCCAAATAAAAACTTATGCGGATGACATGGTGGGCTCTGTTAGGCACAACGATTCAACAGCAGCTTTTTTTAAACATTCTGAACAAGTTCCAAGTGTCGGGACTAACATAAAATCGTGACAAAACTAAACTCAAGGTTTATGGTTCTTGAGATCCAGTTAACAATCCTCTGGGTCTAGTCCCTAAGGAAGAACCCTTTACCAACTTGGAGATTCAGCAACGCCTGAACTCCGCATAGACCATCTAATAGCAAGGACTGTCGATATGCTCAAGAATGACAAACGGACAATTTTCATCAAGACCATAATCTACCCAGCCTATCAGTTTGTTGTCAGCATTACCAACATCACAGGAGAACAAGAGAACCGGCTCTACAAAAAAAAAAAAAAAAAAAGAAATTTTTCTTGGACAGTTGATGCAAAGAAGTTGATATCAACACCCTTCAACTTGCAAAGACGCTCAGAGGCTATGACCTCCCAGCACTTAGTGTCTGATATCATAGTAATACCGAATATCATCTGAACAAGACTTTGCAAACACACCATCTAGCAGCTATTTTGTATGATATTTTCTAGACTTTACACCAGTTGCGGCCGGTGAAAATTTTAAGTGGGGGTGCTACATATAAAAAAAATAAAAATAATAATAAAAAAAACTTATTTTTCCTAATCAGTAACGAATTTATTAACAAATAAATTTACATATTAAAAAATTACTTTATTAAAAATATTTCATCCTCACTACGAACAAACACCAATAATAAAAGTTTCGTATCAATAGTAATGACAAGCGCAAACGAATCGCAGTGCATTTGTTTCGTGTAACGATAATTGAAAAAATATAATTCTTTTCATATTTTTAACAGTGACACTCGTCATAATTCCTTGCATCTATAATAAATAAATAATTATATGTTATTTTAACAAAAATAAAATAAGATTTACAAAAAATAGTTCATCACGAACACGCACTAATAATACACGTTTCATATCTCACAGAAATAACGCGCGGAAGCATATAATACACTGCCCGAGCGGCAGTGTATCTAATGACGTAATGCAATGACAAGCGCCAAAGAATATCGGCGTTAGATAGCAGTGCATTTGTTTCGTAATCTGAAGCGTTAATCTAACAATTCCTTAACTATTCAATCAATGTCAAAACATAAGCTGTAACCTTTAACATGTTGTACTGCATTTATATAATGTTGTAAGCATTGTTATTATTTATAAACACAAACAAAATTTAATTTTCATTTTTTCCTTGGAGGTGCTGCAGTGTCGCAGTGCTTAGGTATAGTATGCCCACCGTTTGTAGGTCTCTCCTTGGCATTTTGCCAAGAATAGTCGATTCATGCTAAAGAGGAGAAAGAAAGGAAGGATGTGCGAATTGGTCGCCAACATGCGAAATCACGCGCTTTCTTGTCTGTCGCTGTACTAGTAGTAGCTTGATTTTTGTTGTTGCTTTTTTGCATTATATTTTTATTATTAATTTGTATGATGGATCCAGTACAGTCAACAGGTTCTGTTGTTAAACGTTTCAGTAGCTCTTGCAAAAGAATATTGAATAATGTGCTGACATTCTGCGAAAAAGAATCGTCAGAAGGCCGTCGCCTTGTTCCCCTTTCTCAAGTCATAAAACGTGCAAGTGCAATTGCGGACGTATCGGGGTCGGCTGTTAAACGAATTCTTAGGGAATCAAAAGGTGAAGGTAAGCCAAAATTTAAATCTCCTAAAATAAAGCGCCGGAGAAAGAAAACCATAGAAACCGTAGCTTTGAATGATTTTGATGTAGACGCTATAAGAACTATTCACGAATTTTACGTGATCGAGAAAAGAGTGCCAACTGTTCCGAAATCGATTCCTGTGCTTAAAGAAAAAATTAATTTTCCTTGGAAAAGAGAAACTTTAAGGAAAATACTTCATGAAATCGGATTTTGTTTTAACAAGTCCCAGAATAAAAGGAAACTTATCATGGAGCAAAGTGACATTGTTTTATCTAGAACGCAGTATTTGAGAGCAATAAGACGTTTCAGGGAGGAGAAAAGACCGATTGTGTATATAGATGAAACTTGGATTGATAGTAATTTAACTTATGGAACATGTTGGCAGTCTAAAGAAGAATGTGCAGTGCTACAAACTGGAAATGCCTCGCGGCGCATAATAATTTTGTGTGCGGGTGAAAAAATGTTTTTTTTTTACCGAATTCAAACTTATACAAAGCCAATTCAACTACTGGAGATTACCATGGGCAAATGAATTCTACGATCTTCGAAAAGTGGGCAGAAGAAAAACTGATTCCAAACCTTCCTAAAAATGCAGTTGTTATATTTGATAACGCTTCATATCACTCTATTCGATTAAACAAAGTTCCAAATTGGTCTAATAAGAAGCAAGTTCTTATGGATTGGCTCTCTGCAAATAACATTTCTCATTCCCCAGATATGCGAAGAATTGAATTGCTTAATTTGGTCAAAAACTCGCCCACAACTAAACTATTTAAATTCAACACGATGCTCAAAGAGCATGGATTTCTAGCTTTGAGGCTACCACCATATCATTGCGATATTAACGCTATTGAGTATGTTTGGGCAGAAGTGAAAAGTTTCATTCGCCATCGCAACGTAACTCGGGATATTGGCATGTCGAAAGTTTTAAGCTTTCAGAATGCGATTGAAAGTATTACAGTTCAAAACTGGGGAAAATATTGCTCTCATGTCACCTCATTGGAAAATATGTATTGGGACAGAGATGGAATTATCGAAGAATTATGCGAACCTTTGGTGATCAGTTTAAGTGAAAGTGGTCGCGATTCGGATACCGATTCATATGACTCTGAAGATTAAAAGGATTTCACAATGGTATTTTTTTCCAACATTTTTTTTTCCGCATGGGTTTGTTAAGAGTCACAACAAGTCATAAATAATTTATCGGTTTAGGACATTAAAGTGTCTCAGTTCTCTCAACTGTAAGTTTAGAATATCTAAGTTCATTTGAAAAAATTTCTGTTTTTCTGTATAATTATTTTTATTTTATAGAAAACTTTCTTAAAAATAAACTTAGTTACATTTTTGTTTTATGCTATAGCTTTTTTAATTTTGTTAATACTCTACGTACAATTTTCCAACTGTTATACAAGCAAAATAGTTACACTTTAAAAACAACAATGTTCGTAAAAGAAAAGCTAAATTTTCCGACCTGTAATAATAAACAAACTCATCCCAGAAGACGGAGTGATTACCCTATTATCGGAATGGATTCTCCTTTTTCTGACATGCGCAGAAGTGTCGAAGGATCTTTAATCGGTGGGCGAACTATACGAGCAGGGTGACCACATCTAGTACTTTCGTACTAGATCTAGTACGTTTTATAAATGTTTAGTGTTCTAGTACGTTCACCAACAGATCTAGTACTTTTCCCTTCCGAAGAATAATAATAATAATAAGCCACAACATGAGAGTTAGACATGAGTTTAATATTTTTCTCTTCTCCCACCTCTCCATATGTCACATTCAGTGACACACAAGAATGATTTCTTTTTTTCCTATCGCTAGTCTTCTCCCCCCCCCCCCCCCGATACCGTACTCACGCAATGCGCCTGGTATTAGCCAATGAAAATATATTCTTCGCTGTTCAAACACTTCTCGCGTGTTATACGAAGTCCAGTGTTTTTATTAATTTTATTAACAAAAACTTGTTAATAAAATTCTTCATCGAAAATATTATTATTTAGATTTTCCTTTTAAACATGGACAAGTGACAAGAAAAACATTCTAAATTTAAAATTGATTCTAAATCTCAGGAGAAAATGTGTAGTTCACGAGTCAGTAAAGTACATAAACGAGCTATTGAAAGTGAAGATATCAATGCCAGCCTTTCCCACTCACAAGAAACCACTTATCACACAGGTAATTCAGATAAAAGAGAAAGTGATGCTAGTTACGATTCAAATTCAGGTTTGCAAGGCTCATCTAAAAAGATGAAAAAATCATATAAGCAAAAATTCAAAGAAGAATGGTTGGAGGATCCCGTTCTTAAATCCTGGATTTATTCAGATAAAAGTAAGGAGGCAGAATTAAGATTATGTGCATATGATGCAGACAGGTCCCTTCTGTATAGGGGTGCAAAGAGTGCAACGAACCCGGGCGGCACAATTTAGGGGCGATATAATCGAACACATTCATAAAAAATAGGGAATAAATAATACACTGAACTGTTTGTGGATATTTGTCACCTTCAAATGTGTGAGATTTCAGTGAGGGGCTGAGTCGTTGGGTAGTAAATAAATGGTACGAGCTTCAACACAACTTACTTTAATCACTGCTCTCAGCACACGGGACAAACATTCTAGGAGTTTCTTGAGTTTTCTTCTTGATGGACCTGTGTTTCACTCAGGATTTCTCCATGAGTGAAACACAGGTCCATCAAGAAGAAAGCTCAAGAAACTCCTAGAATGTTTGTCCAGTGTGCTGAGAGCAGTGATTAAAGTAAGTTGTGTTTGAAGCTCGTACCATTTACAAGTCACAAAGATGCCTCCAACAATCTCGATCTTGAGCCTCTCTCAAGATCGAGATTGTTGTACCCATAGATTTTACTAGTGGATCTTCTCATCTTGTAGGTGGTCTTCCTGGTTTTTTCTTTATTCTGCCCATCTGTTATCCCTGAGTCTGGCTATGTGACCTGCCCATCTCATCCTCCTTTCATATACTGCAGTTACCACATCTTTTATGCCTGATCTCTTTCTTAGTTCCGTGTTTCTAACATGTTCCATTTTGTTGATGTTACAAATCCTACGTTCCATTGCACGCTGAGTTATTCCTGAGAGTCTCTTCTTCTTTTCGTGTCGTGTTCCATGTTACATTACAAGAGTATGTTTGTTTATTATATAAAAATAAGTTTTTTTTTACTATTTGTGTTTTTTCTTTATTTTAATATACATTCCTCTTAACGTGCAGTATAATAAAAATGATTCATAACGTGTTATTGTACTTCGGGATCCTTTAAATTTTAATGGAAAGGAGGGCACAAAAATTTTGCACCCAGAAGTCGCAAACCAACGGAACGGCCCTCGATGCTGAACACAATCTGCTTTTGTGGATTATGGATACTCTTCCAACTCTATTGAAAACAATTGCTCCTGATAGTGAAATTGCTAAGAAAATACAGTGTCGACGCACTAAATGTAACCATCTTATAAAAAATGCTTTGGCTGTAGATTTACGCAATGAAATATGAAAAAAAAAAATCATTTAATGAATGGACTCCTTTTGACCAAAAAAAAAAAAAAAAAATTGAAACATTCTTCAACTTCAGATTTTACTTTTTCTGAAGAGTTAATTAATTTAGCAAAATCTGATAAAAATAATGAATAAATACTTCCAGTGTTTTTCTTGTGGGTGGGAACCCCTGCATATATGTAAATAGCATAATAAATAACTGAAAATTTAATGTTGCATTATTTTAAACGCTAAAATGAGACTAAAAATTAGTCTCATATTAGTGACTTAACATGTGTAAATTAATACACATGTTAAGTGCTAGAGTTACAATTGGGACTTCTGTTATGATGATTGACAACTGCAGCTCTTGGACTCAGATAACTACAGTGAGGTGAGTTTGACTTTTTTTCTTTTCATATTTGTTGCACATGTGTTAATTTAGCTGTTTTACATTGAGTTCATCTATGATAATAAGGTAGTAATATCGTAAAATGTCTTAAATAGAGTGAAACGAAAGCAAATGAAAATTTAGTACTTTTTTTCAGATCTAGTACCTTTTTCCTGAATAAGTTAGTACGAAATATTTTTGCTGGGTGGTCACCCTGGGTACGAGCCGCCACTGCTTTACACTCTGTTGAGAATCACATATTCTCAAGGTCCCAAAGCGGAAATTCTCCTGGATCAGTACAACCAGTCTGTCAGCGTTTACATTAGCTTCGTTCTTTGGGTACTGACATCGCCACCGTTCAGGGCAACAAAAAATGGTACAAACTTCTTTTCGACATTATATAGACGTCCCAGACTTAGGAACTGACAATAACATTCTGTTCGGCAGCCTAATGAAGACTTGAGGGTAACCGACGAGAAAAGACTAAGCTTGGAGGATCGGTAACCTTCCAGTCAACATATGAAGGTTCCATAATATCCAGAATCCCTTCTGTGATCTCTGCTGTCTATGTTGAGGCCTGGACAGTGTCCAACATCCCTTCTATGAGGAGCCCATTCTGCTTAGGGGTTTGGAGGAGGATTAGCGATGAACTTGGCATTTCCCTCCTCGCAAGGGGACAAATCTTGCATTTCCAGTTCCCACCCCAGTTGACAACAGGCAGAGAATCCTTATTTTCGTTATAAACCAATTAAAATATTACATCTGGAAGGTGAGATAGGCAGGATATCTCATTAAGGCATTTTAACGATTATAGGTAGGATAATCGTTAAAAACCAATATTCAAAAAATTCTCAAAAGTTAAAGCAAATTTTGATAAAGCCACTTCGCTTTAATCGTTGAATATAATGATACAGGGATTATAGCCTTCTCACCGACCCGAATCGCTAACAAAATTAAAATGAATTTTAATTAAAGTTAAAATTTATTTGAACTAAAGTTTAAAAAATTCTTGCATTTTACAAGTTACTAAATTCTTAGTGACTTGTAAAATTTTTTTAATAAAAGTGGAACTATCTTTTGGGAAAATAAAAGAAACTCAAAATAGATGAGAAAATAAGAAAAGAATTCAGAAATAATTAGAACATTTAATATAAGTATTCAAAAAATAACATCTTTACAGAATAACAGAAAATAAACTAAATTACATGAAATTTTTAAAATTAAAATTTTAGGGTTTTTGATTTCATATTCACAAAATTAGAAATAATGGTCTTAACGTCTAATTCTGCACGTATATAATTTTCAATAGCTATTAACGCCAAACTAACAAACTTTTTTTGTGACATACTTGTTCTTAAATAGGTTTTAATCAATTTCAACTTGGAAAAGGAACGTTCACCGCTCGCTACAGGTAAGGTTAATAGTATTCTTAAAGCAATTGAAAAGTTAGGAAAAGGTAAATTATTGGACACAATAAAATTAAGAATATCGAAAGGGTTTTAAATATTTAAATTATCCTTCCGAAAAATATCCCGGAAAGCACATAACTCGTCATATAGTTCTATTGCATTTACGTCTTTATTGTCGCCATCCTTCAAGAGAATCTCTAAATCGTCACAATTTTTTCCGTAAATCTCGTTATTAATTTGTCGTTATCTATACAAGAAATTGAAATTATCATAATATGTTTTTAGTTGTTCAAAACGTTCTATTAGCGAACACATTGCAACGTCTAGAAGTGTATAAAACACATTCACTCTAAATTTATCTTCTGGCGATTGTGGCGTTTCGTCATGATGCTCTTAGTCAAATTGTCGTGTCTTCTTTCGTCGTCGAACTTCCGTACCAGTTTTAAATTCTTGTTCTCCATCCACCTCTTCACTCAGTTATTTTGCCATTTTTAGAACTTATTTAAAATTTGTATCTGATCGATACTCTTGTAAGAATATTTTAAATATTCTTACAAGGTTTAAACCCTGTGAGTTACAACTCACAGGGTTTATTTGTAGTCCTTTATAATAAAGGACTTGTAGTCCTAAAATAAAGGACTACAAATTAATAAATTTGTAGTCCTTTATTTTAGCACATAATGTTTGTGCTTCATGCTGACTTTCTTTATTAAAATTTTCATTATTTAAAATTTCAAAAAGTGCATCATAAATTTCTCCTAATTGGTATCGTAGAGGACGGATTGCATTAATTTTACTTTCCCATCGCGTTTCTGATGGTTGTTTCAATGTTAATTTTTTTTACGAACTTTAAAAGGTTGCCCGACGTTTGTTAAGAGTATGAAAAGAAATTGTATATTTCTTGAATAATTGCAAAGAAACTAATTGTTTCTGCATTCACTTTGGCTGCATCGTTAATGATTAAATTTAGAGTATGTGCAGCACATGGCACATAAAAAAACTCGAGGATTTTTGTTCAAAAGCAAAATTTTGGAGCCCATATTTTTTCCCCTTTCATATTTGCCCCATTGTCATACCCCTGACCTCGCATGTCTTCAATGGGAATGTTCCAATTTTCTAGTTGTTCCATTATTGTTGCACATAAACCACCTCCTGCGGAATCTGATATATCTGCAAAATCGAAAAACTTTTCCCTGATCTTGACAATTCTATTTTCACGGGAAACAAAGCGAATAATAATGGTCATTTGTTCTGTTTTACTTGCATCATGTGTGCAGTCTAAAATTATGGAATAATATTTAGATTTTAGAAATGATAATAAAATTGTATCCCTGATTGCGTTACTTAAAGTTTCCAATATTTCATTTTGACTGTCTTTACTCAAATAATGTACTCTATTGTTTCGTTGTAGGGCCCTTTCAACATGATTTTCCATTACGGGATCAAACTTCGCAAACAGTTCGACTACTTTTTAAAATTACAGTTATTCCTTTCATATAATTTATCAGATGAGCCACTAAAAGTTAAATTTTGGCTACTAAGGAATTTTGTAATTTCAATCAAGCGTTCTAAAACATTCGTCCAATGTTTCTTTTCCATTTCATACATGCTTTGAATCTGGCAATCAATAGTAGTTTTGTTTTTTAAATTTTTATCAAGTTCCTTCCATTTTAAGAAATTTTTCATGTGAGTTAAACTAGTCTTATGTCTATGCAAAGTTTTACTCACATTTCTCCAATCGTTATAACTTTCTACAAGACTACTTGATTCAGTAGGTGCAAAAAGTTTGCAACAAAAGCAAAAAACAATTTAAAGTTTCGGAATAAATGAGCCATGTTCTTGGCACGACTCCCCGTTTTCCATTTTTCTATTATAATACGTGTCGCCAAATTTACGACCATATGTATCTCTGGGATATATTATATTTTTCTTTTGAACAGGCCCCATTTCAATTAAAACAACTCTTAATTTTTCATCAATATTTCCCCATTCACCTGGATCTTCTAAATTTACAGAGATTAACAATGTGTTAGTTTCGTGGTCAACTACAACTAAATCTTCTCCTAACTGTTTTTCACTTCAATCATGCGTCTTGTTATCTTGTTCAATAGTACTTTCATGCAAACTGGATGATGTGCATGGTTCTTCAACTCTGATTTCTGATGTATCGAGTTGGTTATAATCTGCATCAGAATATTTTAATATTTTAGGAAATTTATTAATATTAAGAGCACCAGTTTGTTTCTTAATATCTGCTTCTTTCGCAGCATGACGTTTACGATTTTGTGCACCGGATAACTTTTTTTTAAATTTTTGATTCCATTTCTATTTTATACCCACAAGAAATTATTACACACAACATGACACAGAGACGAAATAATAGTCTGCACTGCACTACTGTCAGTAGCCTACTGAGATGCGTACCATATGACTGGTTAACTAGCAGCAAATGTTTTGTACGAAAATTCGTTTCTGCGCATAAACACTTCACCATTTCACTTTAGATAGACTGCAGTAGACACAACATTCTGCAAGCAAGCATTTAGCCTGCTCTCGCTGCAAAATTGTAAACAGCTGGCTGATCAAAGAGGCGGCAATATACAATTTTTTAAAATTTTTATTCGGTGTATCCGGCCTTATTTATTTTAATATTGATCATTCTAAGAATTTTTTGTTTTTATGATAAAAATTTTGTTTCTTAAAAATGAACTTATGAACCGTGCCCAGGCGGCGACGCTCCCTTCGTAGCAGCTCCCGATGCTCTGCATGCCCGCTTCCTCTGGCCCTGTTTCCAGTGAATGTGAAAGGGGTTTTTCTCAGATGAATCTTATAGTAACTTCATCTAGGTCATCTCTGCTTGTATGGACAACTTCTGCACTGATGTTCATCAGGACAGTAGGACCTCTTATCACTCAGTTCAACCCTAGCAAATATGTGAACTTGTGGCTGCTCCGAGGTCGTCATTCTGCAGTTGATTCCAAAAGCAAGAAACGATCTATTTTTCACTTTCACGTTTCGACTGCGTGAAAAGCTCATGGCAAGTACTTTTAATTGCGATCCCAGTAATGTCGACATTCCTGGGATCGCAGTAGTAACAATGAGGGCAAAAACGAAACTGATTTAACATGTTCCTCTTCAAAAAATTAAGTGATGCTGAGACTGTCAGTCATAGTGAAACGTCCGCCGGCGAGACCAAAAAATTCCATAAAATTATTGATTTTTCACATAACTAACTTTTAATAATTGCCACTTTATAATTTAATTAACATTTACAGCAGGTGCATTTACTGTACGTTTGACGAGTATACTCGTCCTCACTAGATTTTAATTATCCATGCAAAAAAAAAAAAAAAAAAAGAAAAGAAAAGAAAAGAAAAAACGCGATATTCAGAAAAAAAGCAGGGTGTTTTGCATAAATATCTAAAAATATCTTTTTCCTTTTTTTTTTGCTAGCCGGTTGCAGTGGTGTAGCTAGAGCTTTTGCCGCCCGGGGCGATCCCTGAATTTGTACCTCTCAGTACACACCAAAAATACTACAAAAAGTCAAAACGACGCATAGGGAAATAAATTAAAACACTATGCTTATTTTTGAAGTAAAACTTTAATTTCGACATTCTAAAATGTTATTTTTCTTGCTTTTTTTTTTTTTTTTTTGGCAAAATCGTCGATGACATTGGCGAAGTCTATTTCATAATAATGTAGGTAATTCTTAATCTATTTTATTTAGAAAAACTCCTCTCACAACTAGCAACATTTACAGCAATTGTGAGGAAAATTCGCAGTAGTGTTACAATATTTGGAAATGAGTTCTCGACTGTATTTTAGAATTAACTGCAAAAAGGTTCAAAGTGACGCCCGAGGCGGACCTCCCCCTCCACCCCTCTATGCCTCTGCCTGGTTGGCCGAGTGGTTAGCGTATCCGCTCTCCAGACAAAAAAAGGCTGTGGGTTCGAATTCCACCGTAGGCATGGAAATTTGTGATCGTCTGTGGAAATACTAGCAGTGGTGGGCAGTAGATGGCGGTCGTGTAGTTGCAATTGGTGGACAGAGACAGTTGTAGAGTAGGTGCCATCGTGACATCTCCCAGGGAGTCTTTGGACTCCCTGGGAGATGTCACGTAATAATGCAGATTTTCAGAACAAAATTCCACCGTTAAAGGCTTAATTGTCTCTCTCTCTCTCTCTCTCTCTGTAAAAAACAATTTATGATCTTTTTTTTCATTAGCTAATGCTATTTAGGATTTATGATTTATGCAGATTTTCAGAACAAAATTCCACCGTTAAAGGCTTAATTGTCTCTCTCTCTCTCTCTCTCTCTCTCTGTAAAAAACAATTTATGATCTTTTTTTTCATTAGCTAATGCTATTTATGATTTATGTTAAGCTAGGCTTAACATCATGGCTTTAAAGCCATGATGTTAAGCCTAGCTTAACATCATGGCTTTAAAGACGTCATTAAAAGTTTTTGAAGGGGAAGGGGGGGAAATATGTTATTGCGTGGGGGGGGTGTGAGTGAATTCCTAGGAGTGGCCTGATCAGAAATTAAGGAAACTGCTTATTTTACAATAATACTCGACTCAACGCCAGACGTTGCCCATAATGACCAACTAGCTATGATATTTAGGTATGTTGCCGCAAATTCTGACATTAGAGAAACATTTATCGGGTTCATCAGTATTGTACAACATAATTCCTTATATTTAGAAGAGATAGTATTAAAAAATTAGAAATATCTTTAGAGATAAAAATTGCAGAGGGCAAAGCTATGATAATTCTGGCAATATGAAAGGTGTCTGTACAGGTTTACAAGCTAGGCTGAAAAAATATAGTCCCTCCACATTATATACCATGCAGTGGCGAATTCTCCATGCTTGCTATGCAAGCTCATTAATTGAGAAAGAAGTAATATTTATTTGTTAATAAATGCATGCATTTATAAGCATTCCATTTAGGCTTTTATTTTTGTAGACAGAAGACGTTTTAAGCTTGCGCGGCAATAATTGAGCTTTGCGTTGTGTATCGAAGGGCAACGCTAGTCAAGCTTCTTTGGCTTGCTCTGTTGTGGGAGCATCCAGGTCCTCGCTTCAGCACTGTGATATCATGCACGCGCATAGCCATATCCGCTCCCTCCACGCCATCTCACCCTGTTGCTTAAACACAGGCCATGCGCAGTTAACGTAGCCCTAGTCAGTGAGCTTCAGTCAGCCTTTACAAGTGTGCGTATTGCTTGGGAAAATTAAGTTACAACCAACTTTTTATGACGATGTTATTGACCAGTTCATAAATACTTTTTTACACAAAAAAGCAAGCATTACATATTGTATGTTACTCACCAGAAAATAAAGTGCTCAGCTCGAGATGAGCACACTTATGATTTTTAATGCACTTTCCTGATAGAAACGAGGACAATTTTCAACAATAAACGTTTTATACGGTAAACAATTGAGGTACATGCGAGATACAGACAGACACAAATTTAACGAAGATAAAATTTGATTTTTAAGTCGCGCGGTGAAAAACATATGAAAAGATAAAGGGTTACTACAATTTGTAGACCGTGTTTTTAACGGAACCGTGTTGTATAAGTACCGCGTTCAACAAGGGTTACTACGATTTTAGACCGCGTTATAGGAGTTACCTGAATTTAGAAATTTATGTACATTTAATCATACAAATACAACATTTATTTTACAAATGATATCTATCTTTTTCAATTTAGCTACTTGAATACAAATTTTACCCTACAGTTCTTTTTGATTGACGCTAGATAATCTTGTACCTATTTCCTTTCAGCCGAGAAAAGTTGCCAAAGGCGTGTATCGGCTATTTTATTTGCGTTTGCACAAATTCATCATTATTTGAAAAATAATGATGAATTTGTGCAAACGCAGCTGGATCAAATTCATCATTATTTTTCAAATAATGATGAATTTGATCCAGCAAATCACCCTCGCCCAAAAAATTTTCAGAAAAACGACCGCTTTCTGATTTTTAATTGGTACGTTAAAGGGTTAAACAAAAAACTCTCAAAGCTTATAAACATTTATAGTGCAGACCAGGTGTTCAATGTGGATGAATCCGGGTTATATTGGGGAAAAAAAGTGCAAAAAGCACCTATATTTCGAAAAATGAAAGATCAGCTCCTGGATTGAAAGTTTCCAAAGATAGAATTACTCTACTGTTTTGTAGTAATGCATCAAGTGATTATATGACAAAACTAGTGTTACCAATCCTAGTGCTATGAAAGATTAAAATATGCACTATTTTATTTTGCCTAAAACATTTATGCATTATGTGCAATGATGTTTAAGTACAATTTGTAATTTTTATACTATGTATTTGTTTCATAGTTTATATGTTTTCTTAACTTACATGAATTACCTGAATTAAATAAAAAATATATTTTTTTGTTGGATATGTCATTGTTGTTTATATAATTTAAAAAAAAAAACGATTTCGGAACATAACCCTACTTTTTCTATATGATCTGAGACTCGCATAACGCGATTTTTATAACGCGGCATTTCTGCAGAACCTAACATCCGCCTTATACGAGGGTCCTGTACATAGTTTTAAATTGTCAGTAATTCATTATTCCGCTGAGAGAATGAGAGGTGCAAGGCTTCAGTCACACCTCTCATTCCCTGAATGATAACAAGAGCAAGCGTGAATTTCAAGACCAGCATTCGCCCCTGATGCCATGCTCTAGTCATTCCCTAAATGTAATTGGCAGCTATGCCGCGGAATCTTTTCCAGAAGCAGTGCAATATTTTTGTTTTATTCAAAATGTATATAATTACTTTTCACCTTCAACAAACATTTAAAAACAAAACAAACAAGATGGTCCGCAAGAGGGAATGACGCTATATTGGTTTTGAAACGTGGATGTAAACAAATTAAAGAGATCCATCTCTCCTCATGAAAAACATATTTTTAAATTAGAGAGCGCATCATTGGCTGAACATCTTGACAAACCAGAAACAGCAATTTTAAATTGTGTGGGACAAAATTTCACAACGAATACATGCTACTAGTAAATCTCTACAAGATCCTGATATGGATTTTTTGTTAGCTAATAATTTGTTACAGTCTTTAGTTAATTTCTTTATAGGCTTTCTCTATGTTTTCTTTTTTAATACAGAAATTTATAAAGAAATTAACAAACTGACTTTCAAATTTAATAAGAACAGCAAAAACAATGCCATCAAAGATGAAAATGGAAAATTACTAATAGAATCTGAGGATATATTAATGGAATGGAAGAATTATCTTGAAAATCTCTATAATGGCGACGAACTTGATGTTGATATCAGCATAGAAAATCAAAATGAAGATAATCTGGGACCCCCAATAATGCAAGAAGAATTTGATAAAGCACTGTCCGAAATGAGTAAGGGAAAAAGTCCAGGTGTAGACAATATTCCTATAGAACTGCTACAAAATCTAGGTGATGAGACAAAAACCTTACTCTATCAATTAATAGCCCAAATCTATGATAGAGGAGAAATACCAAAGGAGTTTATGAAATCAACCATAATACCAATACCAATACCAAAAAAGAATAATGCAAACAAATGCAGCCAATTTAGATCAATAGCTTTAATCCCACATGTTAGCAAAATTCTGCTAAAAATTATTCAAAATAGAATTTATTCAAAAATAGATTGTCTATTGGATGAAGACCAATTTGGATTCAGAAAGAATAAAGGAACAAGGGAGGCAATCCTCTGTTTAAGAACAATATAGAGAGAAGATTAGACCTTAGTCAAAACACTTACATTTGCTTCCTTGATTTAGAGAAAGCATTTGATAAAGTAAACCAGCAAATACTCCTATAGGAAGCCTAAATTGTCTAACTAACATCGGCATAGATTTGAGGGATAGGAAAATAATTGATCAAATTTACAAAAATCAAAATGGATGGATTAAAATCAATGATAAGGAGAAAATAATAAATATCAGGAGTGGAGTAAGACAAGGATGTATACTTTCACCACTTTTATTTAATTTATATATTGAAAAGGACATTCAGGAAACTAAAGATAAAATAAATAGTGGTATAAAGATAAGTGGTGAACAAGTCATGTGTATAAGATTTGCTGATGACATAGCCCTTGTAGCAGAAAACAGAAGAACGTTAAAAACAATGCTAGAATTACTAAATAATAATCTTGAAAAATATAAAATGAAAATCAACACAGATAAGACTAAAATCATTATTACAGGCAAAATCCCTATCAATACAGAGCATATAGACATCAGCGGGGAACAAATAAAACAAGTGAAAAGCTTTAAATATTTAGGAAGCCTAATAACAGAAGATGGCAGAACAAGAGAAGACATAAGATCAAGAATAAACAATGCAAAAGCCCAATTATTTAAGATGAAAAGAATTTTAACAGGAAACCTCAACCTACAATTGAAACAAAAAAAAAAAAATTAGTAAAGACATTGATATGGAGCATTGCACTGTATGGATGTGAAACCTGGATTCCAGGCAGAGAAGATGTAAGAAGATTGGAGGCTTTTGAAATGTGGTGCTGGCGTCGCATGAACAAAATAAAATGGACAGAAAAAAAATTAAACCAACAAGTCCTGAGAGAGATAAACGAAACAAGAACTCTAATAAAATCGATCAAAATTAGAAGGGATAAGTGGTTTGGGCATATACTTCGACATGATGGACTTGTGAAAAAAATAACTGAAGGCAAAATAGAGGGGGAAAGATGAAGAGGCAGACCAAGGAAAAGCTTTCTTGACCAAGTCAAAGACAGCACGGGTTGGAGGAGTTACCAGGAGATTAAGAAGAAAGCCAATGAAAGAGCGGAATGGAGGAAATTGTTGCTGAGCTACCAGTCCCAAGACTGATGGAACTGATGATGAGTCTTTAGTTGGTTTTATTTTAGATATAAGAAATAGTTTTGCTGCTTTAAATGAAGAAGAGAATTTATTAACAGATGAGACAAAATTTAAAAGTTGAAAAGGAAAGAATGAAAAAAACAGGGGAAAAAATATGTGACAAAATTTCACAATCTTATGATTAGATTATATTACAAAGGAAAGAAAATTTCATTGTAAAATACTTTTAATGTCATTTGACATAAGCTAATTTTGGAAATTAATGAAAGAGCAAAAAGCTATTTGGCATATTAGATATTTTTTTGAAGAAAGATATAGATCAAGACTAGTATTAATAAAATTTTACAAATTTATGGGACTGATATTGACCCAAAAAAATTTATTGATGAAGTTAAGTCATTTTTAATAATGATAAAGAAGAAAATTCTTCAATTAAAAATATGTACAAATTTATAAACGATAGGCTCCATGCTGCGCAAGCTCATTACTTGAGAAAGAAGTAATATTTATTTGTTAATAAATGCATGCATTTATAAGCATTCCATTTAGGCTTTTATTTTTGTAGACAGAAGACGTCTTAAGCTTGCGTGGCAATAATTGAGCTTTGCGTTGTGTATCGAAGGCCAATGCTTGCTCATCTAGTCAAAGATACCTTGGCTTGCTCGGTTGTCAGAGCTTCCAGGTCCTCACTGCAGCACTGTGATTTCATGCGGTTGCATAGCCATTTCCGCTCCCATCATGTTGTCTTAAACACAGGCCATATGCAGTCAAAGTAGCTCTAGCCAGTGAGCTTCAGCCAGCCTTTACAAGTGTGTGTGTGTTGCTTGGGAAAATTAAGTTACAACCAACTTTTTATGACGATGTTATTGACCAGTTCATAAAGAAGAACCATAGGGTAGAATTTGTATTCAAGTTGCTAAATTGAACAAGGTAGAATATCATTTGTAAAATAAATGTTGTATTTGTATGATTAAATGTACATAAATTTCTAAATATATAGTTTTAAATGGTCAGTAATTCATTATTCCACTAATCAGACTTCAATCACACCTCTCACTCCCTGAATGATAACAAGAGCAAGTGTGAATTTCAAGACCAGCATTCACTCCTGCCTATTTCAAATGCAAGTGCTAAACCCTCATTTTCAGTGTTGAAACGAATAAAAAATTATTTAAGAAGCAACTTGCACCAAAATAAAATAAGTGACTTGTCGTTATTATGCATTGAATCAGATGTAATTGACTTGATTAATTATGTTTACATTATAGATATCTTTGCTAAAACCAAAGCCAGAAAAAAAAATTAATAACTAAAAAACTTTTAGTTATTAATTTTTTTAAAATTTAAATTTCAAATGATTTATATTAATACATTTTTTAAATGCAAATATATTTTTATTTTTTATTTTATTAAAATGAGTTATTATGGAAATGACCTTTATTTTCAATAAACTAAAAAAATGCTTATGAATTTGTTTAAATTAAATACTTTTTTTTTTTTTTTTTTTTTTTTTTTTGGAGGCCTCATAATGATGTTGCGCCTAAGGTCTCCAAAAGTATAAATGCGGCCCTGGCACAAAGCTAGTTTCAAGTGCTGGAAGATACGGTATTATGAGCCTTGTAACAAAATTGGTGAATTTTATATCTGCACATGCTTTAAATAAATGAAAATTTCTATAACTGTTAAATGAGATAAACTTAATGTACAATGCTCCCAGCATGTACCCCCGAAGGTAAGTGCTGGGCTGTTCAGGGGCACATGAAAAATAATCAGTAATGGCGGAAAAACCTCATTTCCACTATTTTACATTAAGGTAGGCACTGAACAAAAGTGTCAGTATTTAAAGACAGCTATTTTAAAAACAAGGGGTACAATTTATAGAAATGGGTTTAAAAGGGGTGCACAAGTGGAAAAAGGTTGGGAACCACTGCTCTAGATAATAAATGAATGTTAATGATGTGGAAAGGAATGCTTGATTGCAAACACTAACTAAGCATTCCAGACAATTTCTGCTGGCATAACTGATAGAATAGTTACTGTTATCTCCACACCAGCCTATTACAGATGTTTTGTGAATGTCTTTAGTCGGGAGATGAGTTTCACTGCCCAGCATAGGACTACCACTATTATTCTGCTTAGGCTGAAAAGTTTCGTATTTGGTCTCAAAAGCTGGATTTTCAGGTTATCTAATCCCTATCTCACTCGTGATATTAATAGTATTGCACTATAGGCTAGCAGCCTTTTGGTGGGATTCACAAGTAAGCAACGAGCTTGAAAATTAAGGACTTTGCTGATGATCTTTACATGAATATGGAACTATTTAGAATATTACCTATAGCTGCTTATATAAGGAAGTTATAGCATTGGTGCTGAAAAAGTCTGAGTGAAGATGAAATTTTACAAGTTTGAAGATTATTGTAAAAAAAGTGTAATAACTTCTACTCATGTTTATTTTATTTTATTTTTAAATGTGAATCTAACTTATTAAAAGTTGTGTACCTATTATACATTAGTGCTATTAATCTTTTCCATGAGGAACTGGTATTTAAGCTAAATGTGTAAATAAGTTAAAATAATCAAATTTTATGCAATGACTGCTTAGGATGAATCATATTCATACCCTTGATGTTAAACTCGAAATCAAATTAGAATTACATAAGAAAATACTAAAGATCATTTTAAAGAAGCAATATTCACAATAAACAATATTAAATTACTATATAAGAAAAATATATATACTTAATATCTGTGTACTTCTTGAAGTATTAGACACTGGATCAAAATTACCCAATATTATTCTTAGTAATTTCTGAAATCGGAGTTATTAGCATAAAAAATGTCATAAGCACTGAGATTTATTGAGTTCAATTTAATTATACCATTAAACATGGACTTTGGGGAACATTAGTTTGATCAAAATTTGCACCACTGACAGCCAAAGCATGGTATTAGCTAAAGGAATTAGATCAAAACCTTTTGATATTAAGACAGGATTGAAGCAAGGAGATGCCCTTTTGCCCATCCTTTTTAAATTAGCATTAGAAAAATGCATACAAGAAATTGTAAAAGATAACATAAACAGAATAGTAATATTAGGATATGCAGATGATATATGCCTTGTTGGAGAAAATGCTGAAGGCATTAGAACAACATTTAGACAACTCAAAACTGTTGCTGAAAAACTAGCATTACAAATCAACCATGCTAAAACTGAATAGTTAAATGTATGCAGAAATCACAATCAAGGGGGAAATGACCATTTTACCACTGATAACCTGAAATTTAAAAGTGCCACCTCCTTCAAATATCTAGGAACACTGATTACTTGAGATAATAAAATCAGTACAGAAATAAAAGCTAGAATACATGCCTCCTATAGATCTTATCATTCACTACATCATTTATTATCTTCCAATATTCTATCAAACAGACCAAGATACAAAAGCATTGAGAATCTTTGAAAATAAAATCCTCAGAAAAGTTATGTACCTGTAAGAGATAACAGAATAGGTGAATGGAGAAGACGACATAACCAAGAACTGTATAAACTCTATAGATCCCCACTTCTAGTTGATATTCAAGCAAGCAGATTGAAATGGCTTGGGCATGTGGAAAGAATGGGCGAGGAGAGAATGGGTAAACAAGCATTAAAGACGAAGCCTAATGGAAAGCAACCCAGAGGTAGACCATGGTTGTGTTTTGGGAGAATAATATCCAAAAAGACTTAGCTGAGATGGGAATCCAAAACTGGAATGAAAGAGCTCATGACAGAAAAGAATGGAAGAAGCTGGTACATGCAGCAGAGAACCTTTAGAGGTTCAAATAGCTGAAGAAGATTAAACCTTAACAGCTCTGATGCATTTTCATCTGTTACTGCTACAAAGAAACTTGAGTATTGTATATGCCAGCATACAAGATGACTAAGCTTATGATTCCCATAATTTATTTTCAAAATATCTATTATGTGCTATACCCCCTCCACCCCCTTATAAGACCACCACAAATTTCTTATTGCTGAAAGTATCTTACTCATTAGTTCATCATCAAATTCCTGACATGTATCCTCAAGGGGTGTACAGAATACAATAGTAATGAAGTAAGTTTTTCATGTAGTACTAACTTCCTATCTACAATTTTCCTCCAAATTTAATCTATTACCTGTCAAGACCCCCAACATCATCAGATCTTATATTTCTGTCTTCTAAGACATTTTTTACTGTATCAAACCACCTATATCATGGTCTTCCTCTGGGTCTTTTTCCTGTCATCCTGGAAGAGAACACCAATTATATATTTGGTTCAATCCTTTATCCAAGTCTAAGCAAACAAAGTTTTCGCCTGAAGTACTTTCAGGACTGAGGCAACTCGTGGCAAAGGTGGTATAACTTCTCATCACTTGCCTTAGTATCCCATAATGCAAAGCACATCTCCTTGCAGACATGTATAGTGCTATGCATTAAGGGAAGGGTCACTACCCAGACTGGTTTTGACCTTTATTGAGATCTCATCAGTGGAAGCCAGACTCAGAGGTGGTGATACTAAGGCGGAAGTAATGGAGAAGTCATATTTCCATATACCAGTTGCCAAAAGGTGTCACACTTATTAAAATTCTCTGGATTAGAGATAAGTTGATGGAAGTTTTTTCACTTGGCTATGCTACCAATTACATATTTGGTTTAATCCTTTATCCAAGTGTAAGCAAACAAAGTTTGCACAAGAAGTATTCTCAGGACTGGACAACTTGTGAACCACCATTATACCACCATCGCCATGAGTCGCTCCAGTCCTGAAAATACTTCAGGTGCAAACTTTGTTTGCTTGGTCTCTAGTCTGGTCAAGTGCCTAATTTCTAACCCAGCTCTCAGATTCATAACTGAATAATAAAAAGTGGTGTAATCACCAAAATGTCAACCAATTTGAACAAAATTTGAACCAATTAGCCACAGAAGTCTATGCCTGTATAACTGTTGTAATAGATTTGGTATGAAGGTCAGTAATAGCAAGACAAAGACAATGAAAATAGGCAGTAGCATTGAAAATATCAACTGCATCATGAATGGAGAACCTAAAGAACAAGTAAAACATTTCAGCTACCTAGGCATGATTTTTAGTGAAGATTTGTCAATTGAATATGGAAATAGACAACAGAATCACCAAAGCTGGTATGGTAGGAAGTCAATTTAATAAATTTATATGGAATAAGAGAGAAATTAGTCAAAAGACTAAATAAGTTGTATACAAGACAGTGTTCAACCAATTTTCTTTAAACATTCAGATTACAAAAACGCAATCTCGCTTCATTATAACATTTTTGATATAAGGAAGCAAGATTGCGTTTTTGTAATCCTGTTTTATTGTGTTGTTAGTTGGAGGCATTTTAAGGATTCTCTTGATGGTTTTTGTTTCATACCCATTCTGTTGGAGGATTTGTGTTAAGTATTTTAGTTCTTCATTACATCTTTCTTGTGTGCTGGAGATATTGTATTCTCTGTCTCGAAGAGTTTTAATTACGCTTATTTTTTGTGAAGGATGGTGGTGTGAGGCTGCATTTAGCAATCTTCCTGTGTTGGTCGGCTTCCTATATACTGAGAAGGAGAGTTTATTTTCTTCATTAACTTCTAATAGAATATCTAGAAAAGGAAGTTTTTTATTTTCTTCTTGTTCTAAAGTGAATTTTATGGTGTTGTGCAAATTGTCGAGATAATCTTTAAAATTGATAAGTTCATCTGTTGTTCCATTCCATATGATGAAAATATCATCTACATAGCGTAGCCATATTTTTGTTTTTTTATGGTAATTCTTTAGAGCATTGTTTTCAAATTTTTCCATAAATAGATTTGCTAATACCGGTGATAATGATGAACCCATGGCCAGTCCTTCTTTTTGTTCCCAGATTCTGTCTTGATAAGTGAAAAACTATTGTTTATACAATGTTTAAAGATTATCTCAACAATTTGCACACCATAAAATTCACTTCAGAACAAGAAGAAAATAAAAAACTTCCTTTTCTAGATATTCTATTAGAAGTTAATGAAGAAAATGAACTCTCCTTCTCAGTATATAGGAAGCCGACCAACACAGGAAGATTTCTAATTGCAGCCTCACACCACCATCCTTCACAAAAAAATAAGCTTGATTAAAACTCTTCGAGACAGAGCATACAATATCTCCAGCACACAAGAACGATGTAACAAAGAACTAAAATACTTAACACAAATCCTCCAAGAGAATGGTATGAAACAAAAACCATCAAGAGAATCCTTAAAATGCCTCCAATAAACAACACAATAAAATAAGATTACAAAACGCAATCTCGCTTCCTTATATCAAAAATGTTACAGACAAGCTAGCCAAATTAATGAACAAACACGATGTAAAAGTAGCTTTCCTTCCTATGGAAAAAATCTCAAGATTCCTACATCCACCAAAACCATCTCATCATCCTCTTAAAAAACCAGGAGTCTACAAAATCCATTGCTCTTGTGGGATTTGCTACGCAGGACAGACAGCAAGATCTGGAGAAATATGCATGGCTGAACACCAAAAAAGACGTACAATACAAAAGAGAACAAAAAATGGGTCATGCTTTTCATACCACTTCCACTGGACACGATGTACTCTGGCAAAAAAACGACGATGTCATAAATAGAAAAACAACTGCTACATAAGAAAATTTAAAGAAGCTTATAATATGCTGAAAAACCCAACCCAATGCAATAAAAATCAAGGTTTAATTCTACACCAAGTGTGGTCAGCTCTAATAAAAAATCTACCTCAATTTGAGCTTGGACTGTATGAACGAGAACAAGAACACGTGACAGCGTCCAGTATTGTTCAACATCAATAATGTTTTTTCTATCTGCATTCTGTTATTTGAGTTTATGAGTAGCCAGACGGTTATGATTTGTATTTATTAATTTCTCTTGTTTAAACTTTAAGTTATGCTATTTACCCCTGAAGATGTAAATCCTATGATTTACGAAACTTGTCGGGAACTATTATTTCAGTATGTTGTATAACTGAATAATAAAAAGTGTGGTGTAATCACCGAAACATGTCTTCTGAAACAGTTATTCAATTTAATCAGGGAATCTTGTAGACGTACCAGATTTATTTAGAAGTATAACATCATCCACATAAAGTAAAGAGCCTAGATTAACATATCCAATTTTGATATCAGGTTTAATATCACTTTCCTTCGTAACGTGATCCATATAGATAATGAATAACAGAGGGGATAATGTACATCCTTGTCTCACACCAGATTTAACATTAAACCATCTTCCTGTACTTCCTTCAATTCTAACTGCTAACTTACAACTTAAATAAAGACTAAGTATTGCTTGATATAATTCCCCATTAACACCATACAACTAAAGCATTTTGAATAGCTTTACTCTTGGCATGTCATATTCCAGATCTACAAAACTTAAATATTGATCTTTGTTATGTTACCATGATTTCTAAAATATTTGTCATAAATATTTTATGACAAATATCATAAATATCATAAATCTGATCCTGGCAGTCTCCGTTTGGCTTGAATCCAACTTATTCTTCACCAAGCTTCCCTTCTCAACTGTTTCTCAAGTACAATTGCATAAATCTTACAGGAACACTCAGTAGGGAAATACCTCTGTAACTCTCACATTCAATTTTATTTCCCTTTTTATATACGGATACTAAGAGAGCTCTACTCCAATCATCTGGAATTCGTCCCTGTGTCCAAGCCTTCTGAACTATGCAATGCAGCCACTGTAAGACTTTTATATCTCCATACTTGAGCATTTCTGGTCGAATATCATCTACTTCAGCTGCCTTTCCACATTTCAGGCTTTTTCTACTTCAAAATATGGATATGTATTCCTGATTGCATGCCTGTTGAGTGTTTTTTTACTACTGTGCTGTCATTGATTGTTTCATTTAGCAATTTTTCGAAGTAATTACTCCATACATCAAGGATATCTTTTTCTACAGTTTTTCATGTCACCTTTAGCATCTTTCCTCCATTTCTGAGCTTTTTCAACAGCCTCCAGAATATTTTCCCACCTTCTTGATATTTTCTATGTCCTTACCAAAGTCTTCACATGACGTTTGTTTAGCTAGTTTTACACAGTGTTTAGCTTTTTACATTTGTCTCTGTATTCTCTAAGAGCCCAAGTTGACTTATTTGCCCAAGAACTTTTGATATGCTTCCTTCTTTTCCATCACTGCCTCTAACTTCTTGTGTCTACCATGGAGTTCTGATTTTTTTTATCCTTGCAGACAACCTTGCCACATGCCTCTCTAGCTGAATCAATCAATCAATGTTTTCTTCTGGATTTGCCACTGAATCTCCAAGGTTTGGTTCCTGTTCTCAAACTCTTTCATTTTTTCTTGAATAATGTTTGTGTACACAGCATTTTAGTCCACAGTTCATATCTGAGAGCTGCTCAACTTTTATTTGCTTTAAAACTTCTTACATGTTCTTCTTTTCAATATGAAATTCAATTTCATCCTGCTCAAGACTAAATAGTGATCACTTCCAATTTCTAATCCTCTGTACACTCTAGTGTCCTGCACCAGTGTGAAAACATCACCATCAACAATAACATAGTCAATGAGCTTTTCTTATTCCTTGCCTCTTCTCTCCATGTGAATTTGTGCACATTTTTATGTTGGAACATGGTGTTGGTAATAACCAGTCCATGTCCTGAGCAGAAATCCAACAGGTATTTGCCATTATTAGTTTTGCTCTTTTTTCAAAATTTTCCCAAAATATTTTTGCATGTTTGACAATCATTTTTTACTCTACTATTTAGATCCCCAACAAGGACCAACTTTTCCTTTTTCATTGTGTCAGTTGCTTTCTCTAAAGCCTCAAAAAATTCCTCCACTTCTACCTGAGTAGAACCTTCTGTGGGACCATAGGCACAAATGAGTCTTATTTTCCAGTTTCCCCATTCTGATACTGCCTGCCATTCAAGAAGATTAGCCTCGTATTTAGTGTTGAATACTATAGCTATTCCTTCTTTTCCCTGATTGTTATTGCCTGAATATAGCATTTTGTATTTATTGCTCAGAAAGATCTCACCACTTTGTCTTTTTTGTTTCAGTCACCCCTATTATGTCAATCTGGTACTTATCCAATTCTTCAGCTAGCTCCATTTTCTTTGCTATTCAGGCTTCTTATGTTGATAGTACCGATCTTGAACTCTGGTGATGTTAAGTTGGGATGTATTTCAAGATTTGTTCCAGTAGCTGACTTTTCGCTGTTCGCCCTGGTTCCCTGGCAACAACAACGAGGAATTCTGTTTAACCGGGTGACACCCCAGCTGGCATAAAATTTTGTCATGTTGTACTATCATTTTATATTGTGGTTTAAGCCAATAAAAGTACAATTTGGTTGGCTAAATCCTAAATTGCCAGCCCATCCTAATTCTTTCAGTATCCAGGTGGATACCTAACAGGGTGCACCACGAGAAGGTGAGAATTGGACACATTACTTCAGAAGCCCTGATCGGTTCTCTGCATTCCTTTACCCATACTCCTATGTGGAGGTCTCCTCTTATTTATACAGCTTTGACCCTTAAGCATCCCATTAGTTTAATATAAGAAAACGGAATGTGTAAATGTAAAAATATATAAATCACAGCAGGTAAGTTATGAACAATGTCTTCCTGTGCAAGATGAACAGAATTGTTTCATATATGTTTATACCAATCTTTGGTTTCATATATTATAATTCATGTAATCATACTAGTAAGATTTAATTTAGATTTAAACAGAATCAAATTAAACCATACTATTATGTGTTAAATACAAATTTTTCTATGCATATACTAATTTAGTATATTCAACATGCTGATTAATATAATATCAAAGCACAATGATAATTATCTAAATTTACAGGCATGTTTAGTATATTGTAATAAAATGTTCCTCATTTAAAATCACAATGTTGGAGTAACAATGACTTCAGCAGTTTTTTTTTTTTTTTTTTTTAACTTCAAATATCTTATGCTGTTTGATAATTATCCTGAACAGCATAAGATATTTGATATTAAATAAATTGAAGTTGATAATTACTCAACTTCATAAATATTTAAATTTTTGCCTAATTATTGACCTGTACTAGATATATAGCACTATGATTGCAATCATCAGGTTACGAAGTTCATTAAAAATAGCATTCAGCCAGAAGTTCCACAGTTTCACTCAACTGTTAAATTAAAATAAAGATGCTTTAAGTCATCTCATTTTTATTTTAGTTTCTAGTTATGCTAGTATGACTGGCCAATTGGATATTGTTTCCAACAAGCTGGGATTTCAAATCCCACTGTAGCATGAATGGTTGGCTATCTTTAGGTGGCAGATGAATTCTACTGTCTGGTATAAGACCATCACCCTGGTTTTTGAGAGCTTGATGTGGCTACGAAACCATGCTTGGTCTCTAAAGCAGGAGAATCAGACTTTTCTTAGCAGAAAATAATCATTCAGGATTATTCCTTTTCATTTTAGAAGTATGGCATGAAGATAATTTCTTCACTGAAATGATCAACATATATTCTGCAGCCATAACCACCAAAGAGGTTAGATAGATAAATAGTTTATGAGAAAAACTATGCTCAAGTTTTCCTAGAACATACATACTGAAAGGCTTAGATGTTGCTGATTATTCATATTAGCACTTGACAGTATCAACAATACCAACAGAGGAGAAACTGAATTAATTTACTGAAACTTAATATTTTCACTGGTTTTCTAGCCAGCATCTTCAGAGCACAAATATAACTGTAACAAGCAGAAGACATTCAAATCATTGGACACAATTCAAATGCAACTGAAATTAAACTAATGTCCCAGTACCCTTTCTGAACCAGATAACTATAAAGTTAATTATTTGGAGAAGTCCAATTATCTGGTCTTAGAATGACTGTCTCCCAGGTCTTTGGCAATTTAATGCAACCACATTTGTTGAGTTTTTTTTTTTTTGGGGGGGGGGGGGGAGGAAGTGGTTCATAGCTGATGCCGATTCCACAAATAGTTTCTCAGATCTACCTATATGTGTATAGCGACTTCTATGTAATAGTGATGTTTTATTCCATTTAATTCTATGTGATGGAGCATCTAGAGCATGGTCTGCCAGTCCTGGCTTGCCATACAGAAACTGGGAACATAAAATTATTATATGTTCATGCAGGCACTAACAAGTAAATGAGGCTGAAGAAGGTAACTCGCATTGGTCCTAGAGTCCTAAAGGTGCCCCCTAGCAGGCTAAATTGGGTTGTCGTGGCTGTTAGGTTGATGTTCTTAGGATCCACGCTTCCCAAATTTGAGGCAGTCTCATGCACTCAAATTTGTTGAGGTTTGGGAATTTTGTTTACAGCTGAAGCTGGTTCCAGGAATAATCTTTCAAATTTATATTTCCTGCAGTAAAGTGGTATTCTTCCAGCATATTCTGTGGTGGGTATCTAGTGCATGGTCTGCAAGTCCTGAGTGGCTATATTGGTGAAACCAGATGTAGTCTTTGTGTTCAGATATTCTGATATTAGGGAACTGGTATACTCCAGGTAGGTCTAGGGGAAGTGGCTTGTCTTTGGTGGAGCAGATAAGAGATGCCAATTTCTTATATGGTTTGTAACAGGTAGTCAGGTCATATTTTTAGGATTTTTGTTAGCTTTTCAGATGTGCCCCAGATATAAGGAATGCTGATAGATTTATGTAATCTCTGTTATGAAAGGAGGGGGAGATAAACTGGTTTTAATATTTTCTGGATTTTTTGGGGTTTGCAGCCATTGGCTAAGAAGGTGTTAAGGATATGGTTGAGTTCAGTAGTAAGGGCATTGTTATCTGAACAGATTAATTTAGCCCTGTTATATAGGGTATATTGGAAGGTATTGATTAAATTTTTTTAAATTAACATTTTAGTATAAGTGGTAATATTCCTGAAAAATTGAGTCATGTATAACCAACATATAAGTTTTATATGTTGGTAATATAAAATAATTAGAAAACCAGATGGGAATAGTTTTACTATGGTCCTTGTAACAGTTATTGTGCTCTGAATATGCTAATTAGAAAACCAGTATTGTTAATACTGGTTTTCTAATTAGTAAAAACTGGAACTATACCTCAAAATGAAAGGTCTACAACTTTTTTGCCCAAACCCAAATTACACATTTGCTTCTATTAAATAGAGAGTCTTGCAGACTCTGCTGTGGATGCAAGCCACAGAATCTGCTGGCAAAAAAAAAAAAAAAAAAAAAACAATAAAAGAAAAAAAAAAGCCATCTTACATGAACTAGCTACTAACAGATTTGAAAACTATTTTTTGAATCTGCTCCTAAATGATATATGCACGTAAACATAAGAAAGATATTTAATTAACCAAATATTTTGGTCTGGAAATAGCAGACCATCCTCAGTGGTATTACAAGAACAGTTTTAAAAAATACAAGCTAGAATACTAACAATAGATCATTAAAAATAGAACGGCGCGTGATGTTATATCACTAAGTATTAAGTATAAAATGGAATATTTTGAAGTAGAGACATGATTGGAAAAAAAAAAAAAATAATAATAATAAATTGATTAGACTTCCCAGATTTTTGATATAGATATACAGTCATTACGATTCAGGTTGGGACGATGGAGCAAGGTCCTCTGCGCTTTCCTTGAACAAACGTTTGAACCTATAATGGGATCTATGTAAGAGGCGAGTCCTGGAGACCAAAAGATGTTGTGGTCAGTTTCAATCCCATGTTGAGCCAATCCAGACTTTTCAGATTTGTTGTGAAGAATGGAAGATTGATGTTCTTGGATTCTTTTTTCAAGAGAACAGTCTGTCCAAAATAAGAGAGATCACAGTTGGTTAATTAAATATCTTTCTTGTGTTTACGTGCATGTATCATTCAGTCTTATGTCACAAGTATCCTTAAAACAGCTGAATCTGCTCCTGTATACTAGAAAAACAAACCTTAACAAATTTGGATGCATAAAACTGCATATCTGGAAGACTTTCATTCTTACACCTTCAGCCGAGTGGCCAGCCACAAGTTTCCAGAAACACCCACCAAGACCATAGATTTTCCTCTATTATTATTCCAAGTGGTTGTACATGTATTTATACATCTGTGTATTGCTCCCTGGTGATAAGTGTGTCAATATACAAGCAGTGGCGTAGCTGGGGGGGGTCTGCCCCGGGCGGCACTTTGAACCTTTTTGAACTTTTGTAGTAAATTCTAAAATACAATCTCGAGAACTCAGTTCCTGATATTGACAGTAATATTACAGAAAATTCACAGTAATATTGTAATACTACTGTGAATTTTTCTCACAATTGCTGTAAGTGTTGCTAGTTGTGAGAGGAGTTTTTCTAAATTAAAATTGATCAAGAATTACCTACATTGCTATGAAATACACTTCGCCAATGTCACGACGATTTTGCTAACAGAAAAGCAAGAAAAATAACATTTTAGAATGTTGGAATTAAAGTTTTACTTAAAAAATAAACATAGCGTTTTATTTTATTTATTTTCCTATACATCGTTTTGACTTTTTGTAGTATTTTTGTTGTGTATTGAGAGGGGCAGCAAAAGCTCTAGCTATGCCACTGTATACAATAGTAAGCAAAATTTTAAGTTCTTATGCATGTTGTCATCCGATTCTTAAAATATACCACCACAAGTGATGATCAAAGTGTAATTTTGCACAGGCAAATTACTGTAACAGCGATTCTGCACTTACTATTGACACACGTATACCAGCATTATACACTTGTCATCGTGTATCAATACAGGATTGTGGTAGACCATTGCAGTATGTTGGTGCTTACTGATTTTTTTTTATGCAAAAAAGTTCACCACCACAATTTAAATTGTTATTCACATCATCTGAATTGAAGAAACTGAAATTTTATTCCACATTTACCTATGAAATTTAGTTGATATAAATAACAGGTTCAAGTTTTTCTCAATATTTAAATACTTGAGAGTAGATGAATTATGCAATAATTAATAATAACTTGTTTTAATAAGACTAGCCAAACTTTTTAAACATAACTGGTAGATCTGAAGTGAACTGATTGTTTAAACTGAGAAAACTATAGACGATGAGGCCACTCCTCTTTTAATATATCCTGACATACTTTTGTTACTGACATTTTATTTATCCTATTGACTGTGCCTTTGTGTCCCATCTCTCAACTAAATGCCTCTTTTTGATCATGTGCTAAAGATGACTGCAATATGCCAGTTGAGTCTAAATCTAATTTGCAAGTAAATCTAAAGAATTAAGTTAACTCATTTTAGTTATTTTTAGTATTGTATTATATTAGTTTCCCATAGAAATTATGTTTACAATTTGCTTTCATTATGGAACAAGTTTTGTTGCACCCCAAGGAATTCCATGGCTGCTTGGTGCTAGATGAGATATTAATTTAGTATCTTTAAATAATTTAGTGGACATGACAGAAATGTGCTTAACTTATGTATATGCATGCATGCAACTATAAAAGCTTGGAAACCAACTTCCTATTAAGTGGGCATACATGAATCCACATACACTCTGAAGTGAGCAGTTTAGTGATGCTTTTAAATTCTTGTTTGGTTAGCTGATATATATATATTTTTTCTTCTTATTTCTTTAGTAAGAAATGCAAACTATAAACATGTTTTTTATGTATATATTCCTAATAAATGGCTTTGTGTAAAAGTTTTGAAAAACATAATGCCAAATTTATCCATTTTAGATTTTCTCAAAAACTACAAAAGATATAAGAATAATATATACTTATTAAGTACTTATTTCCTATTTAACAGAAAAGTCCCAACCCAACATTTTGTACTGTTTTCAAGTTAAAAGGAGAACATAAAAAGATGTCTTGAGAAGTTTTTTATTAATAATAACTTGTTTTAATAAGACTAGCCAAACTTTTTAAACATAACTTTTGTATACAGAACTGTTTACAGTTCTGTATACAAAACAGAACTGTTTACAGTTCTGTATACAAAACAGAACTGTAAACAGTTCTGTTTTGTATACAGAACTGTTTACAAATTTTGGAAATGGCATAAATTTCTGTCACAATGTTCCACTTATTTATGCACATAATAATACAAAGAAATATGGCTAGGATTCTAGGTAAACAAATATAATTTTATTACGAACAAGAATAACTTCAATTATTTAAAATCCTTCAAAATCTGAAGAAATTTAGTGAACCACAATGAAGTTTATTTTAACTCATGATGTGAAAAAAACTCAATGGCATCGTTTTGAACTTCCCGACGGAAAACCATTACAAGAGGACATCAACAAACTAGCTGAAGAATGCAACATCGATCCTAAGAATATCGTGAGGTGCCATCGTTTTATGCCTATAAATAAAAGGAAGGACGGAACGAACTTTCCCCGCCTAGTAAAAGTGACTTGCAACACGCTGACAAGTACATCAAAAATAATAACAGCGATCATCAACAAGTTCAAAGACACCTGTTCCCAATCGTGCATACGTGCACAACCAGACTTATCATTTGCACAAAGGGAACAAAGACAACTTGAAGAAAAATGTCAAAATGGTGAAAACAGTTGGACCATCGACTACAGACAAGATAAACTGGTGAAAAAACTTAGTGATGCCACTAGCAGCCACCATGGAGACCAGCATGCAGACACTACATAGGAAATGTGCAAGACCCATGCGGCCCAACATATGACTCACAAAACCCTACACATCCACTTCACCAACATCCGTGGCCTAAACTCCAACCTGAATAGTGTCCACTACCACCTGCAGTCTACCAAACCCCACATACTCTTCCTGGCAGAAACTCAAATCTCACCTCCCCACTGGCACCACTTATCTCAACCTTCCAAACTACTCACTCTTTAACAACTTTGTTCCTAAGGGGGTGTCTGCGCATACATCCGCTCTGACATATCTTGCCAGAGAGCACCCAACTCTGACCTTCTTTGGTTGAAAATATCCCTTTCCCACTCAGTCCAATTCATCTGCTGTCTTTATTGCTCCCCCAACACAACCAAACACCCTGAGCTCTTTAATTTCCTCTCCCTAAAAATCTACATTCTCCAATCCCACTTTCCCAACAGCGAAATTATCCTCATAGGAGATTTTAACATCCACAACACTAGCTGGCTTTCCTCCTCCAGTTGTACCAATCTTGAAGGCAGAGATGTTGAAACATTTGCCATCACTAATGACCTTACACAACTTGTCCAGATGCCAACCAGAATTCCAGATAACCCAAACACCGTAGAGATCTCTTCCTCACCAATGACCCCTCCAAATACACAGTGAAAGTAGTGAGCCCCCAGAGCAATTCTGACCACAACCTAGTGCTCATCTCTTTCCCCATGCAACAATGCTTACACAGACACTCCCATACAATAGTTTGGCACTATAACAGTGCCAAGTGGGACAGCCTTCGCAACTTCTATGCTGCATTCCCATGGTTGGACTATTGCTTCCCGCCTTCCAACCCAAACATAGCACCGAGCTTATTATCAAAGTAATCCTCACCGGCATGAATACATACGTTCCACACAGCATTCTGAACGGCCATTCCCTAATGAAACGCTGGTTCTCCAAAAGATATGCCAAGGCTGTAGAGATGAAACACCAGACATACCACAACTGGCTGAAATCAAGAACCTCATCCTCCTTCAAAGCTTACACTGAAGCCCGTAATAGATGCAAAAAAAATCATGCTTCCAAAACAGTTTGAGAGAGCAAAAAGCAGGAAACTAGCAGCCTGTCCAAACGGCAGCCGAGCCTTTTGGTCTCTCACCAGAACAATTGGCCGTAACTTCTGTCCAACACTATTCCCACCCCTATCATACCCAGATGGCTCTACTGCATCATCACCCACAGAAAAAGCCAATCTTCTGGCTTCATACTTTGCTTCAAATGCATGCATAACTGACGATGATAAATGTCCCCCAACCATTCCAGACACCGAACATACAATGCCCCTATATCCTTTTGCCAGGATGAGATCAGAAAAATACTGTCTAAATTAGACACACAAAAAAGTCTCCTGGCCCTGATGGCATTCCCCCAATTGTTCTGAAAGTTTGTGCTCCAGAACTGATCCCTATCCTATGTCACCTATATATACTCTCTTACTCCACTGGAATCTATCCCACAAACTTGGCCTATATTCAGCCCATTCCCAAGAAGGGTGACAAGTCACTGCCATCCAATTACCACCCTATCTCATACCTCAGTCTTGTCAAAAGTAATGGAAAAATAATCATCAATTCCCAACTCCTACACTATCTTGAAGACACTCACTTAATAAATGACCGCCAGTATGGATTCCACCACTGTCAATCAACAGGAGATCTATTCACATATGTCACCCATCTCTGGACAAATGCTATGGAGAGGTTTGGCAAATCTCAAGTGGTTGCACTGGATATCTCCAAAGCCTTTGACTGGGTCTGGCACAAAGGCCTACTAGGCAAACTACCATCATTCGGCCTGACCCAGGACTTCTGTAGTTGGGTTGCCAGCTTTCTGTCTGGATGCACACTGTGTGATGGTGGACGGCTCCCTATCCTCTCAACATTCAATTAATGCTGGGGTCCCACAAGGTTCTGTCCTCTCACCAACCCTTTTCCTGCTATATATCGACCTACTGCAATTGACCTCCAACCCAATACACAGTTTTGCAGACGACAGCACACTACACTCCTCACTTGCATTTGATAAGCCTTACCCTACACAACTCACCTCAACCTACAAAACATCAACCACCACCACCACCACCCTCAACTCCGATCTCCAAGCCATTCTACAGTGGGGTTCGGATAACCTCATAAATTTCAATGCCAATAAAACACAGTTCTGTACTATTTCCCATAAAAAAAGAACGATTTTTTCCCAGTATCCTTTTTTGACGATACCCAAATTTCCAGACAGTTTGAGATCTCACTTCTTGGAATCACCCTCACATCGAACCTCTCCTGGCATAAACATATCACAACCATTGCATCCTCAGCCTCAAAAAAAGTAGGATTTCTCTTTTGCTCAAGATGTTACTTCACCTCCGAACAGCTATTAACATTATACAAATCGCAAATCCACCCAGCTATTGAATACTGCTCCCACATATGGAGTGGGGCCCCTAAAAGCTCTCTCAAAATGCTCGACTCAATACAGAGAAGAGCAATAAACTTATCAATGATCCATCCCTTACCAACTCTCTCCCCCCACTTTCACACAGACATATGGTCTCTGCAGTATGTATATATGTATATTCTACAAATATTTTCATGGGATATGTTCATCTGAAATAACATCAATAATTCCTCAGCTCAGTAAAGCTCATTGGAACACGTGGAGCTGCTGCTGCACAACATCCCTTCACAGTACACCTAGAAACAAACAGAACATTGACCAGCCAACCTTCTGTGTATGGGCTCAACATTAACCCCCCCCCCCACAATAATAGGTTATTAAATCACAACACATTACTACTGTATATGGTAAAATGATTAAGGAGAAAAAAGAAATATATTGAAGAGTTTTTTGAACTTGGGAATCTTTGGGAAAAATAGATGAGGAAGACTGTTCTAAACAACTGCAGTAGATGGAATAATGATTAGGAGGACAAGGGGTTAGCTTAGTAAGTTTCAAACTGAACTATATATGGACTGACCAGCAGTTGTTTGTATTTTATTTATTTTTTATTTTTTAAAAAAAAAAAGCTAATACGACAGCTGAGGAATAATAGCAGCCAATCCGGCAAAACAATATGCAAGAAAACATCTACAGAAAAGGTATAAAGTAGAAACACAATGCCTAAGAAAGATTGGAATGAATCAGAGAGAGAGAGATGATATATTAACTGGATTGTCTTCTGGATAGAATAAAGCATTTTGGGGAGGTTTTTTCCAAATGCGACAATATTCTAAGACTGGGCATATTTGGAATTTATATAGTTAGTAAATATATCTGAATAGCATCCCAGAGATGGAAAGAGCTATGAGATGTTGGGAAGATGAGATTAGAGATGGCTGGAATTCAGTGGCATAGAAAAGCTCAATACAGGACAGAATGGAAGACTCTAGGGGAGATCTTCAACCAGCAGTGAACAGAAAATGGCTGATGATGAAGTAACTGTATAAGTTAAGAGCCTATGGTGATGTGTTTGTGTCAGGAAGGGTTAGATGTGTAAATCCAACCAAGAAGAGAAATCTGACCTTGTCTGGAGATATGAGTATTCACAAAGGTAAGTGAAATAATGTCTTTCTGCTTTATCTCACATGTGGTTCACCACTTAACAACACTCTGAGAACAGTATTCTTTTAGGGTTAAGCAGATGTGAGATTTATACAGTATTAGTAGTACAGGTGCAGAGTGGTGACTTGAGCAGAAAAGAATATCAAGTTTTCTGAAGCTATGAATGTGTGTATATTCATTTTTGAAAAATCTGCAGGATAAATCATCAGAAGAACATGATCTTTGCATAGAGATCCTGAGGCATATGGGAAAATCAGAATTTTATTTTCCAGAGAATTGAGGTGAGAGAGCAATGAGATGATAGTTTGGATGGCAATGAGATGAGTAATCATGATTACTCATAATTTCCAAACTGTAGGGCAGCAGATGCTAGAGAAAATAGGAAAGACTGCAAAGATAATACAGGATGGATATTAATTCTGGTAAATTTACCAAAATGTGGTAAATTTGATAAATATTATCAAATTTACCACAATTTGATAATACCATTAGGACCAATGATTTATATGCATCAAAGCTATTTAAGATTATCCTGAATGTCTTTTTCTATAAAAAGACTAGAAGAGATATGTAACTGTTGTCAGTATAACAGAGTTGATTTCCTTTGGCCATGTACACAGGAGTTGGATGGAGAATGTTGTCAGGAGGTCAGCCTTATCTTTTGGTAATGTTTGCCTCTCACATCTGGAATCAACCAAATGTGAGAGGCAAAAGAATGGAAGGTAATGTGCCCAAAAAGCCATAGCAAGGAGACAAGTATACTAATTTACAATGATAGAGGGCAAGCTTTTTTTTCTATGTGGCTCTTTCAAAGTCACTTTTTATGTGCAAACCTGGGAGTTGTTATCTCAAGTCCCTTGAGATATGCCAATTTTTTTTTTTTTTTTTTTCTTGGGCTATCTTTACACAGTTGTTGAAGAAGAAAGATTGTGATGGTGATCAGGTGTGGACTGCAGAATGAGGGCATTCATTCCAGCAAGGATTATTCAGTCAGAACACGTATTTGGATCAGTAGGAGTAGAAATCATGGAGGTCATCCTATTTGGCATCAGTAAAATGCAATAGGACAAGTAGGAGGGGGGGGGATGTTCTATAGAAAAGGAAACCTGGATGAGCTTATGATATTTGAGTTACCAAAAGAGATAATATCCTACAATATATCTGGAAGGAGAGCTGGTATAAAAAAAGTAGAAAGTGTAGTATGGTTTGGAAAGATAATGAATTATATAGTTTTCTGGAGAATGGAAGTAGACTGATTTTTGTTAGTTCAATGCTAATGGCAAATACTTAGACATCTACCTTGATCAGCAAGAGGAGGAGAAGGGAAGCCAGTACAAGCAGTGAAGTCTGTGAGGAAGATAACCTCAACTGCTGGATATTAGAACAGGAAAATTAGGTTTCTTCTTCTTCTTCGTCTATGATCTCTTATGCTTTTAAGCGTCGAGATTTTGCCAAAGAGATTTCCATGCCGTCCTGTCCAGGGTTTGTTGTTTTGCTTCTTTCCAATTAATTCCCTTCTTTTCCAATTTTTCTTTAATTTCCTTTTGCCAACCTTTCCTGGGTCTGCCTATGTTTCTTTTTTCCTATTTTCTGGCTTTCATATACAGTTTTTGCTATTCTTCCTTCTTCCATTCGATTGAGATGTTCAAACCATCTCATTTGGGCTTGAGTCATGAATTGATTCAGAGGTGCAACTTGAAGGCTGTCTCTTATGGTTTGATTTCTTATTCGGTCTAGTCTTGTTTTTTGTGCCACTTTCCTGAGATATTTCATTTCAATTGTTTGTAGTTTATTTCTGTTTCCTGTTGTTAAACACCAAGACTCACAACTGTATGTTAATGTTGGTAGAAACATGAATGGTACACTGCCATTTTGGTATTTTGGGTGACTTCTTTCTTATCTAGGAGTGGGCCTTTCATTGCATAGAATAGCTTTGTTCCCCCGGTTATCCTGTTGTTAATTTCTGTGTCTGGTCTACCATCTTCTTGTATATATGATCCCAAGTATTTAAAGGAGTGGACTTGCTCCAGTTGGTGATTCTCTATTTTTATTATGTGTTTTTGTTGGTTTCTAGATATGATCATTGTTTTAGTTTTGTTTATATTTATGGTCATATTCCTTTTCTTTGTTTCTTCATACCAAATGTTGATATTGTACTGCAGATCTTCAGCTGTATTTGCTAGAATCACTACATCATCTGCAAAAGCCATATGTGAAATCCTGGTTTCTTTCAGTTTCCTGTATCCTAAGTGGAATTTTTTTGTTTTTGTTTGGCATGCCTTTAAAATTTCATCCATTCCTACGATGAAGAGAAGAGGGCTGAGGATACAGCCTTGCCTCACTCCTACATTTGTTTCAAATTCTTTTGATCTATTATTACTGGTTCTTACATAATTTCTATTACTTTTGTAGAGGCTTTGTATGGCTGCTATTAAGTTATCTTGTATCTTGTTTTTCTTTAATGTTTGCCATATTAAGTGTCTGGGAACTCGGTCAAAGGCCTTTTCAAAATCTATAAAACATGAATGTAGTTCTTTTCCATATTCCAATGTTTTCTCTGATATTTGTCTAAGACTGAAGATAAGATCCTGTGTGCTTCTATTTTTTCGAAAGCAATATTGCATTTCATCCAGTGTGTCCTCTATTTGATCCCTAAGCCTCGCTTCTAAAATGCGGGTATATAATTTTCCTGGAACGCTTAAAAGCGAAATTCCTCTATGGTTTTCACATTTGCGGTTGTCTCCTTTCTTAAATATAGGGATTATTATAGCTACATCCCAGTCTTTGGGAATAATTTTCTTTTTCCATACAACATTGAATAGGTGTAAACGAAATTTTATGGCTTTCGTTCCTAAATTCTTTATCATTTCTGGTGTTATTTGGTCATGGCCTGCTGATTTGCCCAGTTTTATTTTATTTATTGCTGCTAACAGTTCATTTGCATGAATTTCTTCACTCTGATCTTCTATTTTGCTTGTATGTCTTGCTCTTAGGGTTCTATTTTTTCCGTGTCCTGCATCTTCCAATAATTCTTGAAAGTACTGTTTCCATCTTTCCATGATGTCTTCGGAATTTGTGAGTAACTTTCCATCCTTATTTTTGATAAACTTTATGGGGCATTCTTTCTTTGACCTCATTCTTCTTAAAACATTATAGAAGAGTTTTTGGTTTCCTTTAAAATTTTGTTCTAAAGTATGTCCGAAGTCTTCCCAGCATTTTCTTTTCTCTGCTTTCACTAAGGTTTTAACTTTATTTCTTTGGTTGTTGTATAGTTCTCTATCAACCTGCAGCTTTGATGTTATATATCTCTTCCATAATTGCTTTTTCTTTTTAATTTCTTCTTTTAGTTTTTCAGTCGACCAGGGTGTTTTATGTTTCTTCTGTTTATTATTTAATGATACACCACATATTTCTTTGCTTGTTTCTAGAAGAAGTGTTTTGAACCAGTACCATAGGTTTTCTACATATTGGTCTTCATATATCTCTTTTTCTACTTCTTTCATCTTCTCTTCTATTTTACTTTTATACTCAATGGCTGTTTCTTCTTTCTTTAGTTTGTAGTTCTTTATCTTAACATTTATTTCCTTGCTACTTTTTCTACATTTTTCAACTTTTATTTTATGGATTGTTTCCAATACTAATAAGTAGTGGTCACTGCCTATTTCAGGACCTCTGTAGACTCTTGCATTTTTTGTATACTTCCAGTACGATCTGCTTATGATGGCATAGTCGATTATAGATTTTTCGTTTCTATTGGGTTCTTCCCTGGTAAACTTATGGATTTCTTTATGCTTGAACATAGTATTAGCTATTACTAAATTATTTGTAAGGCAAAGATTTATTATTCTTTCTCCATTATTATTCCAGTTTATTTCTCCTTGTGATCCCAACACTTGTTTCGTTTCTTCATCTACTTGATTCCCTACCCGGCCATTAAGGTCTCCTAGCAGTATGATATGCCCTTGAACTTCTTCAATTGTTTTTTGTAAGAGTTCGAAGAATTCGTCTTTAATTTCTTTATTGGCATTATCGTTTGGGCCATATGCAACAATTACAGTGAATACTTGGTTGTCTGATTTAAAATCTATAGTAATTGTCAACAACCTTTCGTTTATTAGTTGCCATTTAGTAATATATTCTTTGAGATCTGGTTTAATTATGCAAGCTACCCCTTGTTTTCCCCATTCTCTTGGGTTTATCCCTGAATAGAAAAGTATATACCCATCTTTCATTTTCTGGTAGCCTTGGCCTTTCTTTTTTATTTCTGTGACTGCTAGCAAATCCAATCTTGATTTTTTAAATTCATCTATTAATTCGTTTTCCTTTCCATGTAGGCTTTTAACGTTCCATGTTCCGTATCTCATGTACCTTTTTCCTCGCTTTGTCGTTAATCATTTAGGCAGTTCAGCTATCTCTTTGTTATTTCTTTTAATGAGTGAAATTTTAAGGTGTGCAGGGGATTAGCCTTCAGCACCCAAGTCTGGTGGTGGGGCTGCCACCTTCGAGGCCCCCAGACCGGCCTATGAGGGAAGTGCTATCCTGTTGGTCCGCGGGAGGTATTTTATTTCCCTCCTACCCTTCATAGTAAACTATGACGCGCCTTCCCCGATCCGCCACCAGGGGACGTGCCCGATGGGGGTTACAGGTGTCCCCACACGGGAAAATTAGGTTTCAGAAATAAATAATTGAAGAAGTTAGAATGCTATCAGAATTTGAGGAAAGATAAACACATCAAATGAATGCGTTAAGGCAAAGAAATCCAAATCAGAGAAAATTATAAGGAATTCCAAGTTTGGCAATCTCTGAACATATAATGTAAGTTTGCATTATGGCCACAAATGTTGAAGATGGCTGGTTTTTTTCTTTTCTAGTTTGAATTTTCTTGTTTATAATTTTTGGATTGCATTTTGGTAGGAAGATGACATTTATATAATTATAAATAAATTAATAATTCGTAGTATTTAGAGATCCTTAAAGGCATATGACATGACAAGCATCCTTGTCTTTCGTAACTTTAATTTTAGGATAAGATGGTTAGCCTTATACCTAAATATATATTTTGTGTGTGCAAATTGCACGTGTCATCCTGGCCAGATTGTCTGGTTTATTGATGTCTTAAATAAATACAATGTTACTGTATTTACTAATATATTTTATGGCAGGGGTGGGAAAGAGTTAAAAAGTGCAATTAAAAGCATGCAATGCAGTAGAAGTTTAATTCAGTGACAAATGAAAACATGAAGACAATGGTCAAAAGATGATTATCAAAGTGTCTCAATAAGGAATGTAGTCATCCCTCAGAGCAATGCAGCACTCACAATGATGTTTCATACTGTTCATAATGGTGTCCAGGAGCTCAGCTGGTAATGCAAAGCTCTCCTAGGTTGTAGCTGATTCAGGGTCACTCCTATTTCAGTAAGCAGATAATCGGAAATATCAGTCACCCACTACAGCTGTAGCCTTCCTTTGTATCTCCAGGATGCTGTTGGAATTGGTTCCACAGTCTGTGAACAATGGAATGATTCATATACAATCACTTGACTACTGTTGTGCCTAACTTTGGCCAGTTCAAGTCTTACAATGGCTTGCCATCTGAATTCATCAGTTAAATGATGTCTTGTAGCTAGCCATGTCTGGGAATTATGCTATCAGAAAATGTCTTGTTCCCACTCTAGACAAGAAACAAAAAACCACCCGAAAATGCCTGCTTTTATGCCATGGATCATTTACACATACCATTGACAGTGCCACTTTTTAATAATGTATCTGACTTTTGTGCCCCCCCCCCTCAAAAAAAAAGTTATCACAATTTTTCTTTGTTCTTTAACTCATTAAAACTAATGTCTGAACATTGTAAAGAAATGAAGTCATCTAGTACATTTCCAGACTGGAAATATACCAGATAACTTCATTTCTGTATTTCATATTTGTTTCGTACTTAAAAGGCCTTTCACCATAATACAGTTCCTTGTGGTACTTCTCAGACCCATGTAATGTGCACACATTATCTCGATATTCTCCTCATCCTTTACTATTATCGTCATATTCCTGATATATATCTTCAAGGTGTGTACAGAACACTATGAGGCACTACATGCTAAGTTTATATTATTACTAAATTCCTACTGATAATTTTCCTCAAAATAAGTCTGTTATTTGTTAGGACTCCAATACTGCCCAATGTTATATTTCAGTCTAACATACTTCTAACTGCATCAATCTACCTAGATCTTGGTCTTTTTCCTTGTCATCTACCATCAAACACCTGTTATGCTAACCTTTCCTCTCCCATTCTGTTTAAGGATAGAGTGTACCATGGAATTGGAAAAAAATATTAATCAAATAACAGTCATATTATTTATTGATTTTGTTAGGGAGCAATGTCAGTAATAACTTTCTTGAAAAAATGTTTAAAAAATTAACATTAATTTAAAAAAAAATCAAATTTTTATTAAAAAAGTATGAATTTTTTGTATCACTTTTTTTATGAAACAATTTTTTTTAGTTCAAATTTGCTACAGATATTCTATCATGTCTATTAAATAATATAAACAAAAATTATTGAGCAAATATCAGTTCCTTTAAAGCTATGAAATTTAATTTGTCCATATAATGATTATTACACAAATTTTGCATGTTTGAAAAATAAACTTAAAAAATAAAAATGAAAATACATATCAATGATTATAATTTTAGTTCAATATATTTTGGATACATTAAGCTGCGTTAGAAAAAAAAATTAATATTCCAGGACTAATAGTTTTTAAGATATTTTGCCAAAACCAACTGCAATATATTAAAATTTAAACCAGAGAAAAATCAATTTAAAGTTTATAACTATATTTTATTATTATTCTATGAATATTTAAAAGCCACCAGCAATATGTGTGTTATCAACAGGTGTTTTAAATAACATATTCAAAGATTTTTGTTTTCTTTTTAATTTTTCTTCTTCTGAGGCAGCTTTTTTGCTCTTAAGCATCTCTGTTTATCAAATATCTGAAATGTTTGTAAACATTGTTGACCTATTTTCAGTCCCAATCTTTCAAATACTGGTAATCTTCCTAGATCACCACCATTAAAAGTTATCAGTGCATCATATACTGCTATTTCTTCTCTTCTTTTAGGCATATGCATATATATTTATGTTTCTAAACGTTATATTAAAACTTAATTTTTATAATAAATCTCAGACTGAAGACAAAGCTTTGAAAACACATGAGTTAGTGGCGGCCATATTAGTTCCGGTTTTAGTGTTGTAAGCTTTGCTCTGATTGGCTTATTTCAAAGTAGCTTACAATATAGCAATGGTAGCAAGAACCAATAAAATTTCTTCTCACAATTGATTTTACTTATGAAACTGATGGTATAGAGCTTTTAAATCTACATAATTTGCTTTTTAAATTTTTTAATTCTGACAATTACAAGCAAAGTTATAACAATTTAAAGTTTTTGCATATTTAATAAGCATTTAAATGATAAATAATATGATAAGACAACTCAAAATGTAGGAAGTTTTTGAATACGGAAATTACGGAATATATTCTTTAGTATATAAACTTTATAAAAGCAAAACAAAAAAATTTCTTATTTTTACCTCAAAACTATGATTTTTTTGTGGGTATCCTAACCTTAAATGACTAAACCATTTGTGATTAGCTCTGCTCAAGCATTCTTCAATGCTAACAATGTCAAGTTCCTTCCTAACATCTTCTACCATTAATGTCATCTGTTCACTTTCGTAATTTTTTTTCAGAATTCCTATGTGTGGTCTCTAGACTTTGATCAACTTATTTTTCTAACCTAGCTCTCAGATGTATAAGTTAAAATCTTGTATATATTTATTCAACTGATTCCCAACCATACCATTTTACCTTTTATTTATTTTATATCATTCTTATTTTTTCTTTTTTATATGTGTTCCATAAAATGAATAAGCATGTTTTGTCTATCCATATGCAAGTTATTCTGGGACTCTGGCTATATGGATCTTATTGAAAGCTGGTATCTTTACAGATTTATTTATTTAGCGTATGGCATAATAAAGACACACGACATCAGAATATATAAATACATATTTGTGCAGACAATAAAAATGAGACAAGTAATGCACATATACAAATATCAGGTAAAAAAAGTCACTAAAATTTTAAGTCTAGTTCAGATAGCCAATCAAGAGCTGAAGGATCTGCCTCAAAAAAGTCTCTCAGGTCACCAGGGTAAGCTCATATGCTGCAGTCCTACACAATGTGCTGGATAGTTTGGTTTATGGCCCCAGTCACATTGGGGTGTAGGTGATCTCCCCACTTGTGTAAGCTGTCTGCACAGATACCATGTCCTGTGCGTATCCTGTTTAGGCTTTTCCATAGATGACATGGAAGCTCAAGAGATATTTCTTTCCAAGTTTCTAGCCATTTCAAATTAACATTGAAATTGCTATTTACTAGTTCCTCAGCCAGTATTAGTAGGGGCAGTCAGGATTTAAGGTGATTCATATTTATATACCTTCATATATTGGTAACAGGGGGATTGCTGTTTATTTTTTTGTACTCTTTTACTAGAGCATCTTGTCTGTGCAGGTTTGGTGGTGCAATATTGCTCAAAGTTGGAAGCCAGTAGAGGGGAGTGGATTTGACACCCCCTATTATTGTCCTCATCGCTGCATTTATTTGCATGCTGATTTTCTTGATATGAGTACTGTTTAGCCATGCTGGTGAACAATATCGCAGTGTAATAGCAGAAAAACCCCATGTAGAACCACACAGTTTTTGTATGATGTTATTAAGGGTTCTGATCTTTAAAGAGAGATTCTCCAGATGTCTTTTGAAAGATAGTGTTCTATCCAAGGTAACACCCAGATATTTAGGGAAATCTTGGTGCTGCAACATTGTGTTGTTAAAGCTGACCTGAAGTTTTCTATTCACCAATTTGGTGTTTAGTTTCCATTTATGAAAGTATTCCCCAATGGTTCTAAGGTCATTTGTGAGAATATCTTCAGTTACTTCGATGCTCTTGTGTTGGATGGCGAGGGCTATATCAGCATAAGCAAATTTTTTTGACCTAGTTGTCGGCAGATCAGATGTATATAAGTTGAATAAGATTGGTGCTAATACCAAGCCCTGTGGGAGCCCATTATTATTATTATTCGTGACACCTCCAAGGAGTCCAAAGACTCATCGCAGGAGGACACTTACAACTGTCTCAACCACTACACCGAACCTCTACTACGAATCATCTCCATCGACGCCATCTACTGTCCACCACTACCACAACTAGTATTTTTTGTCTGTAAATTGCGTGTGTTCTGAAGGGCCGATTTGTCTGTATGCAGGATGAAAAATCCGAGTTTCCAGGAGGAAAAACCCTGCTACCTCCGTATGAGATCAGCTAACTCACCTTCGATTGAAATCGCCCAGATAAAGATTCCTCCCGTCGCGACGAGAATCGAACTTAGGCCTATTCCAATCCAAGGGCACAATGTACCATTGTTCTTCCAATTGCGCTATTGTTCAGCTTTCTCAGTTTGCTCATTTTGTTTCTTAGTACCACAGATAAAACCTGTCAGAAAGCATGTTACCAATAAGTCGTATAATGGATTGGCATGGTATGATTTGTATCAGCTTTTATAGCACCCCTCTTTCCATACCGTGTCGTATGCAGCAGTAAGGTCAACAAACACAACAGAGGCTTTCAAACATCTCTGAAAGCCTGCTTCGATATGGGTAGTAAGGATTAGTACTTGGTCCGTACGACTACATTGAGTCCTAAAGCCTGCTTGCTCAAAAGGGATAACTTCAGATATTTTTGGCCCAGTTCTGTTAAGGAGGAGTCTCTTGAGGAGCTTATAACAGCAACTGAGGAGCACAATTGGGCGATAGCTCTCTGCTTGTTGGATTTTAATATGGCTATTATTTTGGTTCTCTTAAAGGCTGTTGGAAGGTTTTCCGTCCTTAAAATGAGAGAAAAGAATCTTGTTAGCCATTGATGAGCATTTTTTCCAAAGTTAACCAAGAATTCAGGATGAATACCATCAAAGCCTGATGCTTTACCGGTTTTCACTTCCTTTAAGGCCTTAGTTATTTTGTCTGTGGTAAATTCTCTTGAAAATTAGGAACTGTCAGCTGCACTTTGTCGTAGGTTTCTGAGTGTTCGTTTAACCTCCCATGTGTGTTGATGATCTCGTGGGGGCTCTAGACAGTGAAGTTATTTGACAGGCAATTTGATCTGAAGTCATCAAAGGATCTTTACGAGTGATTGGGTTACTTCCACCTAACTTCTTTAATAGGCTCCATGCTTTTCTACTTGATTTTTTAAAGTCCAAGTCCTCTGTAGTTTTTATCCATTTTTCTCTGCACTCATTATTAAGATTTGTAATTCATTAGCTATATCACAGTCACCAGATTCTAAATAGACTTGGTATAGCTCTTCACAGTCTTTATTCCAGCCAGGTATGTGTTCCTTTTGGAAACCCCTTGGGATATATTTCTTCACTGTTGATATGACTACTCCAATGAATTTGTTATAGTTTTCACTCACAGGAGGTATCCTGTGATTTTTTATTTTTTTATTTGTGATTTTTGAGAGATATTAACTTTTAGCAAAGCTGATTCCTTCGCTGTTGAGTTGGCAAATCCAGAAATTAGCATCCAGTTTCTTTTCTTGTGGTCCTGAAAGGGACCGTTTGGTGATTGTGTAGCTTGTAATTTCATGTGTCTATAGCCAGGAGATCTTACTATTTTATCCAGTTCTTGTGAAAAATCCTGCCAGTTCGCTTTTCTAAAATCCCATCTTGGTCGTGAATGGCCCATATTATTGGTATTTTTATTCCTGTTTCTACCAATAGTGAGCGATGTTGGCTGTGTGGAAAATCTTCAAGGATTTGTCTTGTTGTGTTTATCGGCTGATTTTGCAGATTTTGGGTAACAAAGCAGAGGTCTGGGTGTTGTATTCCCTCTTCCATGCTACAGCCTTAAAGGTTCCTTTGTCCTTTGCATCATTACGCTAAGATTGTTTTGCTCAGCCCAGTTTGTTAATGCTTTACCATTTCCATCATTATTATTGTAATTCCACATGGTGATGGTTGTTAAAACCTCCTATGTAAATAGTGGGATGTGGAAATATGGGAATTACTTCAGGTGGCCATTCTACCAGGGGAGGCTTATAGATGTTAACCACTGTGAGATCTTCGATATTGGCTATGATAGTGTGTATATTCTGATTAATATATGCTAATATTAAGTGGGCATTCTCTATATTAGTGCGTACGTAAGTTGCACAGCCATGAGCTTGGCGATGTGTAGCTCCTAGTATATCGTACCCTGCAATTTTTCCTCTGGATTTCAATTGATTGTTGTTCATTATCTGTGTGCATCTCTTGAATGACAGCTATGTCTATATCATTTTCTCCAAGGATTTTTGAGAGATATTGACTTTTAGCAAAGCTGATTACTTCAATGTTGAGTTGGCAAATCCAGAAATTAGCACCCAGTTTTTTTTCTTGTGGTCCTGAAAAGGACTATTTGGTGATTGTATAGCTTGTAATTTCATGTGTCCATAGCCAGTTGATCGTTAGCATAAGTCTGGCTGCCAGCAGTCGCTCTAGCTCATTTAGCATTACCCAGGGTACAAAACATGGAGGCGAGCTAGATATACACCCCACCTTTACAGAACTTTGTGTCTTTGCAAATGGAATTGCTCAACAAAAGGGATAAAAATCTGTCAAAATTATATATTGTAATAACCCTTCTCTATCTGGATGGAATTTAATAAAATCTGAGATTACTAAAATAAAGAGCCAAAAAGGCTTCAGTTCGGCGATGCAAAATTATATAAGTCAAGTGGATATTAGATCCAGAATTATTTCAAAGCCGAATGTAGAAACTATGAAGGTTTCATAAGGTAAGTTGACCGGAGAGCTTTTGGGAACATATTCTCCAGCATTCACGAGTTGCCTTAGAATGGACTACTTAGAAGACATAGGTGCTACCCAAGCATCAATATATTTTGCTTTTTATTAGTTCATTTGATAAAGTTTCAAGTAAACCTATTAAAGACCTGGCTAACTGAGGGTTTGATTATTTGAAGGTCAGATAATTGAGATCATTGTATTATATTTTCAGTATTCTTTTATTTTACTTACTTCTGGTCTTATTTAATCTTTCAGCAACCATTAGCACAGTGGTTTTCAAAATGTGGGGTCCTTCCCCCCTAGGGGGGGGGCATGAAACACTTTCTGGGTGGGAGGGGGATGGGATGATTCCATTCACTTATTTCAATATAATGTAGCATTAAAACACTTGTCATTATATACTAAGTTAAAAAAAAAAAAAAAAAAAAATCAGCTAATGCCTTTTTATTCCCGTATACGGGGAGTAGGCGAGGCCATTTAGCCCTATCTAACTTTGGAGACTGAGTGAGCAGTTCAATCTCCACTGGTACCCATCAGAGATAGATGGCCCAAGGCTATCACTAATTAAGCGGTACACAGTGAAGAGAGACGGCTCAAATGTGCCGCCATCTCGTGGTCCCTAACCCTAACACAATATATTTAATGTCTGAAATAATGTGGGTTCTACGGTCGATTTTCTTGAGTTTACGGGACGAAAAACCCGAGTTTCTGGGAGGAAAAACCCACTTGCCTGTGCCAGAGATCGACTAACTCGGGAACCAGTCGAAAAAAGGCTTAGAAAAATTTCCTCTAGTCGCGGACTAGACTCGAAACCAAGTCTTCCTTTGTGCGGCCAAGCGGCGTGGTATGCAAACGCCACATCCACTGAGCTCCACAGAAATTTAAAACATCCAATTTTTAAAATAAGTATCCCTGTGTGCTATTTTATTTTTAGTGTGGTTTGAAATATAATTGTGTACTATCAAGAATGTTTTCTTAGCATGCATTTTATTTTAGTAAAACATTCTTGATAGGCCAATGTAATAAAAAATAATAAAATGCCACTAGCTTAAGTAGCAAAACTAGTAGGTTTTATTAAATAGCTATTATGACCTATAAACCCAGTGTTATATATTTTATTTTATTTATTTATTTATTTTACAAAAAGGGCACTCTTTAAAAAGATTGAAAACCACTGCTCTAACATTTGAAAGCTCGAAAGGAAATACATATGTGAATAAATTAGTATACATTAAATACACACACACATAAAAACAAAAATGCTTATTCTATTACTGTTGGTAATACTGCTAAATTTAGTTAGTACTGGAATTGCCTCAGGGTGTAGGGTTCAAGTATGCTTCATACTGGCAAGCTACATATCTAATTTTTTTTAAATTTTTTTTTTAATACATGAAATATTCCTTTAGAAATAGGAACCAGTTCAAGATACTGATAATGTTTGAATAATATTTAAACATGTGATATAATACAGTTTATCCATTAACAGCATGAAATGGGTACTGGAACAATACTAATTTCTTACTTTTGCGAAGAATTAGAACCTGGTGTTCTTGAATGACTGGAGATAAGGTGTTGTAACTAAGGATGCTGTGACAACTGCTCATGTACTCGATGTAATACATAGCTGTTAAATGACTAGTTAGTTGACTTAGAAGAATACCAGGATCACAGAGCCTTCGTAGCTCAGTCAGTATAGACAAAGCCCTTTGGTCTGAAAGACCAGAGTTCAATTCCTGTCCATGATAAAGAGACCTTTATCTGGTCTCGTCTCTTTCAACCAAAGGTGAGTTAGCCAGTCTCATACAGAGGTAGAAGGTTTTTTGTTCCTCAGAAAAGGCAAACCGGCCCTGTGAACACACACAGATCTACAGTCATTACATACTTAATCCCTCATTAGGTGGGCTCAACCTATCCTAAAAAAAAAAAGGACAGGGGAGGAAAGTGGGAGAACCCCATATGAAATAAATAACTAGCATCACAGTTTCACAATTGAGACAGATCAGGTCTTATGAACCACACTGCATCTACCTGTCACAGGAGGGATGATGGTAGTTTTGGTATTTAACTTATTTGTATTAATTTTTTACTAGTGAAAGAACATTACTTATAAAGGTGATTTACCTTGTTAGTGTGAACACCAGCAATACCCTATACAAATGTATCTAGTTATGCAAGCAGAGTCAACATCATTTGCATTTAGCAATTCATATGTCAAGTGGCCAAGACATCATCCTGCATCTTTAAAAATGTCATCACTTAAGATTTTTGTTGAGATGATACACAATGGTAGTATGGTGTACTGACACCTTTAATAACAGTGACACACAAATGCAGAATCGTTTTAATTTAAAATTTTCTTGGTAGCAATAAAGGCACCAGCAACTACTGATTTACACAACTAGCCTGAGAACTAGACATCTACATATGGCTTGGAGTTAAGTTCCAGTAAGCAGCAGTCCATATGTCATTTTGGATAAGTGGCATAAGGACAGGGAATGTTACTTCCCATCCTTCCTTTTTTCTAAGTGTACCAGTTGGATAATGCAAGATCTATGATTTGGCTAATGTTCCTGATGTGAGTACAAGAAATTTGTCCCTCATAAAGTGTCACACATATAATTTAATACTGATTTGTGTTCTATCTTTTCATTATTATGAAAAGGGATCCTGTGACAGGTAGATACAGTGTGGTCCATAAGACCTGATCCTGTCTGAATTGTGAAACTATATGTGATCCTGGTGCTCTTCTAAGTGTACTATTGCAGATCTGTCCATAGTATATGAAAGACCACAAGAAAAAGAACTGTACTCTTGCAATCAAATCTACCAGACACAGGTTCACTACAAAAAGAGGACTGTTTATACACCTTTATACTTGAATATCTTTTTATAAACTGCTACAAAATGTTAACCACTATGACAGATAACTGATGAACATAAATGAGGCCAGCAAAGCAATTACAAACGAGTAGAAAGGCTTATGTGTTGGCAGTACATGTTAATTTATTTTAACCGTATTTATTACAACACAGAATGATAAGAAAATAATTAATATTTATAAACTTACTAGTTGATATTTTGCTGGTATTAAATCCAGCAAAATATCAACTAGTCAACCTTCAAAGCACCAGAATGGTCTGTCACTGTATACAAGACAACAATGGAACTAGTTTAAAAAAAATTGTAAATGGACGACACAAGAAACTAAAGTCCTAACTGGCACCATCTATTGTTTGTTGGAAAAAGAGAGAAAACAAGTATTAATTAGATCTAAAAATGACTGCCTCCCAGATTGTTTAATGTACTGTGACAAACTGTTTTTGTGCTCTGAAGATGCTGGATATAATACCAGCAAAATATCAGCTAATAAGTTAATAAATATTATTTTTTTATCATTCTGTGTTGTAATCAATACCATTAAAATAAACTAACAGAGTAATTACAGAAGTACCATGTTGACATAATTGGTTGTTACTGAAACTGAGAAGAATAGAACATGCAAGGTTTTTCCAAAAATATAAAAGATGATTCATTTAGGTACTAGGGATGACAAAAATGAGATATAGGCATCGTATTTCACTAAACATAAAAACAGGCCTCTTGAATGGGAAACAAGTAGTGATGTGCACAAATTTCAAAAGAGAAACTGGGCACCATTCTAGTATGATACACACTAGTGTATAATATGCATGTCTAATTTAACCATGAAGTTGAGGGTAAAACTGATTTTCATGTATAACATTTACCCAAGAGTTCCAGATATAGGTATATAATTTTGATCTTTTTTTTTTTTTTTTTCAATATATCAAATCTTTCAAATCTTTATATCGGTGATTAAATGTTATCAGATAATAAACAATATTTTAATTATCACAAATCCTGCAAAGTTATTTTTATCGTTCATACTGTACACGAAACACCAACTGCCCTGTTGCTTCCTATCTACCACCCATTCTATCAACTTTACTTCTAGGTTAAAAAAATTTCAGACCTCAGCGATCTGGCTTTCTGTTCAAAGGCAACATATCAGAAGTCCCCCTATCTGCTTTCATCAAAACCAATCCATGCGCTTCAGCATATTTCACAATTGTCATATTACATTGTGGTTATGAGATCATTTCATTAAAATAACACAATATGTCAAGTATTTTTACTCATAAATCTGCATAGCTATTTACCAACCACCAAGAGGATGATTTATAACTGATGATATTCAGCTGCTGGCCAGCAGAGACACTCTCCACTCAACCAACCAGGTATACAAAAGTGTAAAAATAGTGAGAAGAATACTTCCAGAAGGAGTTACTGTGGTAGAAACAATGCTACAGGAACAAGAGTAAAGAGAATGTGAGAGACTGAATCAGACTGCCCAGCAAATGACAACTCTGAGGGAATGATTAAAATGCTACTATGAATAATAATAATATTTTGTTATTACTATTATTACATGACACCTCCAGGGAGTCCAAGGACTCATCATGGGATGGCATCCACTCTACTTCGTTAAATACATCTCACCCTCTCCACTACTACCATCAATAGCATTTTTTGTCTGTAAATTGCATGTGTCCTGAAGGCCGATTTGTCTGTTGTCATATTCCTATCCTGAGAAAAATGGCTGCTTTCAAGATGACAGTGCATCGATGATTCATGATAGTTTTCTGTCAGTGGCTTAAGGAACTTAAAGATGAATTCATTCATCTTTTCTGGCAATACCATTCTTAGATCTTAACCCAAATAGGAATATAAAGGATATATATTTTTAAAGAATGGATGAAGAGTTCACTTTTTTATTATTGAGCAATGGAGAAGCCTTATGACTACAGGAATCACCTCACATTACTCCTGAATAGCTTTTGGACACATCTAGAGTTTCCATGCTATATCAATTAAACTGCTATTAATACGGAGAATGAGTTGCTCTATTTTTCTGGCCGTTATATGATTTTATAATTTTTTGGCTTCTTATAATATTTTCTGGCTATTATAATCTATTATAATGTTGGAATATTAGGAAAACTGTGTGATATACGTTGCTAGATAGGTTATCATACAGTGCAGTGACTTTTATATAGCATATCCAGAGGAATTACTAGCAATCAGAAAACGATATGTTTTATAAACAAGGAATGACAAAATCAAAGATGAAGAAACTGACTAAAATTTTAGTGACACTTCTTGTTTGCACATGTGAGTATAAGTGTTAAAATAGCACCATTTACTAAATGAATATGTGCCTGACATGAACAGTTGATGGGTTCATTCAACAATCTGATCACATAAATCAATGGATCTATCAAAGTAAATCAGCACTTCCTATCCTGATAACAGGACAGTTCATGAAGGTAATATTACATCACTTGGTGAAAGTTGGAAGGCAGTGTCTACTTTGAGCTGACTCTGGAAGGGCACATGCTCAATGCTAACCTGTTCTCAAGAACTTAGTGCATGGCATGTACCACTTAACATGAGTACTAATGAACACTACCTGGCACTGGTCAAACAGCATTTCATCAAAATTTGACACCAACTGATTATCACTTGGAATGATGGATCATTTCTTGTACAAATGAGGATTTGCCAATGTTAAGTAAGACTGAGTGAGGTGTTGAGAATTTTGTCTATAACAAGAAGGCTTGGTACCATTAAAAAGGCATCAAACTGCATGCAAAAATGCTAAAATTCCAGTCAGTTTACAGCACACTAGCAACAAAATCATTTCACTGCTAGTGTACTGTAAAATGACTAATTTCAAATCTTATAACGCAGATATAATGCTTGTACCACCATACTGTGATGACATTAAACAGAGTGAAGGGCTGAAGTATAATGCATATCTGTAGTCCTGGAGCAAGTCATTTTGCACCATTTTCAAACTCTTAGTTTGACTTTGTCCTGAGTCAAAAAACATGTTATCCCACTTTCAACCATTGATAAAAGGCAACATTTGGAGGGGAGGGGGAAGGAGAACTGCAAAATGTTCTGGGGAGGAAGAAAGTGATGTGCTATGACCATGTGACCAACATTTTTCAGATCCTCTACTATATATATATATATTAGGATAACCAAGTAATTTTATAAGCTTGGTTATTTTTACTACTAATCCCAAGTATGCAAACAATTAAGTTTGCGCCTGAAACAAAGTTCAAGTCTAAAGGATCATATAACACCAAGGCAACTCATTGTAAAGGTGGGTAAAGCTCTGATCACTATTCTTAGTATTTTCTCAAATGTAAAGCACATCTCACTAAAAGATGTATACTGCAATACATTATGGGTGGGGTCACTACCCAGACCGGTTTCAACCTTTTTTGAGGTCTCCTCAGTGAATACTAAGAATAGTGATCTTATTCTTAATGTGTTCTTATTGACTTGAACTTTGTTTCAGGCGCAAACTTAATTGTTTGCATACTTGGGATTAGGAGTAAAAATAACCAAGCTTATAAAATTACTTGGTTATACAATAATTGCAAGTGAAATATATTCACATCTAAGCTACTTGTATATAGAGGCTAATGACTTCGTATCACTTGCCTTAGTATGTATCCCATAATGCAAAGCACAATCCCTTTTGGACATGTATAATGCAATGCATAATGGGAAGGACCACTACCCAGACCAGGAGACATACCAAGGTTGAAGTAATGCAGAAGTCATATATATCTCATATGCAAGTCGACCAAAGGTGCTTGACCTTCTTAATAAAAATCTCTTGATGAGATAAAGATGTAGAAATTTTTTACCTTGGGTGTAATAAACGTTAAAGATACCAAGAAATTTTATTTACTTGGTTTTAATCCTTTTCCCAAGTAAGCAAAACAAAGTTTTGCACGTGAAATATATTCATGTCTAAGCTACTTGTATATAGAGGCTAATGACTTCATATCACTTGCCTTAGTATGTATCCCATAATGCAAAGCATACATCCATTCAGATGTGTATAATGCAATGGCAGCTTTGGTGTACTTGTATATGAGATATATATATATAACTTCTGCATTACTTCAACCTTGGTATCCTTTCATTATGCATTGCATTATACACGTCCGAAAGGGAAGCATGCTTTGCATTATGGGATACATACTAAGGCAAGTGATATGAAGTCATTAGCCTCTATATATAAGTAGCTTAGATGTGAATATATTTCGTGCGCAAAACTTTGTTTTGCTTAGTTGGGAAAATGATTAAAACCAAGTATATAAAATTTCTTGGTATTTTTAACGTATATTACACCCAAGGTAAAAAACTTTCTACATCTTTCTCTCACCCAGAGATTTTTATTAAGAAGGTCAAGAACCTTTGGTCTACTTGCATATGAGATATATATGACTTCTGCATTACTTCAAACATGGTATGTGAATGGTAGTCGAATGAATTGAGATGAAGAAAAGGACCGAGTGACCAGCAAGCGATATTTGTTGTAAATGTGTCCTGAATATTCAGAGTCCTGCATAAGTGCCGGTAAGGCTTCAACTGCACGGCAAGCTTTTTTTTTTCTTTTTTTTTTCAACTTTAGATACTTCACATTGATAGTCATGTAAAAACAGCTAAATGAGACAATATTTGAAGAGGTATATAGAGAATTTATAAAACTAGGTGAACTACTTAACAACAACTGGCTGGGAAAAGTGAAACTTTACGACACGTTTCCCCTGGAAAGTGTCACAGACGTTGTTGCAGAAGATCAGTTAGAATCAGTGCCTTCTACTCCTTCAGACTTTGTAGAAGGGCACGGCAAAAAGCAAAGAACAACAGAAGAACCGCACAAAGACAACGAAATGGAACAGGATGCTCAGGGTTCGTACGCCGCTATTTCTCACAAAGAAAAGGTGCCTCCAATCATCCTTATCATCCTTAGAGAAAAGCAGAGATGGACAGCTTTAAGATCCACAATGTCCAATCTGCACATTGGCTTCATTAAGGCCAAAAACATGGATGAAGGCATAAAGGTACAGCCAGCAACAGTGACAGACTATAGAAGGTTGACCAAACAACTGGACGATAGAGGCATCCAGTATCATACCTTTGTGCGCTCAGCTCGGAAAAAAATTTAAAAGTGGTCCTTCGTGGTGTCTGTGAAGACACTGACACAGCAGAAATAACTGCTGACCTTAATTCTCAGGATCTGCCTCCAGTCAAGGTCAGCAGAATGTACAAAGCAGACAAGACTCCCATACCATTAGTCCTAGTAGAGATTCATAAAATTTACAAAAATATCTACGACTTAAAAACAGTCTGTGGACTCATCGTCACATCAGAACCACTCCGGAAAAGATCATCTTCTGGGCAGTGCAACAGGTGCCAGAAGTTTGGCCATGCCCAGAATCTATGTAGAGCAGAATATAGATCTTTGAAATGTGGGGACAGCCACCCAACCAATACCTGCACAAAGCCAAGGACCACCTCGGCCAAATGTGCCAACTGCAGTGGCCCTCATCCTGCGAACTACAAAGGATGTACTCAGCACCCAAAGAACAGACGGATGGAGGCAGTCAATCAGCCCTCCTCCTACAGTATAAGAACACCAGAGGCCCAGGCATCAAAACCGGAGACTCAGCGGCCACAGTCAGAGACCTCCAAAAATAGAGACACCCAAAATCAAACAAGAAGTTATGACGATGTGACCCGTACGAATAGGCCAATACCAGAACAAAATCAACCAATAGCACCTAAAAATCTAACAGCTGTTATTACGGCCTCACTAGCATACCTGCTACAAGATTTCAGCCTGTCAAACCCTACTGCAACCTCCACTAAAAGATTTCTTCGTGAAACACAGGTCATCCTCACAGCTCTCATAAATGAATAGTAACAAACTCATTCCAGCATCTCTTAAGATCATTGCATGGAATGCAAATGGCCTCAAAAACAAAATTCTGGAACTCCAAGATTTCACATATAGGTATCAACCAGATGTTATATTAATCAGTGAAACTCATTTAAGACCCTCAGACAATCCTAAAATAAGGGGTTATTGCCTATACAGAAACGATAGATTACACAGGTGAAGGCACTGCCATCTTCATTAAAAATTACATTAAGCACCACTCTGTGAGCAACCCTTCAACCACTAACCTTGAGATCACAGGCATGGAAGTAGTCACCAGCTCCGCTGGCAAACTGAAAATCTACTCAGCTTACAACCCTCCCCAAAAATCTCTACTACACTCTGACCTAAATGCCATCTTATGCGTCAGACAGCCCACCATTATAGCCAGAGATCTGAACTCCAAGCACCCTGTGTGGAATTGCACAACCACCAACAAGAATGGTTGCATCCTTTCCAATTACTTAGGATCAAGCAACGCTGTTGTGGCAGGTCCCACTGAACCAACTCATCTCAGTACGTTTGGCACTGCTGACATCCTGGATATAGCTATCCTGCAGGATATCAAACTTCAATACAGTATCATATCTATGGATGAACTATCATCCGATCACAACCCAATTCTACTACAGCTGGGAAAACAAGAATACCTGTCTCCTCCTCACTCCTACATAGCATGGGAAAGACTGTCAACAGCACTCAAGGATTATATTGGACCTGTTCCTCACATATGCACAAAAGAAGAAGTAGAAACTGCAGTTACAAATCTCACACAACAAATTAATTCTGCTATAACGGTAGCTACCTCCTACAAATCTGCCCGCAAGCCAGATTGCCCAAAGACATCATGAACTTGATCAGAGACAAAAACAGAGCTAGGAAAAGATTCCGTAACACGTGTGCACCACAAGATAAAACAGCTCTAAACAGGCTAAATGGGGCAGTGAGAGATGCACTCAAAGCTCATAGAGACCAAGTATGGGAAGAAAAGTTAGCCTCTATTTCACCTACTGATCACTCCATCTGGGTACTGCTGAAAAATATCAGAAACAAAGACAGATCCCTTCCCCCAATATTCTCTGACCAGGACCTTGCTCACACAGATGTAGACAAAGTAGAAGTTATAGCAAACAATTTGGAGGAGCAATGCAGGCTTTCGTATGAAAACCTTGACTTTGATCACATATATAAGATTCACAGCAAGGTCAGACACTCACTCAAACTTCCTGACACCAGCACAGACCATATTGAACCAACATCACCTGTTGAGATATATGACATTATTAAAAAATTAAAGAACAAAAAAGCTCTTGGGCCAGACGGCATTACTAATCAGGTGATCAAACTTCTGCACCGAAAAGCAGTAGTGCACCTGACCATAATTATAAATGCAATCCTAAGTCTTCACTATTTTCCTTCCACCTGGAAATTGGCCGATGTAATTCCTATACATAAGCCAGGGATCCTCACCTGCCTCAAAATTATTGTCCAATCAGTCTCATCTCCAACCTAGGCAAGATTACGGAGAAGGTCATCCTCGCACGTCTTCAAGCCTCAATAGAACTAGACATCCTTCCTAAAGGGCAGTTCAGTTTTCGGCAATACCCCAGTACTACTCACCAAATCCACAGAATAGTGGAATACATTACTACGAGCTACAACTGGCGTCAATAAACGGGAGCTGTTTTCCTTAACCTATCCAAAGCATTTGACAAAATGTCATTTTGGATTATTACATAAATTTATCTCAGCTGGTATCTCAATGAAATTGACACAGTTAGTTCATATCTGCAAAAGGGCCATGCAAGTCAAGATTAGCGGCACTACCTCATCTCAGCAACCCATCTTGGCCGGAGTGCCACAGGGATCACTACTGGCTCAATTGCTGTTCTCTGTATGCATGTCTGATATCCTGCACAACCCAATGTCATCCATCATGGCCCTGTATGCAGATGACACAGCATTATTAGTCAGATCTCTCCGACCACATTTCGTTACTAGAAAACTTCAAGAAAACTTTCTAAAATTAGAAAGATGGTTCTCCAAATGGAGACTGCAAATAAATCCCCTACAAAGTTCAGCTATTCTCTTCGCAAAAAGATCGATATCTCCTGTAGGAGACATCTTATTATTCAACATCAAAATTCCCTGGCAGACAGAAACAAAATACTTAGGTGTCGTCCTCGACAAAAAATTAACTTTTAACCAACACATCAAGGCTACATGTACAAAGGCATCTAAAGCCATCGCTCAGATCTACCCCCTAATAAACAGAAGCAGCAAGCTAAACATCAGAATTAAACTGCTTTTATACCAGCTAACGATTCGTCCTATATAGTTACTTATGCTTCTCCAGCATGGAGTCACACCTCCACTACAAATATTATCAAATTGCAACGTGTTCAGAACAAATGCTTGAGAATGATCCTAAATGCCTCATGGTTCATCAGAAATCATCAACTTCATTGAGATACAAATATTCCTTATATCTTCTCCTCCCTACAAACTTTAGCTGCAAAGTTCTTCCTAAAGACGTCCACTCATCCCAATGATCTAGTTCAGCAAGCTGTAGCCTATGTGCCTACGGATACATTCGAACACAAAAGGACAAAAAGCCATTTTAACTTCCTTCAGTGATGTATAATCTCCATGCCCATTCTGGGCAAGCAAACTGCTCATAATATTTTCCCTCACTGTGACCGTAACAGACAATGGGAAATATGAAAAGCTTTTCGCTTCACCCCTTAAGTCATAAATGTCAATTGTCAACTTGGTATGTCTCCCGGTCTGGCTCCCACCAAAGAGACCTCAATAAAGGTCGAAACTGGTCTGGATAGTGGCCCTTCCCATTATGCATTGTATTATACACATCCATAAGGGGCTGTGCTTTCCATTATGGGATACATACTAAGGCAAGTGATACAAAGTCATTAGCGTCATACAAGTAGCGTAGACATGAATATATTTCATGCGCAAAACTTAGTTTTGATTACTTGGAAAAAGGATTAAAATCAAGTATATAAAATTTCTTGGTATCTTTAACACACACACATATATATATCTGAAACTGTAATACTAACATTTCGTAAAGGATATTAACACAAACCATCATAAAGCATAACCTTTTATTTCTTCAGCATATTAATGTGGTGGGAAGCCACTTGCAGCACTCCAAATCTTCTAGGTGATTCTAGAGCTATTCTTTTGGAGGAAGGAGGAGGGGGCAGAAGACTGGAAAATATTATAAATTAAATTACAAAAATAAATCCTATTAAAGTGTTCTTAAACCGTTTTTATTTTATTACGTAATCATCAGCTAACAGATTAGTTTCTTAAACTCCTACCCAATTAGATTAATATTTGAATACAATGAGTGATTTCATGTGGTACTACCTAACCTACAAAGGCATGTAAACTTGATAATCTTGGAAGCCTTCATCTAGAACATTGGTTCCCAACCGGTGGTACACGTACCCCCCAGGAGTATGTGCTGGGCCGTTCAGGAGTATACGAAAAATAATCAGTAATGGCGGAAAAACAAGTAAAGTAAACAAAATGCAAAACATTAGTTATGAAACAATAAATATCAGTACTTAAAAACAGCTATTTTAAAAACAAGGGGTACAGTTTACAGAAATGGGTTTAAAAGGGGTACATAAAAAGGTTGGGAACCACTGCTCTAGAGAACAAACAATGAACCCAAAAAGATGCCATTCTGCAATGTATTACATCATTGCAAACAATGTTAGATTATGCAAATTTCACATTATATTTTTATATGTAAATGATGATAATTTCTAGAATTCATTATCATATTCAACTTAATCTATGGAATTGTACATTCTTTCATTAGAAGCCAAAATTGCTACAAGGAGTTCTCATAAGGTCACAGATTAATATAAACAATGGAAATTACATGCCCAATAAACGATAGAATACTTTTTGTTTACTTTTTTTACATTTACCAAAAGTGAATTAAGTATGTTAAAAAGAATAAAATAAAATAAAAAAAACTGAATTTAATAAAAATGCACTGGTGTGCAAAAAGTCTGCACATTTCCCAACAACTTTTTTTTTTTTTTTTTTAAATGTTGGGGCCCATACATGAGATGTTGGTTGATCAACCTATAGCATGTTACTACCGTACATGGATAGTGGGTTGGGAAAGGAGAAACTTGTTTACATTTGATTTAAAAGCCTGTATGTTGTATTCCTTGGGAAATACGTCAGGGGGAAGACTATTCCACAGTATCCAGTAGCAGGGATGGAGGAGGAAAAGAAACTTGTTCTGTGGGTTCCAAGGTGTACCATGAAAGGATGTTGGGCAGCAGCTGTATGTGTTCCAATGGACTTAGTACAGAGTGGAGGAAATATTGATGCTGTTTCCGATGAACATTTCCCATGTAAATATTTATAGAATACACATATCGCAGAGACCAAACGTCTATGTGAAAGTGAGGAGAGTGAGTTGGTAAGAGATGGGTCATTTATCAACCTAATTGCTCTCCTCTGTATTGAGTCACGCATTTTGAGGGGGGCTTTTAGGAGCCCCACTCCAAATGTGAGAACAACATTCGATAGTTGGGCAGATTTGCGATTTGTATAAGGTTAACAGCTGTTTAAAGGTGAAGTAACATCTTGAATGAAAGAGAAATTCTAGTTTTTGGAAGCTGAGGATGCGATGTGTTTATGCCAAGAGAGGCCTGATGTCAGGGTAATTCCAAGAAGAGAAATCTCATCTTGTCTGGAAATATGAGTGTTATCAAAACTAATAATATTGGGGAAAAATGTTCTTTTTTGTGATAAATAAGACAGAACTGGGTTTTACTAGCATTGAAGTTGACGAGGTTATCTGAGCAGGATGGCTTGGTTGTTGATGGTTGATGTTCTGTATGTAGGCTGAAGTGAGTTGTGTAGAGTAAGGCTTGTCAAATGAAAGGGAAGAATGCAATGTGCTGTCATCTGCAAAATTGTATATTAGGTTGGAGGTCAACTGAAGTAGGTCATTGATATACAGAAAGAAGAGGATTGGTGAAAGAACAGAACCTTGTGGAACCCCAGCATTAGTTGGATGGTGAGAGGATAGGATGTAAAACTCTATGTAGCTTAAAAATATCAAAGCGCTTTACTACAATTTTTACAGAGGTCAAGTCTCATGAGAACTGTTACAAAAATAACCTTGTTTGTCTCTATGTATTTTATGTTAAAGATTAATGTAAATAATCCTATGGGAATTGATTGTATTTACTGTTTTAACTTAAGTTTCTAGAATGTCAATAACAAAGGCAATGCTTTGCCATCGGAAGTTTTGTATAATAGCTATATATAGCACAAGAAAGTTGTTTACGATTAAGTGTGTGAGAAAGTTGTTTGCGAGCTCTGCGCATGAACACCTTCAAAGTTAGTATCAAAGAGATCCGCTAGTTTCAGAAGTTTCCGCTGTCCAACAAGACAAGGAAAAAATGAGTACACGGAGGAGAAGAAAGAAGGGGTTGGCCTTAACAAAAAGATCAAGGAGAACTGCAGATTTCTTCGGGATTTACAATCCCTGGTACAAGGTCCTGAGAAGGCAAAAATAAAAGGGGACTGAGCCGAACATCACGAGGAGAGTCCAGGTCCAGTTGCCGAGAGAGAGGAGAGGCGAGATCCAGTTGCCGACAAAGAAGAGCCAAGGTCCAGTTGCAGAGAGAGAGCAGAGGCAAAGAGTTGTTACCGAAGAGAGCCAGAGGCAGTCAGCTGAGAACGAGACTTTACGGCGAACCCACCGCAGAGAAAAAAATTGGGAGAACAGCCGAAGCCAAGTGCCGGTCGGATGTCGTAGTGCTGCGGGAAGTCAACCAAAGCCAAAAGCTGCAGAGTGATCTTCAAGTCTGTATGCTGAAACTTATTGCCTGAGCTTTTGAGTACCGGGAAGATTGCAGTCCAAGACCCGCCAAATATTACGACGAAGTGACCCCAGAAACAAGACTCTCCGGACGGAAACCTAAGGCTTGAGATGAAAGAGAAAGCATAGAGACTTTTATGCAGGACTTTTGGAAGGTGTCATGACAAAGAGCCTTTAATGTACATTCTCTTTGTAATCTAGTAGATATGTCATAGATGGACTGATAAGAAATAGTAATAAGAAATATCTATAAGAGAGTCCTCTGATTTGTTGTTAACTGGAATATAAATTGTAAGATAACTTGCCATAGCCAGCTAATCTCTTTGAGTAAATTAGTCTCGGCAATTTGATTTTTTTAAGCAGAGAAATTGCATTGTATAGTCATTTAATATCTAAAAGGGAAAGTTTGTTTCTTTATACCAAAAGCATATAAGGATAGGTAGAGAGAGAGAGAGAGAACATCCCTATCACTTATTTAATGTACTTCGATTTTTTTATTGTAAATAACGTGTTTTAATTATATGTCAATAGAGTGCTGCCTAACTGTTTATTTTACAATGCACTGTTCCTAAATAAATGCGAACTTAAGAGCGGGAAACCAAGTAAGATAACCGAAGCGTATAATTAAGTGCAAATAGACCACGACTGTTTGTGGAAAGTTTTACTGAAGGAATTTGTGTCAGAGAAAGAGAGAGAGAAGTCAACCAGCTGCATTACTGAGTTTTATGCCAATTAAAAGATACTGGTGGCGCAGTCTTATCAAATAAATTTTCTAGTATCCACAGGCATAAAACTCGTAGAGCGAAAGGTGGATCAACTAAGTACGCAATAGTAAGATGGAATAGTGAGAATAAGAAAGGAACATATATAAAAATTAATAATAATGGTGGCTTATAAAAAACAAGTAATAGTGCACCGTTTACACGGAAACTGTCCACCATCACATATGGTGTGCATCCAGATAGAAAGCTGGCAATTGCTTTGGTAAGCAACCAAAAAGCACAGCTGCCATTTGGGCAGGCTGCAAGTTTCCTGCTTTCTGCCCATTCAAATTCTGTTTTGGAAGCATTGATAGTTTCTTGCATCTGTTTCAGGCTTAATATAAGCCTTGAAGGTGGATGGAGTTCTTGATTTGAGCCAGTTGTGGTATGCTTGATTTTTCATTTGTACAGCCTTGGCATATCGTTTAGATAGGGGAAGGCAATTCAGAGAAGTGTGGGGAATGTTTCCATGCCAGTGAGGATTACTTTGGTCTAGAAACAATAGCCCAAACATGGGAATCAAGCATAGCAGTCTCAGAGGCTGTCCCAGTTGGCACTGTTATAATGCCAAACTACTCTTGCCTGGGAGTGACTGTGTAAGCGTTGTTGCATGGGGAGGAGATGAGCACTAGATTGTGGTCAGAATTACCCATGAGGCTCACTACATTCATTGCATATTTGGAAGGGTCATTGGTAAGGAAGAGATCTAGGGTATTTGGGGAGTGGTTCAGGTTATCTGGTATTCTGGTTGGCATGTGAACAATTTGTGTAAGGTTGCTACTGATGGCAAATTTTCAGCATCTCTTCCTGCAAGATCCATACAACTGGAGGAGGAGGAAAGCTAGTTGGTGTTATGGACATTAAAATTTCCTAGGTGGATTTTCACTGTTAGGAAAATGGGACTGGAGAAAATAAATTTTTAAGGAGAGGGAATTAAAGATCTCAGAGTGGCTGGTGGCATTAGGAGAGCGATAGAGACAGCAGATGAATTTGACTGAGTGGGGAAGGGATATTTTCAACCAAAGAAGGTCAAAGTTTGGCGATTCTAGGTTAGGTGCTCTCTGGTAGGGTATGTCAGAGCGGATATATGTGCAGACACCACTCTTGATTGAAAGGAATTAAATAGTGTATAGTTAAAGTTGAGATGGATAGTGCAGTGTTTTCTTCCTTGAAATACACATTTTTCATTCTTTAAAACAGGCAAATTGGCCAGAAGAATGCATGCAATTAACAGATATAATACACAGGCTTCATAGCCTTAGCTGTTTCAGCCATAATTTCAAACAATTACAATTAGATTGAGTTCACATTATACACCCTGGAACAGACAGTAAAACTCAAAAATTTCTAATTATAGGAAGTTTCCCCCTTAGGTTATAAATTCAAGTTAACATAAGAAATTATATTCTTGTTAAGCAAACAAAGTTTGGGTATGAAGCATCTTGCTGATGATTTGGAAAGTTGAGATGGATAGTGCTGGGATTTTTAAGTTTCTGCTTAAAAGAGTAAGTGGGGTTTGGTGGACTGCAGATGGTAGTGGACACTATTAAGGTTAGAGTTGAGGCCACGGATGTTGGCAAAGTGGATATGCAAGTATGATATTAGAACAAAATAATCCTCGGTGGAGGGGGATTCTTGAAACAAATAGAATGAAATTGTGTAGGCAGAAAAATCCATTAATTGTAAACCAAAATGTTACATCATTACAAACTTCCCATCAACAATTTTCCTCCAAAATCTGTTATCTGTCAATCCATCTAGATCTTGGTCTTCCACTGGGTCTGTTTTCAGCCATCCTGGCAAACAAAAACTGTTTTACTAGCCATCCCTCTCCCATTCTGCTTTAGCAAACATACCACCTGATATTAACTCTGCTAACATATTCCTGCTCGCAATGTCAAGTTTTTCCCTAATATCCTTATTTTTAATATGATACTGCCACTGATGCTATCTGTTCACTCCACTAATCTTTCTCAGATCTCTCATATCTGTGGTCTCCAGTCTTTGATCAACTGCTCTATTTCTAACTAAGCTCTCAGATCCATAAGTTAAAATTTGTTTGAATACTGTCTTGTATGCAGCTAGTTTAGTGTTTTTGTCTAATTTCTCTCTTCTTCCATACAAATTTAGTCAGTAGACTTTCTACTGTACCAATGTTGCTAATTTTGTTGTCTATTTCCATATTCAATTTGCCATCTTCATTAAAAATTGTGCATAAATAGCTGAAATGCTTTGCATTCTATTGGTTCTTCATTGAGGATGCCATTGATGTTTACAATGTTTCTGCGTATTTTCATTTCTTTGTCTGTTTATTGCAGATTTTTATACCAAATTTATTACAGCGATTATTCAATTTCATCAAGGAATCCTGCAGATTTGTAAGATTTGTACTGGATTTATTTAGAAATATAATATCATCTGTATAAAGTAAAAAACTGAGATTAGTATCCTCCAGCCATAACAAGTATGATATGCAATCGGTCTGGGTAGTGGCCCCCTCTCATAATGCATAGCATTATACACACCCGAAAGGATGAGTCATTTGCATTATGGGATGCTAATGCAATTAGGTAACATAAAGTCATTGGCATCTATATACAAGTAGCAAAGTCATGAACATATTTCATGTGCAAACATTGTTATTACTTGGCTAAAGGATTAAACAAGAATATAATTTCTTGGCAACTTTAATTTATAACAAGTGAAAAACTTTCTACAACAGTGTTAATCAAGAATATTTTAATAATAAGGTGGTGCACCTTTTCACTACTCGTATATCAAACATATACGATTTCTGGATTATTTCAACCTTGGTATCCATCAAATGTCTGCCACATAAAGCTGTAGTGCACATTGTTGATATTATTAATGCAATATTAACATATCATTACTTCTCTGCACAATAGAAAGTAGCAGATGTAATCTTAATCCCCAAACCAGGAAACATAGCATGCCTTTCCTAAAACTACTGCCCAATCATCCTGCTTTTTTGCCCAGGAAAAACAGCTGAGAGGGTAATACAAATAAGACTGCAGAAAGTCACTAAAGAATTAAATCTCATCCCTGATAAACATTTTGGATTGCAGGAGAAATGGAACAAGTGCTCAATTAACAGTTAACCTTGGTATCACTTCTGGGTCTAGATGAAGAAACCAGTCTGGATAGCTGAAAGTTTATTTTGCACTTGGTTAGACTATAATAAATTTAGTTTAATCCTTTATTCAAGTGTGAGCAAACAAAGTTTGCACCTGAAAATATCTCCAGGATTGAGGAAAGGTAGTGCAACACCAGGCAACTCCTTGCAGTTATGTATAATGTTATGCATTAAAGGAAGGGCCACTACCCAGACTGGTTTTGACCTTTATTGAGGTCTCGTCAGTGGGAGCCAGGCCCAGAGGTGGAGATACCAAGGCAGAAGCAATAGAGAGGGCATCTTTACCTATAGGAGTTGCCAAAAGGTGTGTCACATTATTATTAAATTACTCTGGATTTAGAGAAAGATGTTGAAAGTTTATTTTGCACTTGGTTAGACTATAATAAATTTAGTTTAATCCTTTATCCAAGTTCGAGCAAACAAAGTTTGCGCCTGAAAATATCTTAAGGACTGAGGAAAGGTAGTGCAACCATTATACATATCCGCAAGGAGATGTGTTATGCATTATGGGAGATACTGAGATAGGAATGATGATAGCTTGGTCCACCTTTGCTGTGAGTTGCACTACTTTTCTTCAGTCCTGAAGATATTTTCAAGTGCAAACTTTGTTTGCTCACACTTGGATAAAGGATTAAATTAAATTTATTATAGTCTAACCAAGCACAAAATAAACTTTCACCATCTTTCTCTAAATCCAGAGTAATTTAATAATAAGGTGGCACACCTTTTGGCAACTCCTATAGGTAAAGATGACCTCTCTATTGCTTCTGCCTTGGTATCTCCACCTCTGGGAGCCCAGACGAGACCTCAATAAAGGTCAAAATCGGTCTGGGTTGTGGCCTTTCCCTTAATGCATAACATGATACATATCTACAAGGAGATGTGTTTTGCATTATGGGAGATACTGAGATAGGAGTGATGAGATCTTGATTCACCTTTGCTTCAAGTTGCCTGGTGTTGCACTACCTTTCCTCAGTCCTGAAGATATTTTCAGGTGCAAACTTTGTTTGCTCACACTTGGATAAAGGATTAAACTAAATTTATTACAGTCTGAGTAGTGGCCCTTCCCATAATTTATAGCATATCACACAACTCAGCAGGTGCCAGCAGTTCTGATTTAAAACAATGGATGAGATTTTCCCCTTCATTTTGATTGTTAATTCCGTCTATGCTGATGGCACTAACCTTACCCCAATGCGCTTTATTCGTGAAACTATACTAAAATAATTGCAATGCTATTGCTGTACTCCAAGAATTTTGTTGCCTGAACAAATGTAGCGAGGTTCACTATTTCCATGTACTCTGTGATGAATGATGGGTCATTTTGAAGACATAGGATCATTGTGAGTTAGACCTGACAAAGGTTGCAACTCAATTATCAGTTCACAACAAGTGAACGAAGTTGCTACTGCCATTGTGAAGAAGACCATGAATAATAGTACTGGTTCATGCATCTATTGTATCAAAACACATGAATATACCTTACACAAATGTCTGGAAAATCTCCTGACAAGGGAGTTGCACCCTCAGGACATTGAAAGTCGACTGATTCACTTTAACATTCCTTGCTCAAGTGGAGTTGGACACTGCATGGCTCACTTCCACCCAAACCCAAAGTATTGCATAAATATTATTATTATTACGGGCAACTCCAAGGAGTCCTTAGACTCATCGAGGGAGGCAGTAAACATCATGTCCATCACAACTATTTGATATTCACACAGTATCTATCATACTTTGCCTTGAACTCTGTCATAGCACCTACAATAGACCCAGGCAGCTTATTCCACTCATTCACCACTCCAAAAGTAAAAAACCCAACTCTAACACCCCTACTATCCACACTCTTGCCCAGCTTCCATGGATGTCTGCTAGTCCTTCCACCACCAGTCCTGTTCTAAAAAATATCCTCTGAATTAATCCTATAGAAACCCTTCAGTAACTTGAATGTCTCAATCATATCTCCCCTTTTCTGTCTGTCAACCAATTTCTGCAACCCACAAATCTTCAACCTGTTCTCATAAGGTTCATTCCATAGACCTGCTATCATCTTGGTCACTCGCCTCTGGATCCTTTCACCCTCCTCCCCATCAAGAAGAAACCTAGGTGACCAGATCTGGGCACAGTAATCAAGATGGGGTCTTATCAAGGCTCGATACAGAGGAACAATAACTTGCTTGTCTCTGCTCGTCAAAGTATTTTTCAGCAACCAAGTGATTTGATGAGCTGATTTAGCCACTTTTGTGATGTCCCACCCTAAACTTCAACTCCCTATCCACCAATACTCCCAAGTCCCTGGCATCATCAATCTCCTGGAGTGCAGTTCCACCAATGTGATATAATGCTGCTAATCTTTTCACCCCAAAAGGCATAACCTTTCGCCACATTAAATTGACATCCATTCTCCTTAGTCCAGACCTCCAATCTATCCAAATCATCCTGCAAAATTCTGACATCCTCTGCATTCACTATTGCCCTACCCAACTTAGCATCATCATCAGCGAACAAATGAACCATTCCTCTGAGATCCTTCCCTATCTTGTTAATGAACAAACTAAACAACAGTGGTCCAAGAACAGAACCCTGCGGCACACCACTGGTCACAAGCCGTCTTTTAGACTCCACTCCTGATTAAACCACTCTCTGGTATCTCTCCATCAACCACCCTCCTATACATCTCACCAACCCTATATCCATTCCCATATATTGCAGTTTACGGATTAGACTTCCATGTGGTATCCTGTGAAAGGCTTTAGCCAGGTCCAGCAGCATAACTGTAAACCCATTACCCTTATCCAGTTCAGCCGTCACTGTGTTATAAAACCTGAGTAAGTTACTGAGGCATGATCTGCACTTCACAAAAGCATGCTGTCCCCCATACAGTATCTCATATTCATCAATACATTCCAGTATTTTTCCCTTGACTACTTTCTCGAAGACCTTGACAATGACTCCTGATATGCTGATCGGGCGGTAATTTGCAACAGTAGTCTTGGATCCTCCTTTATGCAGTGGAACTATTTTCCCCTCTTTCCACCCCTTTGGGACTAAACCAGACCCGACACTCAGATTAAACAATAAGGTCAAGGGCACTGACAATTCTTTAGCCACTTCATGTAAGACCCGTGCTGATATACCATCCAATCCCACAGATATATTTACATTAAGGTTCTGTAATAGGCTATTCACCTCCACTTCATTCACCACAATTCCCATATAAACTAATGGTTCCTTCTTTCATTCAACATCACCACCTGGATGATATACTCTTGCAAAGTGCTCACTCAGTAATTCCACTACATAGACCGATTCAGTGACCTCCCGAACATTAGCGTTCCTTAAAATCATTGTCATGTACAGTTTTTCTTTTACTAGCAGCATACTGAAAGAACTGTTTGGGATTCTCTTTAGCTTGCATGGCTAATTTCCTTTCATAATCTGTTTTTGCTTTTCTCACCACACTCGTTACCCTTCTGGCCTGTGCTTTATACTGTTCATGTGCCTGCAGGTCACCTTTCTCCTTAAATTCCTTCCACAGTTGTTTCTTTTTCTGCAACTCAAGTTTAATGGTGTTATTCATCCATTTAACCCCTACTTGATTTACTATTCGGACTCTAGATATACAGTCAGCTATAACCTCCTACAAATGCTCCCTGACAACTTCCCATGCCCTATTAACATCCAGCCCTTGCAGTTTTACATAGCACTGAACCAAGCAATCTCCTAAGCTTGTCATACTTGCCAGCACAGTAATTCCACATGTACCCTGTCTTAAAATCGAAAATTTCATACATTTAGCCATCTCCCAGGTCAAGACCCTATAATCACTCTCACCAATAGGTGGCAACATGGCCATATTCATTACAGTCAAATTCTCAGATGCTATTACTAGGTCAAGCATTCTTGAACCCCTAGTATTTTCCATTACATGCTGTCTCAGATAGTTATACCTCAGTAATTGAATAAAATACAGTTTCTTCCTCACGTGTCCTCTCCTCCTTCCAATCAATGTTACCATAGTTGAAATCTCCAATAACAATTATCCTCCTTCCACTCATTTCATCAATTTGCCTATGCATACTATCTCCACCATCTATTCCATCACCTGGTCAATAGCAGCACCCAACTGTACATTTTGTTCTGTTAGTCTCAATCTCACACCAAATAGCCTCAAATGAGATGAGCTCTTTTCACTATCCTGCAATACAACTTCTATTTTCCTTGGTTGCAGTTCATCAGCTATCATCAATAACACTCCTCCCCCATTTTATTCTCTCTGTCCCTCCTGAACACACTATACCCTACACATTCTATCCCACTAACTATATTGTGTTCTGTCAGCCATGTTTCACTAATGCCAATAACCTGTGGCCAGGAAGAGCCAACCAAGGCCAAAAATTCTTCCTTCTTGATCCTAATACTCCTGCCATTAGTATACATGAAATGCAGAGGTCCATTTGTTGCACTCCTATCTTGATGCGCTATACTAACCTAACCCATTTTGATTTCTTGTACTTCGTACTGGTGTGGGCACATTATAAACATTCTTACACTCAACTACCTCACCAATGTCTGCAAATCCACTTCCTCCCCTCCTTAATAGTTTACCCGCTACGACTATCATTTCTTTCACCCTCTGCTTCTGTGCTCTAATACTCTCACTTACATCCTTAATTTTCGCACCCGGTAAGTACGATTCACCAATCACACCTCTTACTAACGAGTCACCGTACACCGTAAATATGATAAACAAGTTTGCTGTGCCACAGCTACAGCAGCGCCTGTGAATGGATTCACTCATTTTCATGCAGGATGGGGACCCCTTAACACACCAGTTGATCTGTACAGGAGGGTTCTTCAAGATATTTCATGGAAGCCAGAGTGATCAGCAGTGCATTTCCCACTGCATGGCTGCATCATTCACATGACCTGACCCTCAGTGACTTCTGAACTCTGGGGATTTCTCAAAGACAGGGTTTACCAGTGCTGAGAGACAGTGTAACACAGGATGTGCACATCAGTCCCGATCAGCTGCATTCTGCTATTGAGCACACTGTGCAAAGGATGCAGTTAGGGCATACCGGAAAGGGCAGCACATTGAACAGTAAAGCCCATTAAATAAAAATGTGTTATTTTTATTCACTGCACACATTTTTTCTTCTTACACACACACACACACACAGAAAAATTACTACATCTACATTCAGTACATTATACAACACCCCTGGTGGTGAATTTTGGTACTACTTTTTTTTTCTTCACAGATATCGCTTTTGCATGATGCACAATGTATTCCTGCAAAGCAGGGATACATTAATTTTTAATCCCTGGTAATGGAAAAAAAAAATGGAATCACTGAGCTATTAGGTTGTATTATTAGTAGTTGCAATGCAGCATCTATCATGCACCAAACACAGATGCTGTTGATATGCAATGTATTTCCAACATTCCTAGGAACATGTATAAAGGCAAACGGAGGCCTGCTGCCATATACATGTTAGAATGGAATCTAGAGAGGACCTCATTGACTTTGAAACGGGTGCGATTGTTGGAGCAAGGCTGGCAGGTGCATCTGTGACCTGAACAGCGGAAATTACTCATGTCAGTTGATGAACAGTCTCTAAGGTTATGTCAGCATTGCAGTTGACAGGACAAACAGTTATTATCATGCTGATTCAGAATACAAGATTGTACAGAGAATTTGAAACTGGAAGTGACCATTACTTAGTACTAAGCAGGATAAAAATGGATATCACATTAAAAAGAACAGCGTGTAAGAAAGTTTTAAAAAGAATTAAAGTTGAGCAGCTTCTACAGGTAAATTGTAGACTCGACTTATACAAATATTATTGAAGAAAAAATTAAACAAATTGAAAACAAGAACCAAACTTTGGAGCCTCAGTTGCAAACTCTGAAGACTGAGATTCAAATAAGATTTGATTTGAGTCTGCAAGGTTAGAAAAATAAGAACACCATGGTAGAAAAAAATAAGTTAAAGAAGCAGTCCTGGAAAAGAAGAAAGCATACCAAAAGTTCCTAGAAAATAAGTTGCATATGCCCTAAAAGAATAGAGAAAAATGTAAGAGAGCTGAGCTGTGTGTAAAAGTAGCTAACAAAAGTCATGGGAAGACTTTGGTAAGAATATAGAAAATCACTGCAGATGCCTTAAAATCTGATGGCTGATTTACCCCTCTTGTTAAAAGTAGAAGTTACGGCATTTGGAGTTTAGAAAATTAAAATCTCTAAAGAAACGGATAATTTATTAATAAAAGTCAATTGCAGAAAATTATTAGCTAAAGCAATGTTTTTATCATCATAGTTCTGAATGACTGGTAGCTAAATTATTATTACATGACACCTCCAGGGAGTCCAAAGACTCATCGAAGGAGGGCACTTACTCTACAACTCGCTATTTCCAGCACTCAATCCACCAAATGCAACGAATCGCAACTACCATCATCATCTACATCAACTTCATCTACTACCACTAGTATTTTCACAGACAATCACAAATAGCAGGACTCGAACCCACAGCCTTTTGGCTGGAGAGCGGATACACTAACCACTCGGCCAACCAAGCATGCACATCAAATCCATTTGATAAAATGAAGTAGAGAGCCAGAGAAAATCAAAACGCATTATATTATGATTAAGACAATAGCCTCATGCTGGTATTAAAATATGAAAATGAACATAAAGATTCAGATGAATATCTGAATACATAAAAAATATTCAAATATATTCCATTATTCCTTTTATTCAAACACAAGACCTTAATAGAAATATAATGCATTTTGTAATTAATAGTGTTTTCTTGTTTTGCTATCACTCATTTATAGAGTTTTTGACTTGACATGCTGATAATGTCATTAGATTCCATCTTGTCACCAAAGAAAACCAGTTTGGAACAATGCTGTCTCATTAATAATAGAAGGCAAATATCAATGTTACCATAGCTGAAATCTCCCATAATAATTACCCTCCTTCCACTCATTTCTTCTATTTCCTTATGCATACTATTTCCACTATCTATCCCATCACCTGGTCTACAGCAGCACCCAACTGTATATTTTGTTCTGCTAGTTTCAATCTCACACCAAATAGCCTCAAATGTGCTCTTATCCCTATCCTGCGGTTCCACTTCTATTTATTATTATTTATTTTTATTATTTTTTATATTATTTTTATAATTATTTTATTATTATTATTTATATTGCCAGAGCTAAAACTGTAAAATATGCACACACACACATTGTGGTACAGAGGATATATATATATGGATAAAATGTATATGGAGGATACATTGTGGTTGGTCGGTGAATTTGGTGCTCCTGTAAAATTGTCGATTTTTGTCAATTTTGTGTTTTTAACTTAGAAAATTAGTGTTTTATAGGATATTAGTGTAGAACTGAGTGTATTTGGTATTTCATAACATATTTTTATTAACCCTCCTACTGGCCAAGGTGGATGAAATAGCAGGACCAGCCCAGCATTTTTCATGGATCAAAACTTCATCGGCGTTCTATCTATTATCAAGTATTAACCCTCTTCTGCTGTTAATCCCTTAATGCCAATTTTAGAGCCATTAGCAAATTAACTGTGGTGGAGGGACTTTTGTGTGACTTGTTTTTACGCATACTGTGTTACTTGGAATTTCCATTACTATACTAGGTTATTTGATCTTTTTTTTTTTTTTTTTGCTGCACAATTTATTTATCGTGTCTCTTTTCAAAAATAAAAACGAGTTTCACATCTGTCAAAATAAATAATCAATCCTGAAATGATCACAGATCAGCCATTGCAATGAATTTATTTTAGTAATAGCAAATTTCCTTCACTTTACTGACAATATAGATTTCTTTTGCGAATTTTCAAATGTTTCTTTGCATTTAAAATATTTTGTCAAATATTTATTAAAATATTTTGTCAAATATTTAAATTTTTAAATAACATTTAGTGAAATAAATATGACATTTTGCTTTCTTTCTTTGCAAAATACCTTTATATGGATCGTCACATTTCAATTTTAGGAATGAATTTTTTCATTATTATTATTTTTTTTTAATGAACAACAAATGATTATAAACTGCATTACTCGGTTTCCGATCGTCTTTTTTAGTATCAACAATTTATATCCAATGGTATTTTATCAGAGATTCTTCACTTTTTTCTTTTGCTAAAAATTGCAATAGATTTTTTTTTTTTTTTGTAGAATGCACATTACTATAATATCCAGTGCTTAACCACTGTAAATATGTTGAAAACATAATAGGAAGGATATCCCATATGGAATGATTCAAAATTTATGCTCATTTTTAAGATTTTTTACTGCAACCCCCCACCCTCTCCTCTCCTGGAACTCAGTTACATAACTATTTTAAATTTCTGCTGGTTTGAAAGCTTTCAGACAGTATTCAAAATCTCTTATTTCACTTTACAGTTTTAACATAAGAAATAAAGCAATAATATTGTTGTATATTCGAAGCTTCTAATTCTGTACTATTTCTTTGCATCTAAAATCAGCTGTTCAGTGATCTGCTGAAATTATTCTAAGAATTAGAAATACTATGCTATATTTTGAATATGTAAAACTGTTTATGTATACCACACAAAAGAAAGTTCAGTTATGTTATTTTTGTTTCTTTTTTTAAAAATCAAAATATTACTACTTCTACTGCTGCTGGTTGCTATTTCTGAAATACATCTTAGAAATGCTCGACAATAATCCTCTTAGCTGGAGGAAAAGCTAAAGTCTTAGATTACTCTTACTGCTTTTGGAAACACAAGAGAGAAAGTTTCCCAGAAGTCACACTAAATTGCCTCAAGCAAGAATGTCTTGTTTCGTTTTCATTTGTTCAGACATCCTAACACAGATAAACTGACATTTCTTTTGCAGGCTGATGCAGTATTTATGCCAAAAATGATTTCTTTATTTATAGTGATCAGTTTCACTTTTATTATCGAAAAATTCTCAATTATTCGATACAATTATCTTGGAAAAAGGATTTGAATTTTTTAAGAGAAAAGGCCCATATGTGTCATAATCATTTATTTTTTGGGTTGGGAGGGGGGGGGGGGTCATAGACCTATTCAATCTTCAGGCAATTGTTACTTCGGGAACATGCTCATGCATTTTAGTGTAAAATAGTAGCAAAAGTTTAACTACTTCAACAATGTCACTTATCTAAACTAGAAGAAAATGTCGTTATATCTGCTGATGTTAGAACTCTTACATAAATATTTTTTCTGGCATGAATTCTCTATCAGCTATAATGTAATCAATTTACAGAATTTTGCACTCTTGTATTGACAAAAGAAATATGTGCAGTAATTTCTTCTTTCTACAACAAGAAAAAAGAAGATAATAACAAAAGAAAAATATGTAGTATTTTCTTTTTCATTGGGTGAATTTACAATGTTCTTTCTTTGTGTTTTGAAATGAAAGTGCAAATAATTATTTTCTTACCATTCTTGTCAATAGAAAATCTGCTATAATTATATGAGTGGCATTTTATCGTTTTTCTCCCATAGGAGAAAAGAAATAAGGCAATAATATTGTTCAATCTCTTGAACTTTATTGTAGTGGAAATTTTATCAAATTTTGCTGTTTTGTAATAAAAAAATATTATTCGTGCTACTTTGAAAATTTCTAATCTGTGGCACACACTGCTACGAAAATTTAATAGACAAAATTTTGGCAAACTGTATTCTTATTTACAAAAATAAAAAAAAAACAATCTTATAATAGGCATATTTGAAAAACATTTGAAAAAATATTCTAATATTCCTTTCTGCCCAGTAATAAGCTGTAAGCTAACGGAGATTACTGACAACACCCCCCCCCCCACATCCCACTGGGAACCAGATCAAAAGAACATGCCCAGCAGGCAGCACACTAAAGTGCCACACGCAATAACTGAATATTTTACAGGCAGAAATTCCTTGTTTTGTTTTTCCGCCTTTCTGATTGATTAGCACACATTCGAAACATTATTCTGATTTTGCATTTGTAGGATGAGTGTTTTTAATTGGGTAATTCCCCTATTACCCAATATTACATAACTTCCTGATTTATAATAATCAGGAAATAACATGTATATTTTCTGATTTATAATTTATAATAATCAAGACCTAGTTTATGTTTTGAAAAATTAAACGTTATGTGGAACAATTACTCTGGAAAAATAAATTAAATAAAAACTGTACCTATGTCTCATAACAGTTTTCTGGTGTGTGGTAGTGTTGCAGCGGGAGCTTGGGGCGGGGGGGGGGGGGGGGGATAAACCTATCAAAGTCGAAATAAAGTTAAATTCTATAGTGAAAATATGAAATTTCACAGTTGATGCATGCACATATACATATTTTGTATCAGAGAATATATGCAAAAGTATCGCTTACTTTAAAATTGGAGCAAAATATATAAACTAGCAGAAAATATATACGTATCAATTTAAATAATAACCGTTTATTTCATTTTGTAAAGACCAATTATATAGGGAAACCAACAAGGTGAAAATGCAGAGAACAGATTATGATATTTTGAAAAAAAATTACTGACATGATTAAAGAATTGCATATTATTATTCTCTATAAAGCAAAGTCATCAAAGAATAATTCACAGATTTCCTTCAGGAAATCTGTGAATTATTCTTCGAAATATGATTTTGAACAAAGATAACATAATCTAGAACAATGGCAGTCAGTTTTTTTTTTTTAAATAATATTTCAAAGAATTATTGTGAATTAATTTCTTCGAAAACAAAAAAAATGTTCTGTCAAGTAAGCGATTAGACAAAATTAGCACAAAAACATTAAACATTGGTTCTCCAAGGTAATACAATATTTAAGTGAAGGCAGTATGCAAGGATTTGTATTTTGTCCTGGAATTTAAAACTATACAATAAAAAGAGAAAATAAAAATAATTTCTATATTTTTAGTCTCTCTAATATAACTAAGAGTCCAGTTGCCCAGCATAAAACAAGGAACTGCGTTCCTTGTTATAGAGAACTGAGACTCAAATTCGTGAGTTATTTGGTTAAGTGTTCTCTACAGCATGAAGGATTATTGCACCTTCTAAAGGACAGAACAGCCAAATTGCACTTCTTATTCATGTTCTTTCAACAGGTGTAATGAATCGTATCCAGATTTAGCTGGACGTATATATACGTCCTGGTCAGTTGGAGGGTTAAGATATTTCTATTATAAGTTTAAAATGTCACCAAAAAAGTATTAGAGAACTGTTATAGAGAACTGAGACTCAGATTCGTGAGTTATTTGGTTAAGTGTTCTCTACAGCATGAAGGATTATTGCACCTTCTAAAGGACAGAACATCCAAATTGCACTTCTTATTCATGTTCTTTCAACAGGTGTAATGAATCATATCCAGATTTAGCTGGACGTATATATACGTCCTGGTCAATTGGAGGGTTAAGATATTTCTATTATAAGTTTAAAATGTCACCAAAAAAGTACAATAAATGTAAAGCTAAAAAAACACTGCAGGCGAGAACAAGATGGTTAGCCCACCAACGAGGTTACTGTAGATATAGAAGCGGTTAATGAAAATGAATTAATCTCCAAAACAGCAAATTTGAAGCAGATCATCAGAGAGACAATGCGGGAATTGCATAAGGTCGAGAGACGTTTAAACGAGCATAGGGAGCAAATAAAAAAGATGAGTGCAGAAAGTGTAATCATAAGGGTGACTTTAATTATCCAAATATTGATTGGATAGCAGTAGAATCTCATGAGAAGAATGAAAATGAATTTATTGAACTGTTGAGGGACAACTTCCTCAAGAAGCATGTGACAGAAGGAACTCGAGGTCAAAGAGTGTTAGATTTGATTATAGTGTCAGAGGGTGCTTCAGTTAAAGACATAACTATTCTGCCTCCAGTTGGTGACAGTGATCAAAACAACTAATCACTTGTTACAGAGCACATGGAGATAGTGGACCTGATCGACATTTGTTTGGGAGATGAAATTTCCCAAATAAATGTCAATGAGGTACACTATCGGGTTGTTAATAATGATATTCACAACCATAATGAAGGGAAGTATCCCATGTCCATCTTTTTAAACCCTTCTGGCACTTGCCAAGTTGCATGATGTGCAAATTTCCTGCATTTATTATTATTACATAACACCTCCAGGGAGTCCAAGGACTCATTGAGGGAGGGCACCTACTCTACAGCTCTCTGTCTCCACCACTCCACTAATCGCAACTACCTTCATCATCTACGCCAGCACCATCTACCACCGACCACCACCACCACTATTTTCACAGACAATCACAAATATCCATACCCACAGAGGGATTCGAACCTGCAGCCTTTTGGCTGGAGAGCAGATATGCTAAGCACTTGGCCAACCAGGCTGGCATTCCACTGGTGGTGACTTTTGGAACTACTTTTTTTTTAATCCCTCAGATATCAGTTTCGCATGATGCACAATGTATTCCTGCAAAGTTTCATAGTGTTTGGATCACTTGGGAGGGAAGGGGCCTCCACAAGGCCTTAAACAGGGATACTTCAATTTTGATCACCCTGTATATTAATTAGAATAATTTAAGTAATACTTCAGTATTTCAGTCAAGTCAAATTGCCATCATCAGGAAACAATATACAGAAGGATATGTGCATACACGCACTACATTGGATAAGAGAGACTGAAGCAGGGCAAACAAAGATAGGTGTTTCAGTTCTAAATAATGCCTCTCGGTGGGCTGATGTTTTGAGGATGAACACACCCAAATTTGAGGCAGTTTCATGTCCCCAAATTTGTTAAGGTTTTGATAGTTTCTTAAAGATGAAGCAGATTCCAATAATATTCTCTCATATTTGCATTTGCTATGGTGGCATTAGGTGGACTTTTTACAGTATATCCTGTGAAAGGTGTTGTGTGGTCTTAACATGGAACATGCACAAGTCTGATATTTTTCGATGAGAGGGGATACCCTGCTAGCCTGGTTGGTCAAGTGGATAGTTTCCAATTCAACAAACATAAGTATAAATTTTGCTGTGAGAATATGTATGATCGTAGGTGGTACATGAATTTGACTGTAATGTGTGACATCACCATTCTGCTTAGTGAAAGCCTACCAAAATTCCATGAGTACAGTTTCTAAATTACACTCTTAAACTACCAACAATACTGATAAGTTATATAAGTTTACAACTATTCATGGATCAAATTCAAATAAAAAATAAATACATAAAAATGTGCAACTACTAGAGATCAGATAATTATAACAAACTTAAATATGGAGAGGTATCATGGCATCAGAAACTCTTAAGGGAATGATGTCAGCAATATCAAATTGAATTTCCAGAGATAGAAGATAAATTAAGAAATATCACAAGAAATGTGATAACTGGTAAAGGAGGAAAAATCAGATTATGAGAAGAAATTAGCAAGTGATCCCTCCTCTCCTTTCTTCTTACATGCAGTGCATGTAAAAAGAAAGTAGAGGAGGGAATGCTTACACTGGACAACAAAATTTTACAGTCATGCCCCAAGATTAATTTAGTCACTCCTTATGGATTTTGAGGTGCCGAACACGAATATGAAAATACAAAACTGGCTAGTTTTGAGAGATTCATAATAGTTTCTTATATAATAGAGTAATACGTACTTATACATACTGGTAAACGCCCACTTCTACATCTGATGTTACTTGTATAGATCGTTCTAATGAGCATCCAACAGTAGTCAGCCAATATGGAAGTGAACCACTTTTCTTGGTATAATTTCTCCATCATAATTTCCTGATGGAAACGTTCACCATATCTGGACAACAAAATTTAGAAATTCAAGTGTATTTTTAACCCTCTCATGCACGAATTTCTGAAATGGTGATTAAAAAACCAATAGTAGCCGTCCACCACAGTGGACATGTGCATGAGAGGGTTAAAGACATATTGCAACCAAATTTCTGATATAGAGATACATGTCCTCAACCAGTTTCTTGTAGTTTCTGCCCTGACATTTCCAAGGAAGTTAGTTGACACCAGACAAAAACGCATCCCAAGCTTTTTTTTTTCTCATCACAGTGTAGGTTATTGAACATCTCATGAATGAAGAACTCTCAGATCTGAGGACCCACAAAAACTTCTTTAATTTTTGCTTTTCTGAGTTGAAGGAATTTGTCAGCCAAGTACTTGGAAACTGATCTAGTCTGGTCCATGGCTTTTATGAAGTTTTTTTTACCAGACTGAGTTCGATGTGTAGGGGGCAGTAGCAGAATTCTGCATTTCTGACAGTGCTGGGTGCTGCACATGCTTCTCTCTGACCTTCAGAGATTTCCTCGCAGGCCAGTCTCTCTTCACACAGTGCAAAGTCCTTGCTCAGCTGTCCCTTTCACACAAAAAATAGCACTACTTCGTATATCCCAGCTGCAGATACATCAACATAGACGCTACCTTCGAGTCACCATAGAGATGCCAGCCGTACTTGCTGTATTGAAACCAGTCCAACTGTTTTAGGTTGTCGTAGGGTTCTTTCATGTAGACAGCGTGTTCGACTGAAACGGATGGAAGCTGGTTTCCATTATGCAGCAACACTGCTTGAGACTCAATTTCAACAAGTCTATGAATAGTTGCCATTCATGTGGGTCATGTTTGATTCAAAGGGCATTTATCAGGTGATCTGCTACATCATATAGCAGAACACAAGGTCATCTTCCTTTCAGAAGGCAAGTGCAAACTGCTCATGCAAGTGCGAAATGAAGCCATGTGGACATTTTCCTAGAGAAGATTCCATTATAGAAGTTTTGATCCCAGTAACTCTGCTTTGGCCCTGGACAGCTCCAGATTGCAAACAAGATCATTCAGTTCTTGTATGTGAATGTGTGGTGCAGATGATGCACCATGGCCGACACATGGATCATCATTAGATGGCGAAGGCTCAGGAGAACTCAACATCAATTCGCCTCCATCTGCATTGTCCTCTAAATCGATGGAAAATTCTTTCAGAGATTTGAGAACGGGAAATCCTTCGTCATGCAGAACTGGCCAGAGAGCAGATGGTACATTCGGGTATGCTACTGTCCACTTCTTTTTCCTTGTAATGCCTCCCAAAACAGGTAGTACAATTCAGAAGTAGCAGTCATTTGTATGAATGCATGGCTCCCTCCAAACTGTAGGAACAGCAAACAGTATCAACACTTTACCACATTTCAGCCACTTCAGAAGATTTCTACTACATGTACTTGGCAGCATATGTGTGGGGACTAGGCCTTGTCCTGGTCCTTGATCTTACATTCAAAATAAAACTGATATGCCTTTTTTCACTAATGGAGTGATGGCCTTTTTCTGGCTTGCAAAGTTACTTCCTGCAAATGTAACAAAAGTTATTTGCACTATTAATACAAGTATAAGGCATCACTACTACTGGATTACACTGCAGGGTAGTACTTGTGTAGTACTTATGACACAGGAGTAAATGGGAGTGTAGCCCAGGAAGTCACACAAACACTTGCTTATCCTATGAAATATCATTTTATACTAATAATTGCATCATCTTATGAATGAAATATCATGACTCAACTGTATTGCATCAGCCAATGATCCTGGGGATGTTGTGTATGATTGGCTGATGCAATATGTTACAATCAGGAGATTGAAATAGCATTGTCAAATGATACCTATGTACACAATGTGGACTGAGTGTCTCCTAAACTAGGACCGATCGACAGATTTTATTGTCATTTTCGTGTTCAGCACATCGAAATTAGTAAAGAATCACTATTTTCATTTCAGAGGCAATTGTGTGTTGTCTAGTGTTATTGAACTAGGAAGCCAGCACCTACACCATTCAGGGTGCAGCTATGTCAAGGATTTCTGCATGCCATCAGCTAGATAGTGAATGGGACCTAATATTGGTAATACTTTGTGAACTTCCTGATCAGGAGGTGAATCATTCTGCTGCTGCTTACTTTGCCTGATTTTGCCTGGAGGAAGTCCAAGAATAACAGCTTATAGGAAGAACTGTCAGGGCCATGCATAGATTGGGATCTGAACACTCCTGGCATGAGATTTGTATCCATAATCCTTCATCCCTACTGCATACCCTTACTACTGAAAGACAACATAAAAAAACTATAGTGTTACAGTGGTTAAAAAATTTACAAAAACAAAAAATAAATAAAAATACAACAAAAAATTAAAAAAAAAAAAAAAAATATAATCCCCCCCAAATCCAATGTCTTTTGAATAAGTACCTTCATGGATGCTGCTTTGCTAAACTAGCCACCACCATTCTTTCCCTTCCTTCTAAACATGTACAAACAGGAAACTGCTGGTCAACCTTGATATACCATTCAGCTCCAGACTTGCTGAACTAATCATTCACCTATCTTTATCCTTTGAAGGTCTTCCACTTCTTTTCACGAAACATATTAGCAGATTCCCTCTCTAATTATTTGCTCGCTCACACACACAGCAATGTCATGTTATATATCTTAAAATCTCTGGTGTAGGTATCAAAAAAATGGGACAAGAGAAATTTCACAGAGTTCTTTTGCTGTGTAACAAATAATATCTTTAATGATGTAGATTGTAGAAAGATGTTAACAGCAAAAAAAAAAAAAAAAAAAAGCTAACTTAAAAAGCAATAGTTTACTGTGGATTATCTCCAGTTCTTGGATGACATACATGTGACTGACATGATTGGATAGATACAATTGAAGTATTTAGTATAACACAAAATCCTGATGTGAATGTGGTAGTGGAATTAGATGGGATAACATACATGTATGTAGAGAAGGTACATGAGAATTGGCAACTCTTATGCCTTGGAGTGGTAGATAAAATATTAAAAAGGTGGTTCAAGTTGAAATGGACAGACAGCAATACGGTACTCTTTAATGACATCCAATATAATAATGTCATTTTGCTAAATGACAGTGCCGACTTAAGGGTATGTGACGCTCCTAGGCCAGTTTTATCATATCAGTGCATTGTAAGACAAGAAGGCATCACAAAATTCTTTATTGTTAAAAGCAGTTTATACTTACTGCCAAAAAAGTTGCAACTTTTTGTACTATTACTTCGACTAATATTATTACTTTTTTTTTTATGATGATGGTGCCCCAAAGTTCATAAACGTTTATGGGCTATCTTCTCCTTTGTTTTCGACAATTAAGAAATGGGCTGCCAAGTTTAAACATGGCCATATAAGCCTTGAAGATAATCCATGTGAAGGGCGCCCAAAAGGTGTAACAACACCAGAATTCATTGATCGAGTGCACGATATGGTATTGGATGACTGGCGAGTCAAAGTGTGTGAAATCGCTGAGACTATAGGCATTTCAAAAGAACATGTAGGATTTATTTTGTTGATGAATTGCAAATGAAAAAGCTTTGTGCAAGCTAGGTTTCGCGCTTGCTCACAGCAGATCAAAAACGCACTCGCATGAAAATCTCTGAACAGTTATTGGAGTGTTTTAACAACAATAAAACGATTTTGTGCATAGATTTATTACTATGGATGAGATTTGGATTCACCATTATACACCAGAATCCAAACAGTGGACAGAAGCCAGTTGTTTGTTCAGCACCAAAGAAGACAAGGTCGTGGCATATTTGTTTTGGGATGTTAAAGGCATTTTGTTTATTAATTATCTCGAAAAGGGTAAAACAATAACTGTGGAATATTATTCCGATCTTTTAACCAGACTAGAAGAAAAAATTCGTGAGAAAAGATCTGGTTTGCAGAAGAAAAAAATCATCTTTCATCGGGACAATGCACCTGCCCACAAAGGTGTTTTGGCAATGGGAAAATTAAGGGATCTGCACTATGAATTGTTTGAACATCCACCCTATTCTCCAGATTTGGCTCCCTCTGACTTCTATCTCTTCCCAAAACTAAAACTCTTCCTCGCTGGTCAGCATTTTTCTTTGAAATCAAGAGGTGATTGCAGCTGTAGAGGGGTATTTTGCAGATCTTACTGAGAACCACTACAGGGATGGGATAATGGCACTGGAGCATTGCTGGAATAAATGTATTAGTATTAAGGGAGATTATGTTGAAAAATAAAAATTATTTTGAAATTATAAATTCGTTTTGTCATTGTTAGGCCGAGAACTTTACAGACCATCCTCGTATTATCGTCATCAGACCTCCATGGAATCAAATGACTCATTGTGGGAAGCCTTCCATCACATACACAGAGCTTGTCATACCATGACTTGAAAGCATTCACTATCTCCATCCCTCTAAGCAAAAAAAATTTCCTCACCCCTTCTTGTATAGCTTTCAGGGATGGATTCTTGTTCTCACCCTCCCTCCCATCTCTATACACTGATCCACAATCCAGTAATAATTCCTTATGAACTTATGTCTCAATAAATGCCCCCCCCCCCCTTTATCCACCAGACTTTGCAATTTGCATTCCCTCAATCTGTCTTCATACTCAACACTCCAGAGACCACCCTAGTCAATCACCCCCGAACCCTTTATAACATCTCTTCATCCTTTTGAAAATCTAGTGACCAAATCTTTGCATAGTAATCCACATGTGGTACAATCAAAGCCTTATCCAGTGGAATCATAACATACTTACTCCTACATGTCAATGTCCTTCACATTGTCATAATACACTGTGCTATTTTCACAATTTTAGCAAACTGTCCCCGAAATTTCAGGTCGCTATTCACCATCTCCAGATCCCTCATCTCCTCTAAGATATCTCTACCAATCTTATATTCTGCATCCCACTTGTGCTTACTGAACTTTAAAACCTTACGCTTTGCTATGTTGAACTGGCAGTCCATTCCTTTGCCCATTCATAAAATCTGTTCAATTTCACTTGCAAGGCTACAACATCCATTCAACTCCTCTAGTTCTTCCCAACTCTGCAAACAACTGTATCTCACCATTCAGTTCCAATAACATTTACATATAAATTAAACAGAAATGGCCCCAAATCAGACCTTTGTGGGCACACCAATTGTGACTATCCTCTTATGGAATATGTCTCCCATGTATGCAACTTACTGATACCTATCAGAGAACCAATCTCCCATCCAGTGCACTAATCTACTATTCTAATCCCACCCGTTTCAGTTTAATTACCAACTTGTCATTTGGAAATCTACCAAACGTTTAAAAAAATCTAAATATACTACTGTGTATGCATCCCCTTCGTGTAATATCTATCATCCTGTTATAATAAATAGATTGCAAAACCACAATCTTCCGTTAGCAAACCCATACTGTCCATTGTTGTCAATCCAACTGTAAATCCTTCCTCACTAGCCTACCAGGATTTACAGTTGGATCAACAGCTCTCCAGAAAAAGATTGGCCTTTGCTAAAATTGTGAGGACAGCGCAGTATGTTATGGAAATGATGCAGAGAACACTGATATGTAGGAACACACGCAGTGACATACAATCAAGTACTCAATTCCTTATATTCCTCCTCTCACTCACCATCGGTGGCTCCTCCTCCTTCCTCACTGCTCTCAAGTTTTGCATATTATTTTCATAAGGATGAAATATCTTTATGAACTGCTTATTAACATCATTACTATATCCTCCTGTGTGGTTTTCAGCTCACCATTTTTTTCCCTGCAACATCCTTTCATAACCATTCTTCTACTGATTACATATCAAAAAAACTCCCTAGGATTTCTTTTGGCCTAATGAGGCCAAAAGAAATCCTAGGGAACCGCTGCTCATACTGCACTTTTGATACCCTTACCAAGTGAGTTACTGATCTTGTTTGCTCTTTTTACTCCTCATGCAACAGACTTTTACTACTGCTCATCTTGTGCTGCCTCCATTATGTCTTCTTCCAAATTACGTTTCATCTTTTCATTCATCCATTTCACACCGCCTTATTTGACCTCCTTTGGAATGTATTCAGACATTGCCTCTGCCAGACAGGTCCTAAGAAGCACTGATCTCCTTTCCGTCGAATTCTTCATTTCATGATATAGGTGTCTCCTGAGCTTGTCATAATCATCAGTCTTATAGTTCCACATCTATCCCTTTCTTACAAAAGTACTCATATTGCTGACCACAACCCAACAATAACATCCTCTGGTGAGGTAATCAAATCCAAGATCCTTGATTCCCATATACCCTCAGTTATGTACTGCCTAAGGTAGTTGTTCCTCAAAAACTCAACAGATTTGTTCTCTTTGGAGATAGCAATTGGAGGTGGGGGGAAGATCCTACCCAGTTCAATCTGTATTGCTATAATTAAAATCACCCATAATGATCTCTCTTTTCTTATTAAACTAGTTTAATTTGCCTATGCACTTCTTTCTCACCCCTCCACATTACCAGGTCTAAAGCAACACCCAGCTGGTATTTCATTCTGTTCACTTCTACCTCACACTTCTTTGGAGATAGCAAAAAATTACTTCAAAACGACTGCTACTGTTTTGCTCCTTTCCTCTCCACTTTAGATAGGGATAACTCCTCTGCTACCATCAAAACCACTCCTCCAATTCTGTCCTGTCTGTCTTCACAAAAATCACATCTATTCCTGTAAGAATGCCATCCTCATCTAACCATGTCTTACTTATTCCAACAATTTTGGGACAAATATACTCTAATGCTATAATTTTATTTCCAATACTTTTGGCATTGGTAAACATACATATTAGCTTATTTCTGGTTTTAAAATAAGTCTCACTAACCCTATTCCTAATAGGACTCCTCCATACCCTTGGTCACGCTTCTCTATCATCACTTACACCTCTCCTCAGACCTGTTTGTTTCCCCCAACATTTCTTGTCATACCAATCCTTTCTTGCACACACACATATATGTGTGTGGGTGGTCTGATAAGTTCTCGGCTTAACAATAAAAAAAAGGAATTTATAATTTCAAAATTATTTTTATTTTTCAACATAATCTCCCTTAAGACTAACACTTGAACACTTCGATTGAATGAAAGGTGGCACCTGTGAATAAGTTACATTAAACTTGTGCTCCCACATTTCATTGCAAGTGTTTTATGTGCAAAATAAACATAAACGAAAAACTAATGGAGGGTACTAAGGAGCCGATTACCTCAGCACAACTTGTAAGTATACCCATAGTCCATTAAATCAGCTATTTCTTACAATTAAAAAACAGCCACGTGAAAGCGCTATGCCTACTGTGCGAAGTAAAGATGGTGGCAACAAAGCCCAACAAAAGAAGATTACCTCAAGTCCTGTCAGTGTAGCGTTGCCGATCGCCAACAAACCAAATGACATCACAAAGTGGAGCAGCTGTGAAACCGAAGTTAAAGAAAGAAAGAAGGTATACTGTGCAATTTCTGTTGCAACTGGCTGCATACTTCCTGTGCAAAAATAGATGAATCGGACCACAAGCTCTTTACCGATCTCAACCAGTCCTCCCTTCTGTAAAACAGCTACTAAACCTAGGCAAGAAAGTTGAAAATCTCAAACAGCAGCTTAATACTATGATAGATACTTTCTCCTCCAAAATCAGAAAGTTGGAAACTAAGCTCAAGACACTCGACGACCAGCGCAAGTGCACCCATGCCCGCTAACGAACTTCATGAACTAATCACATCAACAGTACACGAGTCGCTCAGGGCCGAAAATAGGAGATTCAATGCAATTATCCTGAACTTTCCGATGGAAAACGGTGAATCCTTAAAAGAAGACGTCGGCAAACTAGCAGGAGAATTCAATTTCAATCCCAAAAAGATCGTCAAATGCCATCGCTTCGGACCCATAAACAAAAGAAAGGACGGAACAAACTTTCCACATCTCGTGAAAGTGACCTGCGACACACCAACAAACACATGCAAATTTATAACAGTGATAAACAACAAGCTAAAGGACATTTTCCCCCAGTCACGCATATGTGTTCACCTGATTTAACCTTTGCCCAGAAAGAACAAAGACACCAACTCCGAAGACAACTAGAAGAAAAACGCCAAAATGGAAACAACAGTTGGATGATAGACTACAAACAAACCAAACTAGTGCAAACACCAAGTGACACCACTAGTAGCCACCAAGGAGACCAGTATGCAGGCACTGCATAGGAAACGTGGAAGACCCTTGCAGTCAAATCCATGCCTCACAGAACCTTGCATATCCACTTTACCAACATCTGTGGCCTCAATTCCAATCTTAATAGCATCCACTACCATCTGCAGTCCACCAAACCCCACCTACTTTTTTTTTTTAACAGAAACTCAAATCAAGACATACCCTGCCAGAGAGCACCTAACCAAGAATCGCCCAACTTTGACCTTCTTTGACTGAAGCTACCCCCCCCCCCCGACTCAGTCAAATTCATCTGCTGTCTCTATCGCTCTCCTAATACCACCAATCATCCTGAGCTCTTTCATTTCCTCTCCCTAAAAGTTAATTTTCTCCAGTCCCACTCTCCTAACAGAGAAATTATTATTTATTATTTATTTAGCGTATGATGTACAGGTCTCAGGATAATACACACAAATTACATAAAAACAGCATAAAAACAATTGTAAAAATCATATTAAAAGGGATACACTAGGTTGAAATGATTAAACATACAAAAGAATCAAGAGTCAGAGCTTAATCCTTAAATCCTGGATCCACTCCAAGGATTCTGGGGTCAGTTTAAAAAAGTCCTCTTTAGAACCTGAGAATGAGTAGATAGGGCACTCAAGTACAATGTGATTGATGGGCTGGATCCCTCTTCCGCATCCAGTTTGAAGTATTGGACCAGCTCCATTTTTGCAAGAGATGCTTATATCTCCCATGTCCTGTTCTGATCTGATTTAAAGTGGTCCAGACATGTCTAGGGAGATTGAAGCCCTCCAGATGAGATGTTGGATTTGAAATGGGAATTTGAAGATTGGAGGTATGTTGAAACCAATACTCTTCCCATGACTTGCCTAGGTCGAAGTTCTGATCATTTATTTGTATTGCACTCCTCCAGGCAGGGTGCCTGGATTTCAGTCTTTGTGAAGTATGGAAGGAAATGTCTTGGTGGATAGGCAGGGAACTGTTTCCAATTATTTTTGTCCATAATTTGCTTAAGGCTTGGGTCCTGTAGAGCAAGGGAGGGGCTATATTACTGAGAGTTGGGAGCCAGTAGCCAGGAGTAGATCTTAAAGCTCCAGAGATTATCCTCATAGTTTGATTCAGCTAGACATCAACTAAAGAAGCGTGTGCAATGTTCAGCCACACAGGAGCACAATACTCTGCTGTAGAATAGACCAAGGACAGTGCGGTAGTACACAGTGTGTTGGCATCAGCACCCCAAGAAGTACCAGCAAGTTTATGCATTATATTATTATGAGTTTTTAATTTTCCAGCAATATTTCCTAGATGATATTTAAATGTCAAACTTCTGTCTAGGGTAACTCCTAGGTATTTTGGATGATTGTTAAATTTCACCTGTTTATTTCTGAAGTAAACTTTTGGTATATATTTGGCCTGGATATTACTTAAATGAAAGGATGCTACTTCAGTTTTGTTCAAGTTAGGTTGTAATCACCATCATTTAAAGTATTTATTAAGTACAGCCAGATCTTCAGTTAAGATGTTTCTCAGTTTTTTGGAATGTTGAATTGCAATGGCAACATCGGTAGCATACATGAATCTCCATGATGTTGTCATTGGGATATCACTAATATAAAGTTAAAAAGCAATGGTGCAAGAACTGACCCCTGAGGTAGACCATTTTTAATCTTAAAGAATATTCTTTTGGTTTCATTGAGAGATACTTATATCCATCTGCCTGCTAGTATTTGATTAATTAGGTTGGCTAGATTTGGTGATGGGATATAAAATAAGATCCTCTCTCTCTCCACACTGTGTCATAGGCAGCAGAGAGGTCTACGAATACCGCTATTGTTTTCAATTGATTTCATAACTGTTCTCTATAAAGGTTGTCAAGACCAGAACTTGATTGCAACAACTTCTGTCAGGTTTGAAGCCAGCCTGTTCCTGTGGAATTCTGTTATGTATACTTGAAGAAATTCTGTTGTAAAGCATTCTTTTGAGAAGTTTCAGGCAGATGCTTAACAAGGTGATAGGACGGTAGTTGGAAGCAATTGTAGGGTCTTTGCCAGGTTTTAAGACAGCAATGATTTTAGATCTTTTAAAATTTGATGGAAGTATGCCAGAGTCCAGGATATTATTGGTCCACAGTTCTTAATGAATTCAGGGTAGATGTTATCGAGTCCGACCGCCTTCCGAGTCCTCAAGGAGTTAACTGCCTGGGTAAGTTCGTGGGAAGGGAAAGCCTCAGATAGTGATGGTGGAAGATCTGTTTTAAGATTTTTTAGTTTTTGTTTCATCTCTCTCTCGTAGCTACTCTATCTTGAGGATATTTAGTCATCGAGACTATATGCTTTGCAATGCGTTTTGGATCTATGGCGGGCAGTTTACCAGAAGTCCTTGTATTAGGGTCAAGCTTCCTAATCAGGGACCAACCTTTTCGACTGGAATGAGTAAAATTAAAATTGTTTATTGTTTTAATCCATTTGTCTTTTCTAGTATTGTCAAGAGACGTCAGTAGCTCAGTGGTGACTGTAGAGTTATTATTAGTAGAGAATTCTTTATACAGTTTTTCACTGTCACTGTTCCAGCCTGGGATATAATCTCTCCTAAAACCTCTTGGAATGGTTCGTTTGGCAGCACCGATAATAATGCCAACAAATCTATTGTAATTATTTACAGTCGGCTTTATAAATCTTATTACAGTGTCAACCTATTTCTTAAAAGAGTCCCAGTCAGCTTTGAGAAAGTTCCACCTAGGTTTTAATACTGTTCTTATGATTGGAATATTTAGGCCTACTTTATAGATTATAAGTCGATGTTGGCTATTTGGAAAACTGTCTAATACTTTCCTAGAAATGGGAATTTGGCTGCCATTATCTTCTGCAGTACAGAAGCACAAATCAGGGTTATATCCTCTTTCCCATCTAGAAAAGAGAAAGCTCAGTTTATCTTTGGCATAAAAGATCAGATAGAGAGTTCTGATTTTCCATCCAGTTCACTAGTGGTGAACTGGATGGAAATTCACCATTTAGGTCATCCCTTCTATAACCCAAAGGGAGTGATGACTATTAAAATCTCCCAGGATTATGCATGGATGTTGTTGCTGGGACAGTACTTGATCAGGCCATTTAGCTAAGGGAGGTTTATACATGTTGGTTATAGTATAACCAGATATTATAATAGATACACTATATATGTCCTTGCTGGTGATTGGTTCACAGGTCTTATAATTAGAAATGTAATTTTTTATATATGTTGCCACACCATATTTGAAATGGTTTATGCAGTTAATCATATTGTAACCATATATTTTCCTCTCGTTAGTAGATTTAGATTGTCCTTAATGTGAGTGTCCTGTTTTACAACTACATCTATTTGATGGTAATTCAGGATCTCAGTAAGAACTTTGCATTTAGCCCTACTTATGCCTTCTATGTTCAATTGACATATTTTTAAGAGTGAGCCCATATTCTTGATTCTCAGAATCTGTGTCCGTGAGTCCTGCTAGGAGAGTACGCATCCATCTGTCGCTGTAGGCTATTTAGCGTTATCCAGGGTGCACCACGAGGAGGCAGTCTACGTTACACCCCAACAGCGAAATCAACCTCCTGGATGATTTGAATGTCCATAACACCAATTGGCTATCCTCTTCCAGTTGTACAGATCTTACAGAAAAGATCACTTATGACCTTACACAAATTGTTCAAAAGCTGACCAGAATACCAGATAACAAAAACCACTCCCCAAATACCCTAGATCCCTTCCTTACTAATGACCTCTCCAACCTAGTGCTCATCTCCTCCCCCATACAACACTTACACAGTCACTCCCACACAAGAGTAGTTTGGCATTATCACAGTGCCAAATGGAACAGTCTCCCAGACTATTATGTTTCATTTCCATGGTTGGATTATTGTTTCCTGTCTTCCAGTCCATACATATGCACTGAACGTATCACCAAAGAAATCTTCACTGGCATGAAAACATACATTCACCACACTACTCCGAACTTCCTTCCCCTAACTAAACCCTGGTTCTCCAAAAGATGTGTTCATGCTGTACAAATTAAAAATCAGGCATACAACATCGGGCTCAAATCAAGAACCCCATCCTCCTTCAATGCCTATACTGAAGCCCAAAACAGAAGCAAGAAAATTATCAATGTTTCTAAAACAGAATTTGAACGGGCAAAAAGCACGAAGCTTGTGGCATGTCCAAATGGCAGACACGCCTTTTGGCCTCTTGCCAAGGCAATTGGTCATAACTTTTGCCCTACACTATTCCCACCCCTATCATACCTAGATGGCTCAATTGCAACATCACCCACAAAAAAAGCTAACCTCCTGGATTCACACTTTGCCTCCATTGCACACATAACTGACAATGGCAAATGCATAACATCCTTTCACAGTACACCTTGAAACCCACAGAACATGTTTCTTTTCCTCCTCCTCCTTCATCCCTGCTACTGTGGTACTGTGGAATAGTCTTCCCCCCCCCCCTGACGTATTTCCCAAGGAATACAACATACAGGCTTTTAAATCAAATGTAAACGAGTTTCTCCTTTCCCAACCCATTATCCATATATGGTACTAACATACTATATCAAGCAATCTCTCATGTATGGGCCCAACATTAAAAAAATAAATAATAAAAAGATTAAATACAAACTTGGATATGCTTTTGATAATTAAAGCTATTTTATGATTTGTAAATCAACAGAAATCTTAAAATTATTAATTTAGTAAATAAATTTGAGTTTTTCATCTCTTATTTAAAAGAAAAAAAAACATTGCATTTTTATTAATTTCAGTATTTTTTTTTAATTTTATTCTTTTTAACATACTTCATTCACTTTTGGTAAATGCAAAAAAAGTGAACAAAAAATAATCTATCATTTACTGGGCACGTAATTTCCATTGCTCATATTAATCTGTGACCTTATGAGAACTCGTTGTAGCAATTTTGGCTTCTAATGAAAGAATGTACAATTATTCTAATGTACAATTCCATAGATTAAGTTGGATATGATAATGAATTCTAGAAATTACCATCATTTACATATAAAAATATAATGCAAAATTTGCATAATCTAACATTGGTTTGCAATGATGTAATACATTGCAGAATGGCATCTTTTTGGGTTCACTGTTTGCTCATTGTCTCGCCCCTAATGTATTTCCCAAGGAATACAACACACAGGCTTTTAAATAAAATGTAAACAAGTTTCTCCTTTCCCAAACCACTACCCATATATGATACTAATGTACTATAGGTTGACCAGCCAACCTCTCTTATATGGGCCTAATATAAAAAAAGCATTTATTCCAGCGATGCTCCAGCACCATTATCCCATCCCTGTAGTGGTTCTCAGTAAGATCTGCAAAATACCCTCACAGCTGCAATCACCTTGCTTCAAAGAAAAACGCTGACCAGCGAGGAAGAGTTTTTGTTTTGGGAAGAGATAGAAGTCAGAGGGTGGATGTTCCAACAATTCGTAGTGCAGATCCCTTAATTTTCCCATTGCCAAAACACCTTTGTGGGTAGGTGCATTGTTCCTGATGAAAGATGATTTTTTTTCTTCTGCAAATGGGGTCTTTTCTCATGAATTTTTTCGTCTAGTCTGGTTAAAAGATCAGAATAATATTTCCCAGTTATTGTTTTACCCTTTTCAAGATAATTAATAAACAAAATGCCTTTAGTATCCCAAAACACCGATGCATTGACCTTGTCTTCTTTGGCGCTGAACAACCGGCTTCTGTCCACTGTTTGGATTCTGGTGTGTACTGACGAATCCAAGTCTCATCCATAATAATAATAAATCTATGCACAAAATCAGTTTTATTCTTGTTAGAATGCTCCAAACACTGTTCAGAGATTTTCATCTGAGTACGTTTGTTTTATTTAATTTTTGTGTTTGTTTTGTTTAATTTGGGATTTTGTAGGATTATGACTGATTTCTTGATAGATTCCGTTTGACTGCAAAAGACAGTCAAACAGAATCAAAATACTGTGGACAAGTTGCACACTCATTTTGGAAGAACTCCTCGTTTATATGGCCTCCTAAAAATTCATAAAGAAGGTTACCCGTTAAGACCCATTGTGAATTGTATTGACTCTCCCACTTATAGAATTGCTAAATTTCTGTCACATGATCAACTGTCCATACTGGACAATCCAGATCTCTCATCAAAAATTCCACACATTTTCTTGAACAAATCAAGAATCACTAATATTCAAATACAAATACAAGAGTCAGACTTGTAAGTCAGCTTTGATATTGTTTCCCTTTTTACCAATATTCCATTATGTATTTGAACTGTTAATTTACTATATGATGATTACCCTCTGGATATTGCAAAGATTTCTGAATTTGTTATACATTCAGGATATTTCAGCTGGAAAAACAAGATCAATAAACAAGTTGAAGGTACTGTCATGGGTAACCCTCTGTCTCCACCTTTGGCAAACTATTTGTTGAACCATATGGAAGACTCCTTGTTCTCATCTATTCACCCCCAATCCTCTCTTTGGTTTCATTATTTTGATGATATCTTTGCTATTTGGCCACATTTTGAAGAGGAACTTACTCATTCCTACAACAGATCAATAGCCTTCACCTATGCATTCAGTTCACCATGAGAAAAGAAAAGGCGGTAGTTTACCATTCTTGGACATCCTTCTTATACGCACACAGCCTCTGGTAATTTATCAGCCAGTGTTTATCGAAAACCTACCTTTACTGGCAGATACATTCATCAAAAGTCTGCTCATCACACCTCTCAAAAAATTGGTGTTATCAAGACTTTAATTAACAGAGCACATAAAGTGTGCTCCTCTCCCTCAAGCTTACAAACAAGAAGTTTTCGCTATCAAAGTTAATGGAATTTAATGGTTACAATCTAATCAAATCCAGCAGATAACTGATTCCTATGTTCCAACACCTCAGGATTCTTCAACAGACTGCAGGGTTCCAATCCCTTATATTTCTGGCATCTCAGAACAGATTGGCAGAATTTTGAAGAAATATCATCTCATTCCCATATATTTTCCTACCGACAAAATTTCTCACTTGTTGCCATCTACAAAAGACAAACTGGCACCTTTATCATTAGCTGGCGTTTACCAGATACCGTGCGAATGCAATTTAACATACTTTCGTCAAACAGGCCGTTCTGTGGAAAAAAGAATGAACGAACATCAATATTATATCGAATACATGAAACCTCAAAAGTCTGGTCTGGCACAACATAGTACTGACACTAAACACAATATCCAGTGGGATAAAGCTTGTCTTCTTCATAGATGCAAGTTTAAATACGAACGCCTTTTCAAAGAAAGTTGCGAAGCCCTTTTACATCGGCCAAATCTGAATTGAAATGATTCTCTCTCCCAAAAGTTTGGGAGATTCTTATCTTATGTAACCATCAAAAGAAATAATTTTTAAGAATTATTTAATAATATTCATTTCCAGCACACAGCAACAGTTTTTAATTGGTAATCTACCGACTGTTATGTACTTTGTATTCCATTCCTTTGAACTGCTTGTCTACACTGATAATGTACTGTTAATTTTAGTCTGAAATATTTGTACCTTTATTTCATTCAAGTTAATTACTGTGGTTATCGTGTAATTTATTTAACTCTTTTGCTTGCTTTCTTTTCATATCTAGTGCATCAATGACTTTGCTAGATCTACTCCCTGAAAAGAAAACCTTATGCACTTCTCGTTAACCACATCTCTAATAACTGAATCCACATACATGGCTACCACTTTCACTGATATCTTTTATTTCAGCTTTCCTCTCTTCCATGCATACCTGTTATCTCCTCCTCGTTCCACTCTGCAACTGCTTCATCTCTTGCCTCATCTTCGCCAACTCTGCTTTCATATCCTGAATTACTTTCGCAGTGCTCTTTGTTATCTCTAGGTCAGTTGCACTTTCATTCTCACTACCTATCACACTCACTATAATACAGTCCAGTGGCATAACTTTTGCATATGCTACCTAATCACTACTTTCAAATGCCTCATTTACACTCTTTCATATTTCTTCCATTATCATTTAGTCCCATAATTCCATTCACTACATCATTTTCTACTCCACATGCAAATGAAACATCCCACCTCACAAACAAGCAATGCAAAGTTTTATTAATTTTAAGTACATGAATATTTGCATGTTCTTTCATGTATAAAAACTGAACAATTATATTAAACAAGGTTATTATTATTTTTTTTCTTTTCATATCCACAAATATTTTGCCCTATGTTTGACATGGGCTTTGGTTACCAATCTGCCAGTGAAGTGCAACATACAGCCTGCCTGGTTAATTATCAATCCTACCTTTTCAGGGTGTGGCAGGTTTCCACTGGAAAAGGGAGGACTTGCAAATTCAATGAATTGACAGTTTAGGCTTATGTGCTAGTTTGAACCTATTATGGAGTTTAATGGAATTAATAGGACATAAATAATTAAACAACACATATAATCATTCTTATATTTCATCTCAGTCACTGAGAACATCATCAGGGAATCAATATTAAAAGCACACTCACTATAATACAGTCCATTGGCATAACTTTCGCATATGCTACCTAATCACTACTTTCAACTGCCTCATTTATACTCTTTCGTGTTTCTTCCATTATCATTTAGTCCCATAACTCCATTCACCACAATTGCAAAAACGTTATTTTAGAGTTCTGGCTATTTATTTCTGAGGTGCCCTTGATATAAGGTATAATAATCATAGCATTACTACAGTCAACATGTTAAGAGGGATGAGAGGAACAATTAATTTGTTGACCTTTTTTTGACAATGTAACACCACTGGACAGGAAAGTCTGATGAATAAAGTAAAGTTCAGCAGTAAGATTAGCTCAGTAGAAAGATTGGAGGCTCTATTAACAAGGGTTTTGATAACACCATATTGTTGAGAGGGGGGGGATGATGGAAAAGTTTGTGTTTGTACCTGTGTGGGCAGATTTTCTGTAAACTGAGAAAGAAAGGGTGCCATTGGGAAGACATGTAATTAGAGTATCTAGAAAAGGCAGGCTATTATTATTTTCTATAGAACTGGATTCCAGGGTAATCTAATAAAGTACAATCTCTGCATGGCTTTCAAACATTATCTAAAGCTGGCCACTCTCATTCGCTCTCCCAAGGATCTTCTACCTCCTCTATCAGTTCCAGGTGTTTACAAAGTTTCTTGTTCTTGCAACTTATCTTATTATGGTCACACTGAGAAATATGCTGACATCTGCCTAGAAGAACATAAAAAAAATACATCTGTTGCCATAAGTATGGTCGAGTCAAGGCTTGCTGAACATGCTTTGGATACTTTGCACAGAATCAAATGGGAAAAAACTATTATACTTAACCAAAAAAATACAAATTTGAAAAACGTTTTTCAGAATCTGCAGCAGAATTAAAAAACTGACCTAATCTTAATAAATATGGTTGTATTAAACCTCCCAAGATTTTGGAAACTAATTCTTAAGCCTCCCACCCAACACAGCTAAGGCTAACCAACAGCATCCATAGATGATGCTCCTCATAGAACTTTAGGCTTTCAGACTAATCTCTCCCACTTAGTGCTTGTGCAAAGTTGTGAATGTTTTTGCAATTTTAATATTGTTTCCCTGATGATGTCTCAGCAACTAAGATGAAATATAGGAGTGATTAAACATGTTGTTTAATTATTTATATGTGCTGTATTTATTCCATTATACCCAATGGTGAGCTATGGAAATTTTAACAAAGGGCTCGCATCGTCTAGCAAAAAAAGAGGCTAACTTAGCCTGTATAATACTTATAATGCGACTTTGTAGAGCTTCTGACAGATATGATAATTCCTGTAGGATATCAATCATTAACGCTAGATCTTTTAAAAGTTCCAAATTGAGAAGTCGGTTTAAAAAGCCCTTATATTAATGGTTTGATGAAAAATGCTTGCATAAAGCTGGGTAATTTCTCCACACAGCAAGAGCCATTCGTAAACTGCCAGCTGCCCATCGTGGTCCAAACACACAGCCGATCTTTAAAATTTCAATACCAAGGTCTTTTGTAATCGTATTTAATTCTCATTGATTTTTTGGTGATTGATGATAAAAAGCATGTAATTTATCCATAAATATTTCAAAATGATTTATTTCTTTTTTTTTGCTATGCAATGCCAAATCACAATGCTGGGAAATCTTTGTAGAAGTTTGATTGCAACACCTGATGTTTTCCTAACATAACACTAGCTTCATCAGAACAAAACGCAATGAGATGATCTTTTAAATAGTTATGAAAAAAATCCATATGAATTTAAAGTAGCAATTATAGTACCATGTATACATTCCACAGTGATATTTTCTAGTTCTACAAGATTATTAAACAAGAAGAACAAGGGGCTCGCAAATTTGAAAAAATTTAACAAAGGGCTCGCATGAGACCTTATAGCTCACCACTGACACTGATTATACCCGATAATGAAATTCAGTGACTATTCCTGCAAAGGAATACAAGGATACCTTCCTAATGGGAGGAACTACTAATAACCTGACTGACTAGGTGGCAGTATCCAATGTCCATAATCAATTTTATCAGTTTCTGGTCATATCTTCTTCAAAATGTATATACAAAGATATTTCAATTTAAAACTTAAAGATAATCTTCTCTGTAACTATAAATCTAATGGAAGTGCCATTATTAATGTCTCTCACACTCCATAATCAATGTCTTACACCTTGATCTCCATACTATTCTCAAGTGGGTGAAGTCTTAGTGTATTCGAATGCTATCAAAACATGTCCTGTATTATTTTTTTTTTACAAGAAAGATCTTACTTCATTCCCACTTTTATTTTTAATAATATTCTGACAGGTTGGCTGGCACAAACACCTCCCTTACATGGCTTCCTATACCTCCAAAAATACTCGATATCCACTTCCATTTAAGACAATACTTCTTATCTCCACAACTCATCTAACACTTTATAAATCCCAAATCTGGCTGACCGTAGAATACTGTTCTCATATTTGGGTTGGTGTAGTAACACCCTCGCTAAGAATGCTTCGTGATATCCGGAAGTCAACATGCTTAACAGATGACCTCTTCTTCTCTTTCCAACCCCTTTCTTAGATGGTTTGGAAATTTTTTTTTTTTTTTTTTTTTTTTAATATAGGTACTATCATGGGTGCTACTCGACCAAACTGGCCACCATTATTATAATTCTTTCCTATAATCATGTTAAAAAAAAAAAAAGGGATAGCAGATGAACAACATGTTCATCTGCTTCAAAAGAAGTCAACGGATATCCCATAAGCAAAGTGCATTACATGTTTGTAGCTGGTATAAATTAGAGGAATATGATACTCCGAAGTCAGCGCAACTGTGTCCGGATGAAATAGATGTGAAAAGAGAACTGACAGAATTTGAAAGCAGTGTTGTGATAGGATGCCATTTTGCATGCCTATCTGTTTGGCAAATTGGGCCATTCCAGGTCAACAATAAGTTGAGATGGAAGCACAGAACCACACTCACCAAACATGACCATAAGGTGCTATGAAGGATAATATGTAAAAACTGTCATTTGTCAGCCAACACATTGAAGATGGAGTTCCAGGCATTGACGAACACAAATCTGCACAAAAATTTTCAGAACCGAGGCTCACAACATGGGTTTCCATGGTAGGACCACAATATGCAAGCCCCACATACCCGAATCGACATCCAGAGTCGTCTTCAGTGGTGCAATATGTTGTGGAGCAATGAATCATGCTACACCCTCTAGCAAGGAGATGGATGGGTGGTGGGCGGATACCTGGTGAATGTTTCTTACCAGAGTGCATAACCCCAAATTCAGAGGTGGCGATGTGATAGTATGGTCCTGTTTTTCCTAGTTCGTTCTCTGTTTGTGGTATCACAAGCACTGAACTCTGAGAGGTATCTGAACATTCTGGACAATATAATGCTTCCTACTTTGTCATGTTTCTATGGAACTGACCATTGTCATTTTCAGCAGACAATGCCCTGTGTCTTAAGGCTGCTATTATAAATGCATGATTTGTGAACATGAACATCACCACACTTGACTGGCCTCCACAGAGCCCTGATCTCAACCCTTTTGGACATCTGTGGGATGAACTGGAGCATCAGGTGAAGTCAAGAGATGTTTCCCTCCCCACCAACACACAACAATCCAGGACCTCATTACATGTCTACAGAAAGAATGGTTCAAAATTTCCCATTAATTGCTACCATATGCTTGGAAAGTATGCCCTGTGGGATTGCTGCAGTCATTGCAGCAAAAGGAGGTCCTACATCTTAAGGTGGGCACCATGGCTGTTTGTTTCTCACACTATGGTTTCCATTCACTTCTTCCAAGCAGTGTATATATATACACTTCACCTCCAAATTTATTGCACCAACTTCTTAACCATTTCTTTCATTCCACCTGTCTCTGCTCTTTGAAACAGTCAGTAGAAGTGAACAATGAGATAGCCAGTGACCTATCTCAGTGTTCAATAAACACTGTCACTAAATTTAATCATTATAATTGTAGTATCTAATGTAATAGATTTACGTGTCTTCTTTTTACTGGAAGCAACATCACCTTACTTTGAACTTTATCTGCCATTATTAAAAAATAAAATAAAATAATAACTATAAATAACTTATAACATACCAAAACACAGATGTAGCAAGCAATTTTAACAAACAGTACAAAACTGCATATTATTGGCTGTTTCACATGATTGTTGTGTTGTTAAAACCATTATATGAGTAAATACTGCTTCGTACAAATGGGCACTAGTTATAGATGAAAAGCATGTATGAGCAAATGCAACATCATATAAATGGGCATTGTTCATAATCAAAGAGTTTTGTATGAGTGGATTACTGCAAAATGATTTATTACTGTAATTACTTTAAAAAATATAATGACTTGTTACAAATATCACAGAATATTTTCATGATCTAGTAATACACCATTTGCTATTGTATATGGAACATATAATTAGTCTATTAGTTTAGCTTTCAGTATTTCCATGAATTTAGCTCCCATTAATGATGCCTCAATAAAGTTTGAAACCATTCTGGTTAGTGACCTTTGACACATGGCAATATACACATGTATATTGTGTTTATATATACACATGTATATATAAACACATATCCCAAAGGGGGGGATGTGCAATGTATTATGAGATAGTCAATTTGAAGTGAGGGCAACAGCCTTTATACAAAAATGATCTAGACATGAAGATGGTTTAGTTCACTTGGGTAAAGGATTAAAAGAATATAATTTCTTCTCAGGATAATATTGAATTTTATAATCAGCTACAAAACATATAATAAAATTAATAAAAATGATTACGTAATTTTAGCAGGAGACTTAAATGCAAGAATTGGAAACACGAAAATTAATAATAATATAGGAATACACGGAGAACATACTCTAAACAGGAATGGTAAAAAATTGATCGACTTTGTAGTTTATAATGACCTAAAAATATTGAATTCCTTCTATAAACATAAAGACATACAGAAATATGCTTGGGCAGCAAGAGGATGGAAATCAATATTAGATTATTTTATATTAAATGAAAAGACATCAAAATTTTCACTAGATGTTAGAGTTCACAGAGGATATGAAATAAGCAGTGACCACTTCCTTGTTAAAATAAAATTAAGTTAAATGGCTACAAGTAACAAGAACAGAAAGAAAATTTGAAACGTTTGTTTATAAAACTAAACTATTGAATGACACAAATGTACAATGGCTATATGAACAAAGAATTAACCAATATCTAGATAAAATAAAACAAAATGAAGAAATAGAATGGCTTAATATAAAATCGATACTAAATGCAGCAGCAAATGAAAGTTTAGGAAAGACCAAAAAATTCAATAAAAAGAAAAAACTGAAGGTCTGGGATGATACAATCAAAGAAATAATCAAAAAGAAAAAAAGAAGCCTATCACAAATGATTAAGCAGTAAAAGATTAGAAGATGAAATAGAATATAAAAGAATAAGAGCCACAGTTAAAAGAGAAGTCAGAAAAAGACAGAGAATCATGGAACAAATTTGTCTCTAATTTAGAACATGATTTATATAAAATAAGACCCAATGTATATAAGATTTTGAAACACTTAAATGCAGATACCAAAGAAAACATAAAATTAAACACCGAATTGAAATTAGAAGAATTTCTAAATTACTACACAGAATTGTGGACAGACAAATATTTTAAAAAAGACAACTGGCAAACAATTAACAAAAATGAAAAGGAAATAATTAAAGAAGAATTAGAAATCTTCTTTAATTATTTCCTTTTCATCCCCCCAATAGAATGGAAAAAAGCAATTGTGATTCCTATCTTTAAAAAAGGTAATAGAGATGACCCTAAAAACTATAGAGGTATCAGTATACTAAATTCCTGTTACAAAATATATAGCAGAATCTTAAATAGCAAGCTAATGAAATATTCCAAAAACTTTATTTTAGAAGTACAGAATGGATTTAGAAAAGGATAATCATGTATAGACCCAGCCTCCTGCCTAAAATTAATAATAGAGAAAAGAAGCAAATACAATTTAGAAACACATATTGCATTTATTGACTTTGAAAAAGCATTTGACAAAGTCAAAAGAAACATATTATTTAATATATTAAAAGAAAGACAAATACCAAATAATATCCTAAAAGCTATCACAAGTATATATGAAAACAATCAAATACAAATAAGATTATATCATGAGCTATCATATACGAGAGAGATAAACCAAGGGGTCCGACAGGGATGTCCCCTCTCAGCAACTCTTTTTAATATCTGCTTAAATGAAATAATAATAAAATGGAGTAAAAATTTACACCAAGGAATTAAACTTTCGCCTACAGTTAACTTAAACACTCTCCTCTTTGCAGACGACCAAATAATAATTACAAATTCTGAAGATAACTTGCAGAAAGCTATTATAAATCTAAATGAGATAGCCAAAGATTATGGTATGATAATATCAACAGAAAAATCAAAAACTTTCAAGGACAAGATCCAGCAAGAACTAAAATAGTAATAGATAACAAGATCTTAGAACAGGTGAATTCATTTAACTACCTAGGATGTATGATCACATATGAAAATGAAAAAGATATAAACTTAAAAATCACAAAATATTTAAAAATAACAGGTGTAATTAACTCTATATTTAAACCAAACCTAGTTCAAAAACAAACCAGACTATAAAATACATTAGCCCTGCCAGTCTATGTATGGAAGCGAAATCTGGACAATAAAACAAAAAGACAAAGATTAATAACAGCAGAAATGAAGTTTATGAGAAAAAACTGCAAAGTATACCCTATTTGATCACAAAAGAAACGAAGAAATTATGAAAGAATTAAACCAAGAACCAGTAATAGAAAAAATTAAAAAATATAAATATAAATGAATGGAACACATTCAAAGAATGAAAACAGAAAGATTACCAAAACAAGCCTTAAAGTACAAGCCATTAGGAAAAAGAAAACCAGGACGTCCTCTTAAACGATGACCTCTAAGGCCAGAACAGGCCATGCTAGGCCTAAATCCTTGATACGCATGATGATGAATTCCTTTTCAAGTATAATTCAGACAACCCATCCCTCTATATGTGTTCAACACAATCTTTTCTTAACCATTTCTCTTTCCAAATATACTTAGGGATTACTTACTTTTGGAAACTTAGACGATGATCTTGAACAGATCTTTTGTGGGACATTCTTCCCTAAACTGCTCCTTTTGTGTTAACAATGCTACAAAATCAGATCTTCATGACTTCTAGTCCTTGCTATGGTCAGATTACTTCTGCTCTTCAAATCCAAATATGTGCTCCAATTGAGTCACAGAAAATACACATAATGGTATTATTTAAGGAAATTAACAACACATACTATCAATACTCCCTCCAATTTTTTCCAGCTCCATGTGCACATGAAAAACATTTTGTAAGTTGCCAGTTTCAGACTCAATATGTACAGTAGCCTGTGCTCATGATAGCGAAAGTCACAAGCCGCAAACTCTTAATTGACAGCAATGTTGGTGTTGCTGTTTCAACACAGCTGTTCAACCTCTCAAATTTAAATGAATATGCAGTTATTTTCTGCTTTAAATTTAGCAATATTTTGAAAATTTAATGCACTAAAACCACTTACGCAATATTTCTCATACTAATCTTGCCCTTTTTTCATCTAGCTATAACCCGTAACATTGCAAGCACTAAATTAATTCACATAACTACAAAAAAATCCTTCATCATGCACCTCTGCAACTTACCAACATCAGCATCAGTTTGCCCACACAGTGCAAGCAAAAGTAACTAATTAAGAGTGCATTAAGTTGGAATGGGTTAGAGCAGTGGTTCTTAACCTGGGCAGTAGCGCCCACCTGGAGTTGCTGTGAACGTTGAGGAGGGCAGTAAGCATTATACTACTAATATAATAAAAGCAAAAAAAGTCCATATTTAATCTAGCATCCCTATTTATATTGTATGTTTGGCAACACTGTTTAGAATACTGTATGACTGGCAATGCTGTTCACATTTATTCGCTACTTATTTTTTTAGAAATTTTACATTGAAAGTTAAGCAATTGGGCTACTTTTTGGTCTGAATTTTCTACATTGAAAATAATTTGCACTATTTTTAGCAGAATGCACTACTTTTATAAGCTTTATCTGCTACTTTTCCTAATGCCTATCTAACAACCTTGGTTTGCAGTTCACATCTAGCCTGTAGTATTGTGTGGTGCACTTCATTGATACTGTGTAGCACTGTAGCCCATTAAAAAGAGTGAAAAAAGAAAGTGTCATCAATATATAAGTGAATATTTAAAATATGGAGTTATTCCATCAATAAATAATGAGCAGTTACCAATGTGCTTAATATGTGAAAAAACTTTCTCAAATGAAGAAATGGAACCTTCAAGAATGATTGAGCATTTAAGAACAAAACATCCAAATAAAACAAATAAAGGATGTGGGGGTGCAAAACAAAGAAACCAACAAGAGAAGGGACTTGCTGTGTCTTAGAAACTTTCAAAATTAATTGCCAAATGTGAAAAGTTACATGCTATTGGCAAAACTCTCATCTTACCAGCTATAAATGAAGTTTTAGATAAGATGATTGGTCCCGGTAATAGTAATATGACGTTGTCAATTCCTCTCAGCAAGAGTTCAATAATTGACAAAATGAAAAAGGACATTGAAAAAATAAAAAAATCTTTGTGATGATTTACAAACCATAGAATTTTCTTCGCAAATTGATGAGACAACTTTACATGACAATGAAGCTTTTATTGGCCTACGTACATTATATAAATACTAATGAAGAAATTATTGAAGAGTTTCTGTTTGCTGAACAACTGAAAATTTATACAAAAGGTTCTACAATTTTAATGCTAAAAACATTCTTCTCACAAATACTGCATGTGTGCAACTGATGGAGTACCAGCTATGATTGGTCATGACCATGGATTTATAGCACATTTAAAAGAAGCAGTTCAAATCTCTTTACAATTCACTGCATTCTTCATAGAAGCACTTAGCTACAAAACAACTTAGCAGTAGACTACATAAGCCTTTGGATGATGTTATTAAAGCAATGAATAAAATAAAAGCCCTCACCGAATATCTGTATTTTTCAGGAATTTTGCCATGAAAATGAAGAAGAATTCAAGCGTCTTTTGCTTCACACTGAAGTTAGATGGTTCTCAAATGGAAATTGTCTGTGACCCTTTAATGATCTCCATGATACTGTTTTGGAATTTCTTAATTCATGTGATGAGAACATGTGTAATGTTCTAAAAAAAAAGGAAAAGGTTGACAACGTATAACTTTCTGATATTTTCACCAAATTAAATGATGTTAACATCGAATTGCAGGAAATGAATCTTATTAAAGCAAAGGGAATTATAAATGCTTTTATCAGCAAATTGACATTCTACAAGCAGTGCATCGCAAGACAAGATTTTCTGCAGTTCCCATGTCTACAAATAATAGATACAGATTTGGATTGTTATTGTTCTCATCTTCTGACACTGAAAGAAAACTTGATGATCAGATTCAAAGACTTTGTCGAGCTTAAAATATCCGATTGGGTCATAAATCCATTTCTTTATGATGTCACTTCTATTCATCCAAATTTGTGTGAAGAATTTATCGACTTATTTTAAAGCTCAAGTACAATTTCAACAGTGTGGGTATGAAAGATTCTGGCCAAAGATGCAATGCAAGTATTTTCAGCTATGGCAAGAAATAAAATTACTGCTCATTATTTTTCCTTCTTCATACTTGGTCGAGGAAGAATTCAGTGTCGTGTTTCAATTGTTAGTTAAGCAGCGAAATAGACTGCAAATAAGTGAAAGAGGAGATTTGAGACTGTTTGAAGAAAGATTGAACTTCATATTGAAAAATTAGCAGGATCTCATCAGGCTCAGGGTAGCCATTAATGATTGGTTTAGTAAATATAGTAAGTTTACATCTTTTTTGAGTAAAAATTAATTTGTATCAAAGTCATCAATTTTTGATTAACTATCAGTTCAAATATGTTGATGGTAATTTAAGTTTGCCTAATCATATATTATAATTATTTTATTCAGTCATTAATCTAGTGCAAAACTGAGCAGGGGGCACCAAGCAATAAAAGGTTAAGAACCACTAGGTTAGAGTAATGTTGTCAATGGAGAAATTACTAAATAAAATAAGTGAAGAGTATGATTTATCACATAATTTGTTTTTATAGTACATTCAAAAATTATTCGCTGCAACTTAGAAATTTCTAAAAACAAAAATTTTGTGTGCACATGCACACAGATTAGAAGGAATACTGTATTTACTCGAATATAACTTGCCCTCGCATACACCTTGCACCCCTGATTTTACTTTACGAAAAAAGAAATTAAAAAGCATAGTTTTCACTCAAAAAAAGTTTAAAACTTTAAGAAATAGATAGTGAATGTTGTTATGGCAGGTTCACATATTTTGGAATTCGGGTGAAGAGAATCAGCATTTCAACTCAACAATCATCAGCTTGCCTTTGTCACTGAGTTGTGCGATCTTTTGTTAATACTGCACCAATTATATGCATAGAAATGGAAGCAACCAGTAGAGGAAATGTGGGAGTGAGGGCATTGACTTCTTCTCAATCTTGGATTGCATGAGAGTGGATTAAGATACCATCACTAGATCTGTTGTGCAACTGGATTTTAAGAGCTTGGGACATGATTTTGCCAGAAATAATTAATTACAGAAGCACTGTAGCTAAAACATTCAAATATATTGCGTGATAAAGGTGAGTGGCCGATCATGTAAATAACGTTGATTATTAACATTTAAATGCATTTATTTTATAATGTGAAGATTTATAAATTATAATGAATACTGAGGATTTAATTATAAATGTCAATTCAGTTTTTGCCTGAAAAATTTTAGTTTCTGAAAACCCTCGCATATCTCACACCACAATTTTTAAACTTTGATTTTGAGGGGAAAAAGTGCGAGTTATATTCAAGTAAATAAAGTATTGTATACTACATATTAATTAGAAAAACTTTCAATACTTCCAATATTTTAGCAAAGTCAAATTGCCATTTTCAGGGAACAAAGAACAAATTGATATGTGTGCACACACACTACATAGGATAAGTATGACTGAAAAAGAAACAAAGGTAAGTCTAAAGTTCTAAAATAGTGTGCTCTAGTGGGCTGGGATAAGTGGTCTTGGCTGTTAGGTTGAAGTTCTCAGGATAAGTGCTTCCAACATTTGAGGCAGTTTTATACAACTGTATTCATTCAGGTTAGGGTAGTTCATTCCTTAATGCCGAGGAAGATTCAAGGAACAGTCTTTCATATTTCAATTTGCTTCTGTAGACTTTTTCCATAGTATCTTGTGGCAGGTGTACAAAGCATGGTCGGCAAGTCCAGATGAATGTAGTCACGGACCAGATGTAGTCTTTGTGTTCAGCAATTCTGATATAGTCCGCCCGCAGTATAGAGAGCTGTTGTTGGAAGGCTGCCAAGAAGAGTCCATTCATGTTGAAGGGGAGAAAGAAATAAGGCGATGTACGAGTTGGTCACCAACAAGCGAATTTCTGTGCTTTATACTTAAAATTTTCCAACTGTTATGCAAGCAAAATAGTTATTACTTTAAAAACTACAATGATCATAAAAGAGAAGTTAATTTTCCGACGTGTAGTAATAAGCAACCCATCCCACAAGACGGATTGATTACCCTATAATGGGAATGGATTCTCCTTCTTTTCACATGCGCAGAAGTGTCTTGAAACTGTGGGCGTACTATATTGGCTGTCCTGCCTGTTTGACAATAACAGGCCAGCTTACAGTTGCAAGAAACAAACTGTATGGTAATCATTTTATTTGGTGGTCTTTTTTTTTTTTTTTTTTTTTTTTGAGGGGGGGGGTGGTTTTGGAGTTTTAATATTCTTTGGATTTGGTTGGGATTGTAGCTGTTCGTTAAGGTGTTGTGAATGTGCTGAAGTTCAGTGGAGATGACATTATTATCAAAGTTAATTAATTTTGCTCTGTTGTATAAATATCATACAGTTGGGAGGGGGAGGAGGTTACTGCTGGCAAATGCATCTGCCTGTGTGTGGATTTCCTGTAAACTGAAAATGCCAAGGATCCACTAGGCTGGTATGTAATTATGGTGTCTAGGAAGGGAAGACATTTTTTTTTTCTTTCTCCAAGGTGAATTGGATCCTGGAGTGCTGGTTATTAAAATGTGTTGAGAGCTTCAAAGCCATCTGGCCAAATGAAGAATCTCTCAGCAACATGACAGCATAGCTGAACTGCAGGTCTGTGTGAGAAAAAGGTTCCCATGAAGTAGTTTGCCACAAGGGGATGGAGGAAAAAGTGGAGATTCCACAGCTGCTCCGTCTGTTTCTAGAATTTTCCTTGCAAAACGAATTAGCCCGAGTTCATGGTGAACTTAAGTAAGGCTTAAATATTGGAGAGAAATTGTGCTCAGATAAGGTCCAAGGTGTCCTTCAGAAGAACATGTGAATAGAGAGGAAATGTCAAAATTGACCATTATGTCAGTGTTAGGTTTTTTTTTATACCAGTCTTAAAGTGGGCAGAGTTTTTAATATGTGGAGGTGTTGCCAGTATATTGGTTGAGCACGTTCTTTGGCTGGTTTGTATGTAAGTTAATCAATGTCATCCACAACAGGGCAATCTGGCACATTCTGTTTGCGGATTCTACACAGCCCATATATCCAGGGGGAGGGGGTGGAAAGTCTGGAATTGTATGGTTTAAGTTTATTTGTAATTTAAACAGCCAAGAGGTAACTTGAAAGTATTAAGTTTTTTCTGATTAATGTATAGTATGCATTATTAATTTCTTTAAATAATACCGTTATGGATGACGAACGTATAAGCCTTTCACCAGAAGAAATTATCCACGTCAGAATTCAAAATTCTCCAAGGCGTTTTCAAACAAGTGTCAAGGCAGTCTTAAAAAAGAATCATACTGCAGTGGCTGGAAAGAAAATTCAAGCTTCATTCTCAGTTTGTAATGAAGCCAGAAACAAGTGAAAACCAACAATTAAATACTAAAAGTGATTGCAAAAAAGGCAGAAATGCACAAGTTGCCAGTCTGATTAACTGAACAGTTAGCATACTCACTCCCCAACCAACAAACTTTGGATTTGAATCCTACTGTAGGCATGGATATTTATCCATAGGTGGAAGATGTATTTCACAACCCAGTATGAGACTATGGAAGTTACATTAAAAAACAGTAGTCAAGCCTTCTGTTTCTTTGTAAAGGCCACTGACAGGCAAAACACAAAGTGAACATTGATCACAATATCCTCTGATCCATTACACACCTGTTATGTCAGTTTAAATTTGAATGGTTGGTTAAAGAGCATGCTGAAGTGCTTCTACTACACCACCCAAACTCAAATCAAAATGACTGTATCAATTACAAAGATTTAGGAGTTTCAACCTGATAAATGGCATAACTTCTCACACACACTTGTCATTTTTTTCCTGTTTCATGCCATTTTTATTTAATTATGTTAATTTTTTATTCATTTTTATTTTGTTTATTTTTTATTCATGTCGTTTTATTTTTGTGAGTATTAGTTTCTTCATCATCAAATTTCTGATATGTACCCTTGAGAGGAGTACAGGATATTATGATGGTAGTACATGAAAAGTTATATCATTATTAACTTCTGATTTACAATTTTTCTCCAAATTAATCTGTTATCTGTCAAGACTCCAACATTATCGATCTTATATTTTTTAATCTAAGCACTTTTTACTGTATCAATCCACCTACATCTTCTACATCATTTGGTCTTACTCTGGGTCTTTTTTGTGCAAACCTGACAAAGAACACTTGTTTTGTAATCTTTCCTCTCCCATTTTTTTTTTTTTTTTTTTTTTTTTTTTTTTTTTTTTTTAGCATTTTGCATTATGGTTTAAGCCAATAAGAATACAATTTAGTTGGCTAAATCCCAAAGTGCCAACCCATCCTCATTCAGTATCCAGATAGATACCTAACAGGATGCACCACAAAACAGTGAGGATTGGACATTAGGTCAAAATCCCTGATGGGTCATTTGCATGCTTAAAAGGCTACATCTCTTCCTAGTTATACTTCTTTGACTCCTAAGCACTCAAATCAAACAAATACAATAAACAGATTAGTTTATTGTATTTGTTTATTTTATGACACACCAATGTGTGTCTCAGATCTGTGAAAAGGAATAACATTACACTGTCCTTGCTCCACCTTGTTAATGTACTTGTGTACATTAACAAGGTCTGTTAGTTTCAGGCTAAGATATTTGCAATAATACATGTTTTTAATAATCATTACTATGTCACAAATGGTTTCCTGGTGAGCATTTTACAATTATTAAACTTATAAATCAATCCCCCGAATTTTAAGTTGCTGTAATACAGAAAATTAATGTCAAAACAATCAACATTATTACTGAAAAGTTTTATCATACAATTATTATTATTTTTTTTTAAATATACATAAATAGAGGATGTTTAAGTTCAAAATACATGCTTATGAACACAAATTATTAATAACGAATTATTTTTGGTATTCCATATGTAGATTTGCTACATTTCTACTCACATTGGGAAGATGAAATCAACATGTCATGCAAGACTTCTAGGTTATCATATGGTTTCCAGCTAACCATCATCATATATTTACTAACATGCAAAGTGTTAATAATAAACCAATAATGGAGTTAACAGTATGATGTTTGAGGTAAACAGATTTCATGTTCACCTTAACATGAAATATCCTATTTACATAATCTGTGATCTGTGTACAGGAATATTCTCACTGTTTTGCCATCCTACAGAATGAAAAACCTTGCCACCTCCAAATGAGACCACCCAGGTCATCTTTAGTTTAAAAGTGCTTGTTGCATCTTACAGAGGGGGTCAGACCTCGGTTCTTTCCAAACAAAGGACACTGAACTACACAGACTAAACCCAAACATCAGCAAGGCATAATAGATAATAGAAAACAAAAAATGTTTCTCATAATAACTAGATGCCACTTGAAGGTACTAGGAATTTCAATTTCATAATTGAGTTTACACTATTACTAGCTTCCTATCAACAACTCTCTTCCAAATTAATTTTATTTATCCAGAGTCCAGAATAATCAGAGGGGTCGCTTAAGAATCAAAGCCAAATAACTGGGAGGAGACCACCACATCGCCTTTTAGGAATGCAGAGAACCAACTGGAGCTTCTGACCTAATATCCAATATTCACCTTCATGTGGTGATCCCCCATAAATAAGTTTCTACTGGGTACTGAACAAATGAGGATGAACTTTGGGACTTAGATGACCAAATTGTTCTCTCCATTGACATTAACCACAAATGCATATGATATGATGGTACAATATGATGAAATTTCATGCTAGCTGGGGCATCACCTGGTTAAACAAGGCACCTGCTGTTTTCGTCAGGGATGGTTCCCTGAGTGAACCCAGGGTGAACAGTCAAAAGTCAGCTACTAAAACAAGCTCTAGCTCAACATCTACAAGAAGAATAAACCAAACATCAGAAGAACTGAAGATAGGAACCATCAATATATAAGGAGTATTAATGGAAAGGAAATTGAACTTGCAGAAGATTTAGAAAAGTAGTATGTGGCCATAATTGGCATTACTGAGACAAAGAAGACAAAAACAGATGAGATCTTACTAAACAGTAAGTATAGGATGTTATTTTAAGACTAATGATCAAGGAAAGGAAGGAGTAGTGACAGCATTCACCACCAAACAAAAGGAAAACTTCTTGATTGGAAGGTAGTTTTCAAGTTATGGGTAAACTTCAAAATGGGGAAATTTTGAAGTTTACCCATAGATTTTGAAGTTTACTCCACTTCTTTAGAAGAACCACAGAAGGTTCTTCTAAAGAAGTGGAGGAATCTTTTGAGTCATAGAATAGGCAGCTAACATAAAGAAAAGTGCTCCTCCTTGGAGATCTGAACAGTGGAGGGGGAAATGAATCTCTCCAGGCATACAGGAACATTTTGAGAAAATTTGGAGAAAAGGCAAAAACTAATAATTCTGGACTTCTGCTCAGGACATGGACTAGTCATTACCAACACCATGTTTCAACATAAAGATGTGCACAAGTTCACATGGAGAGAAGACAAGAGAAATAAGAAAAGTCTCATTGACTACATCATTGTTGATAGTGATATCAACACGATGGTTCAGGATAGAGTGTACAGAGGATTTGAAAATGGAAGTGACCATTACTTAGTACTAAGCAGGATAAAAATGGATATCGCATCGAAAAGAACAGTATGTAAGAAAGTTTTAAAAAGAATTAAAGTTGAGCAGCTTCTACAGGTAAATTGTAGACTTGACTTATACAAATATTATTGAAGAAAAAATGAAACAAATTGAAAACAAGAACCAAACCTTGAAGTCTCAGTTGCAAATTCTGAACACTGATTGAAGTATGGAGGTATGTTGTGAAATTATCTGCAAGGTTAGAAAAATAAGAATACTATGGTGGAAAAAAGAAGCTAAAGAAGCACTCCTGGAAAAGAAGAAAGTACCAGAAGTTCCTAGAAAATAAGTTGGCATATGCCCTAAAATAATAGAGAAAAATGTAAGAGAGCTAAACAAAAGTCATGGGGAGACTTTGGTAAGAGTATAGAAAATAAATACCAGGAAGGTGGCAAAATGTTCTGAAGGCTATTGAAGATGCTTAGAAATGGAGACAAAAGTACTGTAAAAGGAATGAAAGATGATGAAGGTGACATGCAAACTGACTATAAGGATATCCTAGAAGTTTGGAGTAATTACTTTGAAAGACTGTAAAGAATCAAGCAGTGACAGAACCATAACAGATTTCCCAATTTCAAGAAGAAAGAATGCAAAGAGGAGTACATATCAATACTTGAAGTAGAAAAAGCTGTCCAAAACTTGAAATGTGGAAAGGCAGGTGGAGTAAATGATATTCAACCAGAAACGCTTATGTATGGAGGAATAAAAGTTCTGCAGTGACTACACTGCATAATGAGAGGGTCTGGTCAGAAAGTTGAATTCCCAATGATTGCAATAGAGTTCTCATAGTACCCATCTATAAAAAAGGGAATAAAGCTAAATATGAGAATTACAGAGGGATTGCTGTTACTAAGTGTTCCAGGTAAGATTTATGCAAGCATACTTGAAAATAGGTTGAAAAAGATTATGGAAGAGAAACTTGAAGAACAAGCTGGGTTCAGGCCAAATAGAGGTTGTCAAGATCAGATTTTCACTTTAAGACAAGTTAAATAATTTCACTTAAGTTTTGTAAATCTGGAAAAGGTATACAACAAGGTGCCCAGATATTTCGAGATACTACAATTATATGGGGTGAATGAAACATTATACAGAACAATACATAGTCTATATTTAAGTTGTCAGTCAGCAGTTAGAATCGAAGGAAATACAGGAAGATGATTTGATGTACACTCAGGGGTAAGGAAAGGATGTCATTACCTCCACTCTTAATCATCATCTATATGGATCACATTATGAAAGAAAGTGGCATTATCCCTAATATTTATAGGATCTGAGAGTTGGGTTAGAAATAAAGCATTTGATCAAAGAGTAGAGATCACAGATATGAGTGTTTTAAGAAAATTTGGGTAGCAAACTGATGGCAGAATCATATTTAAAATAAAGATATTACAAAAGGGACTTGATATTATTAGCAGAGCCTCCATAGCTCAGTCTGTATAAACAAAGCCCTTTGGTTGGAAAGACCTGGGCTTGTTCCCCTCAGTGACGTGAGGAACCTTTATCTGGTCTCTTCCGATGAAAGGTGAGTTAGCTGATCTCATACGGAGGTAGGATTTTTTTTTTTTCACCTGGAAATGCAGGTTTTTCGTCCCTCAGAACAGGCAAACTAGTCCTGTAAACACACACACACACACACACAGATTTACACCCACGAATACTTACGACAATATGTGGAAGAGATAGAGTCCTTACCACATGTCATTATGCCTGTAGTTAACCACGAGTCAGATCATGGTAGTCAAACTCCGGGATAGGACATAAAAAATGAATGGAATATTCTCTGAATCACCTGCTCACGTACTTCCCAGAAGTTCTCCATCCAATTTCTACTTTTCCAAAGTTTCTCAACTTTTCCTAAGATTACCTCTAACTTCTGAGTCCACCACAAGATTCTAATCTCTCTATCCCTATAACAGACTATCCTGCTACATGCCTCCCTTGCTGAATCAATCAACATTTTCTTAAGATTTTGCAACTGAGTCTACAAGGTTTCATTCTCATTTTCAAACTCTTGTATATATGAGTCTAGTTCACTTCTGAAAGTTGATCAACTTTGATTCTTTTTATAAAAACTTTCATGCATATTTTTCTTTTCAATATGATATTTGTGATTATTCTGATCAAAACTAAACAGTAATCATTCCTTATTTCAAATCAACAACAAGTTATCATGCTGAACATTAAACTACTTAATGCTCTCAGCCTTCATAATGCAATTTGGTAATGTGTCTCTCCATGCCTCACCAATCCTTCTTATACCCTCTTCACTATACAACTTCAGGGGATGGACTAGTTTTCTTACCTTCAACTCTATAATGTTCACTGTATTAATCCAATAAAATCCCCTCATCAACTTTAAACATCCCTCTACCATATGCCTCTTTTTCATCTATCCACCAAAGTGAACATCTTTGTTGTTGGAACATGGTGTGAGTAATGACTTGTCCATGTCTTGAACAGAAGGTATTTACCATTATTATTAGTTTTGATCTCTTCTCCATAACATTTCTATATATCTGATATTCATAAAAAGGTATTTACCATTATTATTAGTTTTGATCTCTTCTCCATAACATTTCTATGTATCTGATATTCATTTTCTATTCTGTTATTTATATTTTTGACAAGTAGCTTTCCTTTTTTTCTTTATATCAGCTACCCTCTGTAATGATTTAAAAAATTCCCCTACCTCTTGCTTAGTATAACCTTATGTAGTACCATAAGTGCAAATAAGTATCATCTACTTCTTTTCCTTGATCACTATTCCCCAAATATAACAATTATCATCATATTTTTCCACCTATAATAATATATTATTATATCATATATAATTATTATAATCATCACAACAACATTTTGTCCGTAAATTGTGTGAACTCTCTTGGCCAATTTGCCTATACACGGGATGAAAAACACAAGTTTCCAGGAGAAAAATCCCTGCTACCTCTGTATGAGATCAGATAACTCACCTTCAATTGAAAAAGCCCATATATTATCTTGCCTGTTTTAGTTTTTTTCATCTCAGTAACATCAATTATCAATTGATGTTGACATAATTGATGTTACTGAAACACTCAAAAAAACTGACATCAGTTATGTAAAATCTGCTGAGTGTTTGCATCAGTAGTTGATTTCATTATTTGTCCTTTTATCCTGAATAAAATAGTGGTACCGTTTGGTTTAAAAGGGTAATGCCATAACTAGTATAACATTTCATTATGCCTATACTCTGTTTGGTTCAAGCCAATATGGAATATAATTTGGTTGGCAAATCAAAAAATTGCCAGCCCTTTCTTGTTCATTCGTTGGTTCTTTGTATTCCTTATAAGCTACGTGGAAGTCTTAAAACTAACATTAGTACCAAAAATTGGGCAAAAAAATACCAATAATACCAAAAAATTGGGCAATAAATCTATAACACAGGAAGAAAATTCTGCCAGAGAACATTGAAATGGAGACACTAGATATATATCTAGGAGAAATAACAAGGGCAATAAAGAAGCTAAAAATTGGAAAGATAGCAAGGATAGATAACATTCCAGTAGAATTAATTAAAACAGACATTAAATTTTCAGAGCTATTACATCCACAGATAAACGAGATATGGGAGAAAGAAAAATGGCCAAAGGATTGGGATATAAGAATACTGGTCAAAGTACCAATAAAAAGGTGATATTACAGAATGTAAAAATTGAGGAATCTCGCGAGTATGGTCAGTAAGATCTTTACAAGAATAATCCTGGAAAGGATGAAATACAAAATTGAAGAGAGGTTGAGGGAAGAACAATCAGTCTTCAGAACAAATCGATCATGTATAGACCAAATAATAGCCCTAAGAATAATAACAGAACAATCAATAGAATGGCAAAACAGCCTATATTAAGGCTTTATCGATTATGAAAAGGCCTTTGACAGAATAAACAGAGAAAAAAATATGGAGTCCGATTTATTTTTATTTTTTTTTTTATTCGTGTGGGGTTTCCCCATTCCTCGACTGCCCCTTAGGACTGGTTGAGCCCTCCTAATGAGGGATTAAGTACTATATCATATGGCTGTAGGCTGTGTGTTCACAGGGCCGGTTTGCCTGTTTGCAGGATGAAAATCCCCAGATAAACTGGGGGGGGGGGGGACCCTGCTGTCCATGCCCAAGACCAGCTAACTTGGCTATGGATGAGAGAGATCATTATGCTTCTCGCATCATCGACGGGAACCGAACCTAGGACGCTCCTTCCCAATGTCTAGGCTAACCGCGTAGATATGGAGTCAGATGAAACAATATGGTATACCAATAAAAATAATAAGTTTGGTGAAGAAAATGTTTGACAACTACAAAATTAAAATACTATTTAATAGAAAATTAACTGTAGAAATGAATACCACTAGTGGTGTACGACAAGGATGCATACTACTCTCCCCCACAATATTTTTGATTGTAATAGATTGGGTAATGAGAAACACAACAGTTGATAATATAAATATGCAATGGGGGTGGGGTGGACAAACAAATTATATGATTTAGATTTTACTGACAACATATATCTGATAGCTCAAAAGCACCAACACATGCAAAAAAAAAAATATATATATATATATATATATATATATAACTTAAACCAGGAAGCCTCTAAAATGTGGCTTAAAAATTAACAGGAAAAAGACAAAAATAATGAAGATAAACCCTAAACAAAAGCTAACTTCTAAAATAATAGAAGAATCACTGGAACAGCTAGACACTTTTGTCTACCTGGGATCCATGGTAAGTACCACAGGAGGAACAGAAGAAGACATAAAAAAACAGAATACAAAAAGCTCAAAGTATCTTCAATACAATGAAAAACATATTATTATTATTAAACAAGACCTCATGGAGTCAAAGACTCATCTAGGAGGTCCTTTTATCTCACACACATCCCATCATACCGGGTCTTAAACACATTCAAACTCCTTGCAGACACCACACTCTCAGGCAAGGCATTCCAATCATTCACAACTCTGCACGAAAAAAACCTGCCTCTCACTCCCCTACTCACACCCTCTTTATACAGTTTCCAGGCATGACCTCTGGTTCTCCCCTGATCTCCCACTATTCTCTGTAGAACTTCTCCACCATTGATCCTATAACAACCCCTTACCAACTTGTAGGTCTCTATCATATCTCCCCTCTTCCTTCTCTCCACTAGACTCTGCAAATTACATCTTTTCAATCTTTCCTCATACTCAACATTCCAGAGGTCAGAAACTACCTTAGTCAGTCGCCTTTGGACCCTTTCCAACATCTCTTCATCCTTCTGAAAACCAGGTGACCAAATCTGGGCACAATAGTCCATGTGTGGCCTAATCAAAGCCTTATACAATGGAACAAGAATCTCCCTACTTCTACATGTCAGTGTCCTCCTCATCATTCCCAGAAGTCTTTGTGTTGTCTTCACAATTTTGGCGATGTGTCCCCTAAATTTTAGATCCTTATCCACTATCACTCCCAGATCTCTTATTTCCTCTACTTCCAACAATATATTCTTACCAAGCATAAATTCTGCATCCCATCTTTGTTTTCCAAATTTTAAAACCTTACATTTTGCAACATTGAACTCACATCCCCATTTGCTTGCCCAATCACTCAATTTATTCAAGTCTTCTTGCAAGACCACAACATCTTTACTACTCTTTATGGTTCGTCCCAACTTTGCATCATCTGCAAACAACTGAATATCTCCATCCAAATCTTTGCCAATATCATTAATATACAAGTTAAATAGTAATGGCCCTAAAACAGATCCCTGAGGCACTCCACTAGTGACTTTCCTTTTCCTGGATATTGCACCCCCATACACAACTTGTTGATACCTATCAGATAGCCAGTCTCCAATCCAATGCACTAATCTAATATCCAACCCCATCTGCTCTAGTTTGACTGTCAACTTATCATGAGGTACTCGATCAAAAGCTTTTGCAAAATCCAAATATATTACTGTGTATCCTTCTCCTCTGTCCAAGGAAGCAGTCACTTTATTGTAATAAGTAAGTAGATTACTAAAACACGACCTCCCTTTAGCAAATCCATGCTGTCCATCAAAGATTATACCATTGTTGTCAACCCAACTCTGGATCCTGGTTCTCACAAGCTTCTCCAACAACTTAACCACAACACCTGACACACAGATAGGCCTATAGTTTGATGCTTGAGTTCGATCACCTCCTTTATGAAGTGGCACAATCTTGCCCTCCTTCCACTCTTCAGGGATTTGACCAAGTGCAAGACTCGTATTAAAAAAATATGTCAAGGCAGGTGTCAACTCTCTGGCACATTCCTTCAGAATACGCGGTGATATATTATCAAGTCCCACAGCCTTATTTACATCTAGTTTACTCAACTCCCCAAACACCTCTTCCTCACTTACAGTCAGTCTCTCCTCCCCATCATCAACTGCTCTTAATCTCTCCATGAAGTCACATTCACAAGATTGAAAGATCTTTATGAACTGTTCATTAAGTATCTCCACCACACATTCTGCAACAGCTGTCTTTATACCATTTCCTTCAATCAATGCCATCCTTCCATAATCATTCTTTCTTTTGCTGGCTACATATCGAAAGAACTCCCTAGGATTCTTTTTAGCTTCATTAGCTAACTGCTGTTCATACCTCTCTTTAGCTACTCTCACCAACCAAGTCACTCTCCTTGCCTGGTCTTTGTAGAACTCATGAAATTGGTTACTTCCACTTCTCTTAAGCTGCCTCCACAATGCCCTTTTTCTCTGTATTGCATGCTTAATCTCTTTATTCATCCATCTCACACCTAACTTATTTAACCTTCTCACCCGTGGTATACATTTAGACACTGCATCCACTAAATATTTTTTGAAAATCCTCCAAGCTGCATTGATCTCTTTTCCAGCTAACTCCTCATTCCATGCTACACCTGCAAGCTGTCTCCTGAGCTCTTCATAATCACCCCCCCTTGTAGTTCCACATATACCCTTTTTTCACTGGGGTCCTTGCACTGCTGGCAACCACCCAAGTAATCACCTCATGGTCACTTTCACCAATTGGTGGATGATTTGATACCTCATTGATAATTACATCCTCCGATGAGATGACCAAATCCAAGACCCTTAATCCTCTTGTGCCCTCTGTTACATACTGTCTGAGGTAGTTATCCCTCAAAAACTCAAGAAACTCATTTTCTTTACTTCCAGTTGCTATCTCTTCATTCCAGTCTATATTGCCATAATTAAAATCACCCATAATGATCACCCTTTTCTTATTTGCTTGGCTTATTTGACTATACATTTCACTATCACCACCATCCACATTACCAGGTCTATAACAACATCCCACCAAGTATTTGATTCTATTCACCTCTATCTCACACCATACTGCCTCAAAACCACTGGCCCCATTTCCCTCTTGCATCTCTACCTTGTATGGACATAACTCTTTCTCTATCATCAATAGCACTCCCCCTCCCTTTTTACCCCTTCTATCCTCACGAAACACATCATACCTTTCCATCTCTATTCCTGTCAGGATGTCATCCTCATCTAACCATGTCTCACTTATTCCGACAATCTCTGGGTGCACAGACGCAATTAGTGCAACCATTTCATCCGCCTTGTTTCTTATACTTCTAGCATTGGTATACAAACACAACAACTCATTTCTGGATCTACAGCTAGTTCCACTGATACCACTCACTCGATGTGATCTCTCCATGCTGGACTGGGGCCATTTCCCTTTCTGCTTCTTCATTTTAGAACCCTTTGCAATTCCATCTGTTTCCTTTTGATCCCTGATCATCCCATTACTTTCCTGCCTACACATTCTCTCACCTCCTCTTGGAGCATCCACCTTTCTCACGCTGTGTATCCCTGTCCACCCTGAGCCTCGCCGTTTCCCTGCTCCTCTTGCACACCCATTCTCTCATTTTCTATACTCATACCACTCACTTCCACATTCATTTCCACTCCTTCAATCTTTCCTGTCTTACTCTCCTGCTCTTCCACATCACTCCCCTCTCGATCTGATTCATTCTCTCTATTCACTTCTCTACCTTCCAGAAGCAGTCTCTCCAAGCGACTCACACCATAACCACTCAAATGCAGTCCATCGCTCCCATACAGCTCACTTCGTCCCTCAAACTCATTCCACACATTAACAAACTCTACTCCCATCTCCTCACACATTTCAGCCAGAATATCATTCATAATCCTTACTCTCCGCCTCATTTCACCACAATCATACCTAGGCAACACACTGACCACCCTTCCTGTCACACTATTCTCCTTTATCTTTCCAAGCAGTCTCCTGACATTCATTTTGACATGCTCTTTGTTCTCTCTCAAATCATTCGTACCAATTAATACAATTAACTCTTTTGCTCGTTCCCGCCTCATATTCAATGCCTCAATCACTCTACTCATTTTACCGCCTGGAAAACATACCTTGTGCATTTTATCCTCTAGCACACCTTTAATAATGGAGTCGCCATACAACGCCACTCGCTCATCTTTTGTTATCTCTTTCATGCCATCATGATTTATTTTAATAGTTTTGACCTGAATTCTCTCAATTTCATTCCGCATCCATTTCATTTCTTGCTTCATCCAATCCAATTCACCTTCTGAACCTCGCGACACATTCACTCTATCATTAAATCTTTCTAACTTTCTAACTCTCGACCCCCTCTTCTCACTTTCCCTCTCATTCATCCTTCTTTGTTTCCGTACTTTCGGTCCAACATACGTCCAACTTTCACTATCATTCTTCTCACTCTCACATATCTTTCTTTATTTCCGTACTTTCGGACTACATGCGTCCAACTTTCGCTATCATTCTTCTCACTTTTACTGTCATTCATCTTTCTTTGGTTCAGTACTTTCGTTCCAACATGCGTCCAACTTTCGCCATCAGTCATTCTTTTTTCGCTATCATTCATTCTTTCGATTTTTTTTACTTGCGATTTCTGCACCACGCCATTTCTACTTTCATTCGTTCTCTCAATTTCGTTTCTTTCCGCCCTACTTTCGTCCCTTTTAACATCCGTTACGGTTGTCAAATCGCTCTTTTTCTTTTTTCCTGATTTTTTAACATTCTTTCGCCTGTCTTTCCCGCCATCCGTCTCTTTCAAACGTGCACTCGCGACACTATCGGTACTAGCACTTTCTGTCATCAACTTCATATTCGCATTCATCAATTCCTCGTTCAGGTCACATTTCGCACACACCCTTCTTCCATCCGCACTAAACATCCACAAATCATTTATGTAGTCGAAGGAATACATATAACAGACCTCACACTTAACAAACCGACTGAAATCCAAATTAAAATCATGGAATGACAATGCCAATATGGAGAAGTAAATTAAACTTAAAAATTAAAATAAGGCTTTTCAACACTAATATTAAAACTATTCTACTATATGGATCAGAAACCTGGAAATTAACTAAGGAAAATAAACTATAAATGTCTAAGAAAAAAATTAGGAATATACTGGTCAAATAAAATTTCAAATATGGCATTATGGGAAAGAACAAGCCAAACCAGTATTGCAATAGAAATAAAAAAAGAGGAAATGGATTGGATACACTATCAGAAATTCTAGGACAGCCATGGAATGGAACCCTCAGGGAAAAAGGTCGCCCCAAAATGACCTGAAGGAGACAGACAGAGATGGAGATGAAGCTGATGGGAGATTCTGGAGTGAACTTAAGAGAGAGAGAGAGAGAGAGGCAGCAAACAGAGTCTGATGGAAAGCATTGATTGAGGCCCTATGCTCCGTAGGGAGTGAAGAGAATAAGTAATACCAAAAAAAGTAAAGTGATTGCCACTGTACAGTTTATAAAAAAAAAATTTTTTTTATGACTATTCAGTTCTATGGATATAATTTGTGCATTAATGTACTAGCATGATTTAAAGGAGAACATTAATTGTTTGCTGATGATATAAATATGATACAAACATGGGTAAAGGATAATGGTTACCAATTCAATGTTTCTCAAATGTAAAATTATGCATTTTTAACTGAAGAGATTAAAAGTGAATTACACTAATAGGAGTGCACAATAAGAAAATGAGGATAAAAGATAAGTTAAGAGGAGTTTAGAGAATATACTGCCGAAGTTTGACAAACTAACATGAAGGAATCATTGCAGTTGTCAAGAAACAAGGAATAAATATAAGGAAATTAACATCCCTCTGTATAAGGCCATAATACAAACAGATTTTAACCTGCACTGAGATTTGATTACCTCTGATTTTGAGAATGAGGAAGTGGAAAGGATTCAGAAGAGGGTAACCATGATGCTATCAGGTCTGTGTAATGTCATGAGGATGGAGGAAAGGTTCAGAGTTCCAAAGATGAACCAAGTTTGATAGACAGGTGGAAAAAAAGGGGATATGATCAAAGTTACTAAACTATGGTGTGAAGAAAAAATTTTTTTTTTGCTGGGAAAGTAGCAAATAAATAGAATGTGCCGGCAGAGGGTACGGGTGTCACTGAATAAGTTGAAGGACAGGTATGATAAGTGCTATGTGGGATTCCTACATCAGTCTCCATGAGAGTGGCTAAATCATATGTTTAATATGTCTATTTTTGTTAATTAATATAAATTTAGGACAAAAATATACAAAACTTACTGAAATGAAATACTTATTTAAAATTTAATCATTCAAACAAGAATTTTGGAAAAAGTTTCTTGCCTATCGTCATTGCTAATGTTAAAATAACATACATAAATAAACATTACATCAATGGTGTGAATGTTAGAAGGAGGTTACATTTTGTCACCTCCTAACATTAGCTTTTTTTTTTATAAGAGTTGCCCTAGATAGTTCAGGCACAAACTTGTTTGCTTACACTTAGATAAAGGATTAAATCAAGTATATAATTTCTTGGTATCTTTAATTTATAGTATAACCAACTGGAAAAACTTCCAACATCATCTCTATAAGTTAAGAGTTATAGCTATTGAAGAGATTTTAATGTGCTGAAGATATTTCTTTAAAAGCACTTCTGTACAGTACATCATGAACTTGATGATCCCAAGTTTTGATAATACCAAAACTTTTGAGAAGGATGATGGAAAGATGTATCATCAATATATGTTCTTGTGGTGATCTACTTTCTGTGTGCTGAAAACTCTAATCTGGATGTCTAAAAATAAGTAGTCAAACCACCTACCATGCCTCCTCTGGTCTTGCTCAGCAGAACATCAGAAAAATACTTAATAGACTTGATATTATTAAGTCCCTAAGCCCATACAGTATCTCTCCTGTTGTACTAACAGCATGTACTCCTGAACAAATACCCATCCAGCCTTTGCAAGCAGTTGCACTCACATGGCATCTGCTCAACAGCAATAGAAGCAAACGTATATAGCCTGTTCCTAAACAGAAGGTAAAAGTCAGCTATCAAACTGTTGTCCCATTGCTCTCATCTCAATACTCTCCCAAGGGATGGAGAAAGTTATCAACAGCCAGTTTTTCACTACCTGGAGATCCATCTGTTAATTAATGATGACTAACATGGATTCCTTCATTCTCATTCTATAGCAGATAACCCTCATCCATCATTGGATACAGGCAATGGACAGATATGGAGAAACTCATGTAGTCACGCAACATTTCACAGAATATATCATCACAATCTGCTCACCAAGCTACCATCCTATAGTCTTTCTGCTACCTTTTAGAATTGGGTTCCCAGCTTCCTCCCTGGTCATTTATTGCACCATGGATGGTTCTCTATTGTCTGTTTTTTTTGTTTTGTTTTTTCATTATTGTCACAGTACCTCAATGTTCTTACATATACCCTCTTCCACAGTATTCCTCTTATACCTTAATGATGTTCTGTAAAACCCAACTTCATCCATAGCTTCGCTGAGAACAGTACACTCCATTTCTCTTTATCATTTACAAGATCTTATAAATGATAAAGAGGAATGGAGTGCTCAGATGATTCATGCTCAAAGATCTATTGCCAATGCCTTATACTGATCTTCTAAACATTCTCAAGTATGGTGAAGACAATTTATAAAAATTTAATGCTAACAAAATAAAATCCTATTTCCTGAAATGTAGAGCATGTCTTCCTCAATTTTTGATAGCATTTTTTCACCAATCAAGACTAGTTCTCCCATCTTGGATTGAGTTTCACATCTAGCCTATCCTGGTATAAACATGTCATGTCCTTAAGTTTCTCATCATCATCATCAAATTCCTGCCATGTACCCTCAAGGGGTGTACAGGATATGATAGTACCACATGAAAAATTTACACCATTACTAACTTCCTATCTACAATTTTCCTCCAAATCAGTGTGTTACTTGTCAAGACTCCAACATTACCAGATCTTATATTTCTATCATCTAAGGCACTTTGTACCGTATCAATCCACCTATATCTTGGTCTTCCTCTGGGTCGTTTTCCTGCCAACCTGGCAGAGAACACCTGTTTTGCTAATCTTTCCTCTCCCATTCTATTTAAGTGACCATACCACCTGAGATTAGCTATGATAACGCATTCCTGGATGCTGACAATGTCAAGTTCTTTCCTAATATCCTCCTTTTTAATATGATATTGCCATCTGTTCATGCCTCTAATCTTTCTCAGGACTCTCATATCTGCGGTCTCTAGTCTTTGGTCAAGTGTTTTACTTCTGACCCAGCTCTCAGATCCATAAGTTAAAACTGGTTTGAACACTGTCTTGTATACAGCTAATTTAGTGTTCCGACTAATTTCTCTCTTATTCCATATGAATTTATTCAATTGACTTCCCACCATACCAGCTTTGCTGATTCTGTTGTCTATTTCTATATTTAATTTACCATCTTCAGTAAAAATCGTGCCTAAGTAGCTGAAATGTTTTACTTGTTCCACAGGTTCTCCATTCACAACACAGTTGACATTTTCAGTGATTCTGCCTATCTTCATTGTCTTTGTCTTTTTATTGCTGACCTTCATACCATATCTATTACGACAGCTATTCAATTTAGTCAGAGAATCTTGCAGACTTGTAGCGGATTTATTTAGAAGTATAAAATCATCCGCATAAAGCAAAGAGCTGACATTAACATCTCCAATTTTGATATCAGGTTTAATACCACTTTCCTTCATAATGTGATCCATATAGATAATGAATAACAGAGGGGATAATGTGCATCCTTGTCTCACACCAGATTTAACATTAAACCATCTTCCTGTACTTCCTTCAATTCTAACTGCTGACTTGCAACTCAAATAAAGACTAAGTATTGCTTGATATAATGCCCCATTGACACCATATAACTGCAGCGTATTGAATAGCTTCTCTCTTAGCACCTTGTCATATGCCTTTTCCAAATCGACAAAACTTAAATACAGATCTTTGTTATATTCCCATGCTTTCTCGACTATTTGTCGTAAAGTGAAGATCTGATCCTGACAGCCTCATTTGGCCTGAATCCAGCTTGTTCTTCACCAAGCTTTTCTTCCACAATTCTTCTCAACCGTTTCTCAAGTATACTTGCATAGATCTGGCCAGGAACACTCAGTAGGAAAATACCTCTGTAATTCTCACATTCAGTCATATTTCCCTTTTTATATATGGGTACTAGGAGAGCTCTAATCCAATCATCGGGAATTCGTCCCTCAGTCCAGGCTTTCTGAACTATGCAGTGCAGCCACTGTAAGACTTTTATACCACCATACTTCAGCATTTATGGTCGAATATCATCTACTCCTGCTGCTTTTCCACATTTCAAGCCTTTGATGGCTTTTTCTACTTCAAGTATGGATATGTATTCCTGACTGCATGCCTGGTAAGTGTTTTTTATCACTGTGCTGTCATCACTGCTTGTTTCATTTAGCAGTTTTTCAAAGTAATTACTCCATACTTCAAGGATATCTTTTTCTCCTGTTTTCATTTCACCTTTATCATCTCTAATTCCTTTTACAGCACTCTTTCCTCCATTCCTAAGCTTCTTCAACAACCTCCAGAATATTTTGCCACCTTCTTGATATTTATTTTCTATATTCTTGCCAAAGTCCTCCCATGACTTTTGTTTAGCTAGTTTTACACACTGTTTAGCTTTCTTACATTTGTCTCTGTATTCTGTAAGAGTAAAAGCTGATTATTTGCCAGGAACGTTTGATATGCTTTCTTCTTTTCCTTCACTGCCTCTTTAACTTCCTGTGTCCACCAGGGAGTTCTGATTTTTTTATCCTTGCACACAACCTCACCACATGCCTCTCTGGCAGAATCAATCAATGTTTTCTTCAGAGTTTGCCACTGAATCTCCAAGGTTTGATTCCTGTTCTCAAACTCTTTCATTTTCTTTTCAATAATCTTTCTGTATTTTAGTCTACAGTTCACATCTGAGAGCTGCTCAACTTTTATTCGCTTTAAAACTTTCTTACATGTTATTCTTTTCAATATGAAATTCAATTTTATCCTGCTCAAGACTAAATAGTGATCACTTCCAATTTCAAATCCTGTGTACACTCTGGTGTCCTGCACCAGGGAGAAAACATCACTATCAACAATAACATAGTCAATGAGACTTTTCTTATTCCTTGCCTCTTCTCTCCATGTGAATTTGTGCACATTTTTATTTTGGAACATGGTGTTGGTAATAACCAGTCCATGTCCTGAGCAGAAATCCAACAGATATTTGCCATTATTATTAGCTTTGCTCTTTTCTCCAAATTTTCCCAAAAATATTTTTGTATGTCTCACAATCATTTCCTACTCTGCTATTTAGATCCCCAACAAGGACCAACTTTTCCTTTTTCATTGTGTCAGTTTCTTTTTCTAAAGCGTCAAAAAATTCCTCTACTTCTACCTTAGTAGAACCTTCTGTGGGACCATAGGCACAAATAAGTCTCATTGTCCAGTTCCCCATTCTGATATTTGCCCACATTACTCTACTTGAGACTGACTGCCATTCAAGAAGATTAGCCTCGTATTTTGTGTTGAATACTATGGCTACTCCTTCTTTTCCTTGATTGTCATTGCCTGAATATAACATTTTGTATTTATTGCTCAGAAAGATCTCACCAATTTTGGTCTTTTTTGTTTCAGTCACCCCTATTATGTCAATCTGGTACTTATCTAATTCCTCAGCTAGCTCCATTTCTTTGCCATTCAGGCTTCTTACGTTGATAGTACCGATCTTTAACTCTGGTGATGTTGAGTTGGGGTTTGTTTTCAGATTTGTTCCAGTAGCTGACTTTTCGCTGTTCGCCCTGGTTCCCTGGCAAAAACAACGGGGGCCTTATTTAACCGGACAACGCCCCAACCGGCATGAAATTTTGTCATGTGGTACCGTCATTTTTTATTTTGGTTTAACCAATAAGAATACAATTTGGTCGGCTAAATCCCAAATTGCCAGCCCATCCTCGTTTGTTCAGTATCCAAGTAGATACCCAACAGGGTGCACCACGAGAAGGTGAGGATTGGACATTAAGTCAGAAGCTCTGGTCGGTTCTCCGCATTCCTTTAAAGGCTATGTGGAGGTCTCCTCTCAGTTATACAGCTGTGACCCTTAAGCACCCCCCCCCATAGGTTTCTTAGCCTCTAAAAAAGCTTCATACTCTTCCTCTTTTTACTTTTCCTTTTTCTCAACTGCTAATAGCACACACAAAATATTCCTTCAGAATGCTTGACTGTATCCAAAAGAGAGCTATTCACTTAATAGATGACCCTTCTGTCATCAACTCCATCCAATCAGTTTCCCATAGATGCTCTGTTTCTTCGTCATCTTTTCTGTAGGTCATGGATACTGCTACTATACAGAACTGACCACCATCGTTTTCACCAGCATATGCAATTCCCAAAAAGGCAATGTTCTTTTATTGGTCTTGATGCCTCTCGTGTGGAGTTAAAATACTAGTGGAGGGCATTGGGCTCCTTGGAAGTGTCATATATATATAATTAAAACTAAATAAGAAAATACTGTTGATTTCTATCTCCATGGTGTTTTGTATGAAGACTTGTAATTCTGTTGATAAAGAGTTTCAAACTGCAAAAACTTTACTTACATAGAACTATCTAGAAGGATGAGAGGTCAAGGTGCTTAGGACGTGCTCTCCAGAATGTTTCATGTAACTGGTATAAGAAGGTCAGATCTAAAACCTCTGCTGTTTGCATAGTTTTCCTGAAACAAATTCTTAAAATAAAAAAAAAAAAAAAACACTTCGCAATTCCAAGGTATCTTCCTGCCTTGCAACAAACATATCACTGCAATCTTTATATGCTGACTTTTGCATTAGCATTGAAGATAGCCAATGTTAGAAGGTCAACTAAAATGAAAATCATGTTCTCAAAAAAAATAGCAAATATAATCTCACAGCTTTCAAACCACACAGAAATCTTTAGGCTTATCATTTTCTCTTAGGTTAGAGTCTACTGAATTTATTGGACCTGCAAACTTGTCTATTATAGATGAAAAAAATATCCACTTAGGACTAAAATAAAATAAAACATCTGCTGCACAGCTATAGACTGAGATCTGGCAGACGATGTCCTAGACACAACTCAAGGAATTAAACAGGGAGGAGAGGAACTACCATACACATCTCAGTAAGATGAAACCTAAGATGTTTTCCAGAATTTGCAACTGGTCTTAAAAACTACCCTAATCTAAATAAATATGTGTAAAGCTCAGTTTGGGAAACTAATTTTAAGGATCCAGTCCAACAACAAAGGTTGTTTTGAGGACTACACCATAAGCATGAACAGTTTCACTTCCATTGTGTTGCTTGTGTGCATGTTAGCCTTACACTATATCACTGATGATGTCCTTGTGATGGTCATAAAATAGTGAAATCAAAGTAATGTTTGAAAGCCAAACGGCTATTTTTTTCCTGGCGAGGTTGATAAGTTAATGGGGATAAAAATTCCTTATTGTTTTACAGCCAGTAAGCGAAACTAAGATCGAAAACTACGATCTGAACGTTTCATGCCGACGAACTGTCGGCAGATCCAAGCATAAGTGACCACTTGGTAGTGCCACATCAAGGCAACTCGTTGCAAAGGTGGAGCAAGATCCCTCACTATTATTGATGTTTTCTCATAATGTATAGTGACACACCTTTCTGGCAATTGCATAGCAAAAGTACGCAAGTTCTTTTCACTTAAACTCTGATATTCTAGGTCTAGCTACTCACTGATGAGACCTCAAAAAAGGTTGAAACCTGTCTGGGTAGTGACCTCTCCTCATAATGTAAAACAGTACTACATCTCTTAGGAGCTGTGTGTTTTTACATTATGAGAAAATATCAAGAATAGTGAGGGATCTTGCTCCACCTTTGCAACGAGTTGCCTTGGTGTGGCACTACCAAGTGGTCACTTACGCTTGGATCCGCCGACAGTTCGTCGGCATGAAACGTTCAGATTTCGAACTTAGTTTCGCTTACTGGCTGTAAAACAATAAGGGATTTTTATCCCCCTTAACAAAGTAATGTTTATTTTCATTCTTCAGTGCTATGCATTATTTCCATTAAAAATACTTAATGCTGGTCTAAACTCATTATGTGGAAGAATACACAGCAAAAGTGGCATGAATAATGCAGCAGATTATTGTACTAATCAGAAAGGTAGCAATGAAATGTACATTATTGTTCCTTATTCTAATTTTGAATGAGTTCCCAAATGGATTCCTCTGCAAAGAGTTGTTAATCTAATTTCTGAGGGTTCAAGGTAATGGAATGAGGAACTTTGAACAGGAAGAGGGATATATATATATATATATATATATATATATATATATATATATAAAAGCTGGCAAGAGTATCATACAAAACAAAAGATTTTCATTCCCTGGAGAGGCAAGATGAAGAGATGGACTGGGTTTCCAAAACATGAGTAAGTGTGATCGTGCAAGATTTTTCTCATGGCAAGTGTAATGCTATGATGGACCTTTCACTACAAGTCCTAGTACTCCACAAAAATTTGAGAATACAAATTATTACTATTATAAATGATTCATAATAGCCTAGAGAAAAGTGTAATGTAAAAAAAAAAAATTTATTATTAATAAATGATTAATTTCTACAGCCATTTTATGAGCTCAAAAAAAGCTTCAAATAAATGAATGGATTCATTAGATTTGTAGAAACACACTCAACTTCAAAAGTTTTAAACTTGACAAGTATTATTATTATTTTTATTTTTTTGTTGTTTGTTTAGAAGGTGGGGAATCTGGGAGCAGCTACCACCATAGCTTATGCCAGCCAGTCAGCAAGCATTTGCACTCTTCCACTAATATGAAATGTGCATATGTACATCTACAGACCTACAGATTTATATTCCTTGAAAGCATGGCTTCATTTTGAGGGGAAACATTTTTCACATATGATCATCTGACATATGTAATATGCACTGCTTCATCATTGAAAAATTCTGAACATGGCAACATTTTTATTCCTTATTCAAGCTATATTTGAACACTTTTTCATGCATATTTTTAGAGTAAACATTAGGAATTTTACTGCATAACAATAACTAACAATTTTAGTTAGTTATTGTTATGCAGCAAAATTCCTAATGTTTACTTTTTTTTTCTTCTCTTGATAAGTCATATTTTAAGCAAATTCAATCTTAGCATACTTGTAAATGCAGCAAGTTCTACTCGTGAAAGCATGGCTTCATGTTGAGGGGAAACATTTTTCACATATGATCATCTGACATATGTAACAGGCACTGCTTCATCACTGAAAAATTCTGAACATGGCAACATTTTTATTCCTTATTCAAGCTATATTTGAACACTTTTTCATGCATATTTTTAGACTGAACATTATGAAGTTTGCTGCATAACAATAACATTAACAATTTTAGTACTGATATTGCTACTCAGAAATGGAACATTTATTCGCTATTCTGGAAGATTCTGCAATATCTTTTCTGTAAATGTTTTTTTTTTTTTCTCTTGATAAGTCATATTTTAAGCAAATTCAATCTTAGCATACCTGTAAATGCAGCAAGTTCTACTCGTTTCTCTAGTGCTATCCTATGTAATTCTTTGTCATTTTTATATTTTTCTATATATTTATTATGTTGTTAAATTCCATAGCAGCAGCGAGAAAACATATGTTATGTAATTACTCGTCTTCACAGTTATGGCTGTCTGCAGACAAACTCAAAATGTCGCAACCTACAAAGATAACCGGACGCGTTGATAGCTGTGGTTTCCTCATCATACGTCAACGACCCGATTTTGATATATTGTTCTCAAGAAAACAGCAGAGTATTCCTACCAATATAAATTTTATAATAGAACCAATTTTCAATAATTATTGAAATTTTAAATAATTAAAAAATCTTTATTTTCTCATTCTCTCTATTATACATATTCTTTCTACTGAATCGTCTTTGTAAAATACACCATACGTATACGATTGTAGCGCCTTTTCCCAAAACGTTATTACCTGCAATTAGATAAAACAGATATTAGATATCCAAATATATCGTGATTAGAATCTAAATAAACAAATAGCTTATTGAAGTATCTGTAATTATCGTGAAAATTATTAAATAAGGTACATCGATCATAAATCAACAATATCTGCCTTTACGACAAAGAGATACAGCATCAGGAAAACTTATATTAATTGCAACAAATATTTTGTAAAGGATAAGCTATTTTCACGTGCACACGAAATAATCACAGAATATACTCCAGAGAGAGAAAGAAAGAAAGAATGAATCTCTCTCTATCTATAGACATACATATATATATCTATATATATATATATGCATACATATATGTATACATATATATATACGCACACAAATTAATCAACTATTCCGAATATAAAAATTATTTGAAATTGCATTACAATACAACTAAATATTGCAAACTAAAATTACTTTTAATACAACAAGGATGTCGCTTTCTCTATGTGGGTCTGCTTCGAGTCTTTCCGACAGGTGACGTCACAATCGGAAAAAGTTGTGATCCTTCCCATAACGCATTGCAATCATATGTCCGCCATAGTGCTGGTGGCTGTACGTCGGTCACACAGAACTGGAAGTACGGTCACAGGGAAGCCTCAGTACGGCCCCATGCAGCACAACCCGTACGAATTAAAGGAAAAGTTACTGAACGCATTAGACGAGGATTACAATGTAAGCCCAAAAGCTTTTCCTATATGTGTCAGAAATGCATTATTGTTCAAAAGTTGAGGTAGGAGTTGACGTGTGTTGGCAATAAAAGGGGTAACATTACAGTGTCATTGAATCTGCTGCTGGAATCCATTGCTTTCGTGTTCGGTGGCATCATAGTTATATAGTTAGGCTTAAGCATTAAAGTATCTGTAGCTTTTGTAAATCATTGAAAACACTTACGGTTTCGATAAAAGCCTTGTGCAATACTTCATGTTAGATTCCTATGCACCTTGGGTTGTTTTCCTGTGTGCAAGCAGTTAATTTTTAGGCACTATCTCAAAGTTAGGGAACCCTGAAAATCCTGTTTGTGGGTGCTATGAACGTCACGGCTCATGCGCGAATTGCCGATAGATACGGCAGAACACGAGCAGTGGCGCGCTGTTCCAAGGGACACTATATATATATATATATGTATGGGGAAAGTATTACCGAACTGTAGTTAGTTCTTAAACTAGTCGCTTGCAACTAATGTGTGCATTACAGCTTAAAGATATACTGCTTCCGCAGATAATTTTATGCCGATATGCGATGCTTATAAGTTACTTAAAATCGTATATTCTCATTTAAAATACTGCATTTTATTAAGCCTAAATGCGCTGAACTAAGCCTAACATCCGCGAGCATGACCCAAATCCATAGTTCGTTCGGTAATTTTTCATTGCTGACAGTTTTTTAACATTCATAAAATGGTGTGAGGAAAGGTTGAAATGGATTAGAACATATACTTTCATTTTGTTTAACTAAATATAATTATCGAGAATAGTCCAATGTTTGCACTCCTTTCTGTACTTTTTTTTAAGCAGTAAACTGAAAAGTAACACGTTTTAATTCATATTGCATTTAAATTTGAGGTATAGAACTACAATATATACTCTTTATAACGATTGTTTGCGCGTAATTGTATTTCATGTACGTTTTTTTTTTAAACTAAATGTAAAATTTAAAAATTAATCTTTGTCATTCATTTCCCCAAATATTTTTCACACGTGAATAGAGTTGCACATGGCTTTATATAGTTTTATTTACATATCTTTCCTATTTGTTATTAATTAGATAACATTTGTATTTCACTTTTTTCATCGATTTTATGTATATAATAGCAAGCCGCTAGTTTAGGATATAGCCTGGACTAGCTTTTATTGTCATACAATAACTATTGTATAATAGCAAGAGAATTTGTTATATATATAGGACTACCCATCTGTATTGTGCACATAAAACAGGAAAATATTAATTTTCACTGCTAATTTTAACCTTTCATGGATGAAATTGCCTTAAAAAAGTGTGTGTGGGGGGGGAAAGAGTTGTCCCATTTCGGTGCAAAATCACAGACAAAATCTTTACAACTTTGTTTTAAACTATTTTATTTGCTGCAGAACTTAAAAGTCGAGCTTGAACTCATTTTACACAGTACTCCTTCTGTCAGAAAGTTCATCAGTTCCATAAAATAATTTTTAGTGTATGGTACTTTGTGTGGTCTTTATTCTCTATGGTACCTCCATGGTGCAGTCAGCATTCTTTCGGTTACAAATGAGTCCAAATTTCATCTGGGATGCATGGAGTCTAAAGTAAATTCAAGTGAAGGTGAATTAACTAGTCACATGTAATAGGGTCTTTCCTCCCAGAAAGCAGATTTTTTTATTCTATAAATAAACAAGTTACCAAAAGAATTCCTACAGTTAAAGATATAACCAAGGCTATGATGCCAATAAATTTCTTTGGTTGTAATTCTAATTCAACCCTCTGCCATCAGGAGCAGCGTCATAGCATTCAGGAATTAGAATTGAAAGCACTTTGATTGCATGCTTATACTTCTCATTCATTGTTTTGGTTTCTCAAGAAAATACATTTAATCCTATTTCATCTGCACAGATCTTGACTTTCATTTTGCTGTAATGTTCAGATGCGTTTGAAAAGTTAGTTAGACAAAGTGACGGTTTTCTTTTTTGTTAATTTATTATTTTTATTTCATGACACCTCCAAGAGTCCAAAGACTCATCGAGGGAGGGTACCTACTCTACAGCTCTCCATGTTCATCACATAATCTACCAACTACACCAAACCTCCATTACCATCATCTACACCAATGCCATCTACTGCCCACCACCAGTAGTCTTTTTTGTCTGTAAATTGCACGTGTTCTGGAGACCGATTTCTCTGTATGTGGGATGAAAATACCCTGCCATCTTCATGTGAGATCGGCTAACTCACCTTCAATTGAAAAAAATCCCATATTAAGATTCCTCCCATCATGACGAGAATCGAACTTAGACTTTTCTGATCGAAGGGGTGCAATATATCGTTATTCTTCCAATTGCACTACAGAGGCACTATTAGAAAAAATGAGTTTCTGGAAGAAACAAATCCTACTAAAATTGTATGAGATCAGTTAATTCACCTTTAATTGAAACGGCCCATGAAAGATTCCTCACATAACAAGAATCGAACTTGGGCCGTTTTCCAGTCGTTAACCAGTTTTTATAAAATGTTTCACTTGCTTTAAATGATTGTTTATTTTTAAATATTTATATATTAAAGCATAAACTGAATAATATAATTCAAAATCACTTCATATTTATTCAAATCATTTTATTCAAAACACCGCCTGTATTTTGAATATTATTATCCTAAGACCCCATGTCTGACTTCATGGGGTCTTAGGGTAATAATAATAATTTGATCTAATGTTAATGAATCATGGTTAATGTTTGCATATTAAATAGCCAAATTTGTTCATATTTATTTTGAGTTAAATTGCATATGAATTTAAACGAGACAAAAAAAATCTTCGAATAAGTTGTAGCAATTACTTGAATAAGAATGGAAGATATCCTTTCCTCAAAATGAACTTGTTTATACAGATTAGTGATGTGACAAGAATGGCTTTTAGGCATGCCATTAACAGAAACGTAGGAGAAGAATGATAAATTGCCAATAGCACATCTGCTCACCAAATAATATGCCATGGGTCTGAATTTCTAATGTGGGCATGGATGCTTGTGAATGTCTCTAGGCTTATTATTGGAGACCTGAATTGGCTTAAAGGTCCCATGAATAGGAATTTCTTGATTATGTAATTTTTTACTCACATAAACAGTCCTAATGTACAGTTCTCCAACCTTCTGTAGGTAGAATTTGCAAGAAACAAGAAGTTGACAGTATACAAAATACCTTAGTTTAATGGTTCACTTTGCAGCCTTAAAGAAAGTTACTTGAAGAGAGGTTGAGTATACTAGTTTGCATGAACTTTGATATTGGTAGATATCAAGTATATATATATATGTGTGTGTGTGTGTGTGTGTGTGTGTATGTGTGTGTGTGTGTATATATATATATATATATAACAAGTTTGGAGCATTTTGGAAGTTATATTATCATCATCAAATTCCTGATATATACCCTCTGGGGGTGGGGGATGTGCAGGTTAATTTCTGATCAACAATTTTCCTCCAAATTAACCTGTTGTGTCAAGATTCCAATCAGTCTTATATTTCTGTCTTTTAAGGTACTTCTTGCTGTATCATTATGTTTCAGATATGTTTGAAAAGCTAGTTAGTGGCAGTTTTTTTTGTTAAACAGTTTTTTATAAAATGTTTCACTTGCTTTAAACTATCATTTAATTTTAAGTATTTGTATATTAAAGCACCAACTGAAGAATATACAGTAATTCAAAAATCTCTCTACATCTTGGTCTTCCTCTGGTTCTTTTCCTTGCTAACCTGGCAAAGAACACTTGTTTTTCTAATCTTTCCTCTCCCATTCTGTTTGTGACCATACCACCTGAGATTAGTTCTACTGACACATTCCTGAATGCTAACAATGGCAGGTTCTTTCCTAATATTTTAATGTGATATTGTCCATTGATGCCATCTGTTCACTCCACTAATTTTTCTCAGAACTCACATAAGAGGTCTCCAGTCTTTGATCCAGTGTTTTATTTCTAACCCAGCTCTCAGATCCATAAGTTAAAATTGGTTTGATCTTGTACTCAGCTAATTTGGTGTTTTGCCTAATTTCTTTTTTATTCTGTATAAATTTATTCGGCTGACTTCTTACCATACCAGCTTTACTAGTTCTGTTGCTACCTGTACTCTCCACTTCCAATGCAATTCATTCCCATCTTGCACTGCTCTGTGAGAGAAATTATCTCCTCTTGACAGAATTCTCAACTTACGATGATGCCCCTCCCCCCCTCCATAAAATTAAAAATTCCATCTACTGATATCCTGTATCAGTAGATGGAATTTGAATTTGTCCTTGAGAAATTTGTCTCAATCATATAGACCCTCTTCTGTGTGATAGTGTTTGCAGTCTGAAAATTCCCAACCTGTCTTTGTAATCTGTATTCTACAATCCTGATATCCTTTTTAATAATCCTTTGCACTCTTTCTCCTCTGTATCAGAATCGCCATGGAAACCAAACTTTCACATAATATATATGCATAGTCCAAGTGAGGTCTTGTAAAGAGGCAAAATAACTTCATCTCTATATGTCAGTGTTCGTTTCAGCATTCCACTTATCCTCCGAGTTGTATTTGCAGTCTTTGCTGTATGGACCTTGAACTTCAGCTTCTTGTACTGAACTCCAAGATCTCTAGCTTGATCAGTTTTGTCTGGCATAATCCCACCAATATAATATGACATTGGATAATTCATCATATCAAAATGCATAACTACATTTACTAACATTGAAATGATAGCCATTTTTGCATGTTTATAGTTCCAATCTGTTCAGATTGTTCTGCAAGTACTGCATATGAGCTGCATTCATAAATGCCCTACCAACCTTTGCATCATCAGCATTGTTTATTCCTAATAACATTAATGTAAAAAATTGAATAATATGGACCAAGGACTGATCCTTGTAGTACACCACTAGTCATCTTAAATCTTGCAGACTCATATTTATCACTTTTTGATATGTCAATCAGCCATCCTCTCATTCATGCTAATATTTTATAATCATTCCCTTATACTCCAACACTCTGTATCCTGTCAGAAGCCTTAGCAAAGTCCAGAAGTATCACGGTGCATCCCTTTTCCCATGTCTAGCTCAACTAACATAAAATGTGAGCAAGTTACTCAAGTATTACCCCTCCCTTAGTAAACCCATGCTGTTCATTGTAAAGTATAGATTCTGTGTCAACCCATTTCTGTATGCAAGTCTTTACCAACTTTTCCAAAATCTTCAACACCACTGCTACAGAGATAGTGAGGTCGGTAGTTAGATACATCAGTCTTTGTAATATCCTCGTGCAGTGGGATTATCGTACATTCTTTCCACTACTGTGGAATCTTCCCTGTTCTGAGACAAATTAGATAGCCTGGTCACAGGAACAGCCAGTTCAGCTGAAACATATCTCATCAGTCCCTGTTGCTCAGTTTGTGCAACAACTCTAGTACATTCTTATACACCAGTTTCTTCATCCATTGAAGAGGTAGCAGTAAGCTCAGATGTTGCATACCATCTGCATTCAGTAGTTATTCTTTCATATTAATTCTTTTACTCGCAGCATCACAATTCTTTTGGAACTCTTTTGGCTTGCTCCTTATAGTTTTCATAACCTACATCTTTATGCACACAATATTCCAACCACATCTTTTTCTTAATCTCTTTAACAAGATTGCACATCCATTTCACTCTTATCTTATTTATTCTTTGAACTCTGGTGACACATTCTGATACCACATCATTTAAGTTTTTTAAATGTTTTCCATTCACTGTCACTATCCATCCTATCTAGCAAATTATAGTATGGGCAGAGCCTCCTTAGTCAGTCATAATTTTCTGCTTTGTAGTTCAGCATGTCCTGTCAGGTGTCTTCTCCCTCCAGGAGATTGACTACCATGTGTCTCCACCATGTCCTATTCTGCGCCTCTCTGCTGCATTCCTCATATGAGAGATAGGTCCAGTCTCCTATATTTTTCACCCACTCCAGTCTTTGTCTTCCTCTCTTTCTCTTTCCCTCAACAGTTCCTTCGAGAAGTGTCCTTTGTAGGCAGTTATGTCTTAGAATATGTCCAAAATATCTGACTTTTCTTTTTAATTTCTTTCATCAGGCTCCTGTTGACGCCTGCCATCTCTAGTTCCTCTTCATTTGTCTTTTTTTCTTTCCATGATATTCTCATAATTCTTCACAGCATCCACATTTCAAAGGCCTCCAGTTTTTTTACACTCACATTGGAGAGTGTCCATGTCTCTACTCCATATAATGTAGACCATATGTAACATTTGGAGATTCTTAGTCTTGTTTTCAGATTTAATTCTCTAGATGTTAGTAGATTTTTTATACTGTTGAAAGTTGACCTTGCGATTTCAATCTTTTTTCTAATTTCATCTTCTGTCCTGCCATTCTCTGTGATCAAGTGTCCGAGGTATACATTTTTGCACCTGTTGTAATTTATTTCCTTTTATATTGATGCATATTTTTGGTATTTTCTTTTCTCTTGAAGTTATCATGATTTTTGTCTTTTAAAGTTGAAACTGAGGCCATACTGTTCGCTATACTTGAGGGTTTCATCTATAAGAGTTTTGAGGTCATATTTGTTTTCAGCTAGAAGAACCGTGTCATCTGCATATCTTAGGTTATTAATATTTCTGCCCCCTACACTGATTCCTTTGAGGTTACTAATTATATTAAATATTTCTTCTGTGTATAGGTTAAAGAGAATCGGAGAAAAGACACAGCCTTGTCTCACACCTTTCTAAACTGGGAATTCTTCTGAGGTCTCTCTATTTATTCTCAAAGATGCAGTCTGTTCCCAGTAAAGATTAGTTAATAGCCTAATGTTTTTTCCATCCATGCCTATTTTTGAAAGGATTTCAATTAATTGTTCATGTTGGACATTGTCGAATGCCTTTTTGTAATCTATGAAGCAGAGGTACACATCTTTTTGTTTTTCTAGATATCTTTCTATGACGGTTCTGACATTGAAAATACCTTCTCTTGTACCTACATTTTCCTTGAAGCCACTTTGTGTATCATTTATTTCTGTGTTTATTTTTCTTTTATTTCTTTCAAGAATAACATATAAGAGGACTTTGATACTTGACTGATGAGGCTGATTGTCCTGAACTCTTCACATCTTGTAGCTTTTGTTTTTTTGGGGGGGAATTTTTTGGGAATGAAAATTGAGTGATTAATATATTTGGGTAGAAATCCAGTCTCAGATATTTTATTGCATAATTTTGTTTTCTTCTTCATTGAGAGTCCTCAACCATTCTGCCAGGATGTTATATATTCCTGCAGCTTTATGTGGTTTTAGTTTTCTGACGGCATTTTCAACTTCACGTAGTAAAATGGATGGTACTTCTAAATCAGTCTGTTCAGGAATATCATTTCTTTGTTGTTCATATAATTTCCTTGTGTATTCAATCCATCTTTCCATGATTTCTTTTTTATCCATTAGAATATGGTCTCTAATGACACTTGCATAGTTTGCTGTATTTGCCCTGCTTGTCATTTCTCTGATCTTTTCATGCATTTCTCTGCTTCTGTGTTTTCTATCAAGGTTTTCTATATTTATACATTTATATTTAATCCATTCCTCTTTGGCTTTCCTGCATTCTTTTTTTATTTCTTTATTTATGCTTTTATATTCAGGTTTGTTCTTTAACTTTTTTCTTTGTTTCATCAACGTCTGTATTTTTTCATTCATCCAAGGTTTTTTCCTTTTTAATTGTGGGAGTGTATTTTTGGCTGCTTTATTGATGCTATTCTTGAATGTTTGCCAGTTCATGTTAATTTCATCAATTGGCATTCTATTTTCTTTTTTGAGTTGTGGTGTCAGACTTGTTAAGGGATTTTGTGAATTCTTTTATAAAGCAATCTTTAACTTCTTGGTTGTTAAGTGAGTCTGAATTATAAATTTCTCTTATGAATGGTTGGCTTGGTATCTTAAGTTTTATTTTGATTTTTGCAATCACTGGGTTGTGGTCCGATCCTATGTCTGCTCCAGGATATGTTTTTGTTTGTGTTATTGCATTTTGGAATCTTTTGCTTATTATTACATAGTCAATTTGGTTTCTATAGATGTCCCCAGGGCTTGTCCAGGTATATAGTCTTCTGGGAGGATATTTAAACAGTGTATTGGTAATTATTAGGTCATTGGTTTCACAGAATTGAATTAATCTTTCACCTCTTTCATTTCTGATTCCAAGCCCTTGGTTTCCCATGCAAAATGAGATTTTTTCTGAGCCCACTTTTGCATTTAGGTCGCCCATCAGTATAATAACATCATCTGACTTAGCATGGAGATTGCAGTTTGGATGTCTTCATAAAATTGTTCCAACTCTTCGTCTGGGTGATCTTGGGTTGGTGCATATGCTTGGATAATATACAGGTTGAATGGTTGTGCAGTTATTTTGGCTGTTATGATTCTGTCATTTATGGGCCAATATCCCTGTAGAGATTTTGCAATTCTATTACTTAGAACAAGTGCTACTCCATTAAGGTGTAAGTCACTGCCAGAGTAGATTATAGTGTGATTTTTTCCTTATTATGCCTGTATCTGTCCACCTCACTTCACTGATACCTGCAATATTGGCCTTCATCACTTCTAATTCCTGGAGTAGGTTATCTAATTTGCCTGTCATGGAAAATAGTAACATGGAATGTCAGTGTTCTGACGTTCCATGTTACTATTTTCAAGAGATTGTGCCTGGTTTTCAAACAAGGGATATCTGAGAATATCCTTCCTGGAGGGTTTGGGATATTATCTTCATACACTACCTTAGTAGTTCTTGTCTTACAATTCCCGGTTTCCAGCTCTTCTTCCCTGTAGCTATAAGAGCTGATGGTTGCAGGGGTCTCAACCACATCTTAACTTCATATTGTGACATGGTGTGTTTCATGGTTGACAATGGATAAATATGGTGAGGCTCCGATCTCTTCCACGACGGCTGCCCACAAGTCCCTTAGATGTCAGGAGTGTGCCCTCGATGTGCCGCACATCTTGCTGTCATGCCATTGATCAGTCAGTGTTGATTCTTCTGCCATCTTGGCCATTCCAGAATTCGTGCACATAAGGGGTGACATTCCCTATTTACAGCATTCTATATTGCTGATACCCTCACTTAGTTTAGTCTGCCAGCCGAGACGGTTTACCGGGGTGTGGCCGCTGGTGTGCACTACTAACTTCTTGGAGCCATAAGTGAGAGTTGAGTGTATGTGAGGACCAGAGCCCAGCATCCTGACCCTGAGATCAGCATCCGACATCGATACCAAGGTGCTACCTCTCGTACACTCCTGTTCTGAATGGAACATCCATAAACTTAGATACTTTGCAAGTCAGTACAGCATGAGGCAGAATATTCACATCCATTACCAGAAACTCTACCCCACGTCTGACAATATAATCAGATCTAGTACTCTTTCACCTTGAGTTCCTTATGTCACTTGCCGTTTTAGGAAGTTCTCTCGCGAGAGCTCAGTAAATTCAGTTTTTCTTCTCATAAGATTTTACTACTATCCAAAATGAATTTATACAGTTTTTAAGAGATAACTACCTGAGACATCATGTAATGGAAGGAACAAGAGATTCAAGAGTGTTAGATCTGGTCATAGCATTGGAGAACTGCGTAACTAAATAAGTAATTTAGTTACGCTGTCTCCACTTGGGGAAAGCAATCATGTGGTCTTGACCTGGGAGATTGTAAGATGTGCTGAATATTCTATAAGAAGGGGTATATATGTGGAATTACAAGGCTAGTGATTATGACAAGCTGAGAAGTCAGCTTTCAGCAGTGCTAGAGCATGAGAATTTGAAGAGTATAGATGTTGATGGTGCATGGGAGATTGTCAAGAAGTATTTAAAGAAAGCTGTATCAGACTATTCCCAGAGTCAGAAGGAGAAATCAAGTATGAATAAGATGGATGAATAATATTATTAAGCAGGAGTTGCAGATAAAAGGTTGTGGAAGTAGAAAGAAAAAGGAGATCAATGTTCTCATGAGCAGTACAAGGTACAGGCAAAGAGAGTAACCTGTATGGTAAGGAAAGCCAAAGCTAATTATGAGAGGAAGCTAGCCGATGAGTCCAAAAGAAATCCTAAGGAGTTCTTTCACTATGTGGCAAGTAAAAGGAAGAATAACCATGGAAGGATGACTTTAAAAAGTATTGACGGTAGGGAAATTACAGAAGCACATCAACTAGTTACTTAGTGATAATTTTGCAAAAGTATACGATTTTGGTTGTAATATTTCAGTGCCGAATGTCATTGACTTATGAGTCTAGAGATAGACAAAATAGAGGTGCTTAATTATATTACAGAACCTTAATGCTAACAGTACCATTGGGAGTGTTAGCATTTTGGGAGATTCCACATGGAACTCTGTTGCATAAATTATAGCAAATGGGTATTGATCCGAAGCTGGTAATTTGGATTAGAGGGTGGCTGGTGGATAGACATCGAAGAGTGGTTTAGGAGGAGCTGAGTCCAGGAGAAAGCAGGTGACTAGTGGTGCACCTCAGGTCTCAGTGCTTGGTCCTCTATTGTTTAATTTGTACATTAATGATATTGGAAATAATTTGAAAGGAAATATCCACTTGTTTGCTGATGATGCAAAATTAGAAAGAGCGATAGTCAATTCAGATGATGTAGGTACCTTGCAGGATGACTTATGGCTGACAGTATGGGCTAATGTAAATGGCTATTAGTTTAACGTGGCTAAGTGTAAGGTGATGCACTTCAGTAGGATGAGATCGCATGCTGTTTACTATATTAATGAAACTGAACTTCAAGAAGTTGATGAGGCAAGGGACTTGGGAGTTATTGTGGACAGAGAACTTTAAAGGGCATATTGCAAAGGTTGCCAAAACATCACATCAAATTACATGGTTGTTGTTGAACACACTGACAAGCAGGAATAAGGAAGTTATTGTTCCACTTTATAAGGCATTAATAAGACCACATTTGGACTACTGCACATAGATCTGGTCACCTGGATTTCTTGGTGAAGAAATAGTGGAGAGGATTCAGAGGCAAGTTACAAAGATTGTTGCAGGTCTGTGAGATGTTCCCTACGAGGATAGATTGAAGATCTGTTGGCTCCAAAAACTAGCTGATAGACGTAGGAGAAGAGATATGATTATTAAAGGGATTTTATAGGATTGATACTGATGACTTTTTTTTTAAGACCAGTGCAGGAAGGGAGAGAATGAGGGGCCATCCCTGGAGATTGTGTGAGAGTGTGGTTAACAAGGGTGTTAGGACTACATTTTTTTGCCTGGAGAGTTGTGAATGGGTGGAATGCGTTGCCATATGTGGTTGTGAATGCTTCGTCTGTGAATGAATTTAAGGAGAAGTATATGATAGGTATTGTGTGAATAATGGTTGGTGTGTCAATGTAGGGTCTCCTGCGATTAGTCTTTTGACTCCATGGAGACACCATTATAATAATAATTCGTTTCATGCTCATCTTTATTTGGTAATGCATTTGTTTATCACTAGCTACAGATCCACTAGTTTATGTAACAATATCCCACTATATATTTGTTCTTGTTTGACTCCACCTCACACTAGGTGGCTTCAAACTTACTGACACATAGAAAATTGTTACTAGTATTTCAGTCATAGGTTTCTTGACTTTAATTTGTTTAATTGGACCCAAATCATCTATTGTAATTGGCAGCATGCCCCGTCTTCTTCTATCCTGCCTTTCTAAAAATACTGTCTTTTACATAATGTACCAGTTAGTATATCAGCTCGGTACAGTGTAAGTTGCCCTAAGCTTTGTCTAATCTGGTGATTGTTTATTTTTGTAAACAGTTTATATACTTTTGATAGCAAGTTTATTGGTCTGTGATTTTTCTGTTTTTTGAACAAGAATATTATGATAACATCGTTCTTGCTGTTTGGTGTATCTTTCTCTTTTAGGCATTTATTAAATACTGTTTAGTTATTCTGTTAATATTTCTCTAGCTGTTTTCATCATTTGTGTTGTAATTCCATTGTCTCCTGACATTTTATTATTTTTCATATCTCATTGCTTGTTCTGTTTTGTATTCTTGAATATTTCTTCTGGCTTCCATGTAGTAGCGTTTTCAACAGCTTATGTTGTAAAATTCTTAAAAATACTGTCTAGCCCTTTCTACTATGCTCTTTTTTCTTTGATATCTTGCCCATTTTCATCTAGTATTTTTTTTCTCCCTATTGTGAGATTTTGTAGTATTTTTCATATTTATCTATTGTATTTTTTTCCTTTTCAATTTTCTTTTCTCCAAAAGATTTTTGGTTTTCTCTGAGAGGTTTTTATTTTTAACTTTTTATCTTTTGTGAGCTTTTTATAATAATTAATGATTTTCCTTTATAATATTAATCTGTGGATTTCTTTGGTTCCGTAATTTTTTTATTTTTTTGCAATTTTTTCATATAATTTTTGTTGGCTACTAATGCATCATTATTTATCTTTACATATTTTGTTTTATTCTCTTTCATCTTGTAAATTTTTTCTTCTGTTATTTTCTGTTGTGATTACTTCCTATGTCTATTTAATTGATGACTAAGAACATCTTGAAATATTCTTACAAGATCATAGAATACAGTATAATTATTTCCCTCTTTTTATTGGTCCATTTGGACTAATCCATATCCATTTTCAATTTGGTATTTTCTTGTAAATGTTTTCATAGCATTCAACTGGTTCCTCATCATAAAGGTTAACATATTTTCTCTTTTAATTCTAACCATATTTTAATGGTTTTCTGTTCTTGTTTGCACTATTGATATTCCTGCATATTTAGTGATACCTTGCTCATGCTTTTGTTTATAAGGAAACCTACTCCTTCCTGCTTGACATCATTTGATTCTTTCCATTAAAGTCCATTTTCTGATTCTTCTTTTCACTTCACTTAGTCCTATTATATCCCATTTCTTTTGCTTATTTCATGTTCCAGTTCTAACTTTTCATCATCTGTAAAATGTGTTTTCTGTAGCAATCTTGAAATTATTTTTTAAAAATTATTATTTTTAAATTAAAAGGCAAGTCTTATAAACTCAGGGAGCTATACAAGCTCACGTAGAGCATGCTTTTAAACATCAATGTCCATACCCAGATTTGAATCCACAACCTATTGGTTGGAGAGTGGGTGACCCACTTAGCCAATCAGGCTGGTTTTAACATTTTGTTTCAGAATATCATGCCTGGTCCAGTAGCCACCCAAGTAGATTCTCCAGGAAATATAAGGCTCATCAGTGCTGGATACTGAGAGATCATTCTTGTGTATCATATTCATGGTTTTAATGGGGGGGGGGGGTATTTTCTCCCATGAAGATGAATTGGCTTGGGAGAGGATTGGGAAGAATGAGTGCTCGTTCAAAAGAGAAGCATGGTGTGAAAGAAAGGTGAAACATTGAAAAAGAAAACGAGTGATTTGAAAATCGTAATGGATGGTAAAAAGAACGAAAGCGAGGCAAATGTAGTGGAAGGAAACAAAATTGAAGTGATGAAAGAATCGAAAGTGGGAAAAATGGAAAGCATGAATGAAAACGAAAGTGGACGTATGGACCGCAAGTACAGAAACTCAAAAGGATGAATAAGAGTGAAAGTGTGAAGCGGGAGTTGAGAGGTTCAAAAATTAGAAGGATTGAATGATAGAGAATGTGACGCGAGATTCGAAAGATGAATTGGGTCGGATGAGGCAAGAGTGAAATTAACAAAATTCAGATGAAAACAAATCGAGTAGGTATATAAGAGTTAACAAAAGACAAGTGAGTAGCATTGTATAGTGACTCCATTATTACTTTATTGGATGCATAGTGCTGGATGAGAGGATGCAGAAGGTATATTTTCCAGCTGGTAAAATGATTGATTGAGGCATTGGATATGAGGAGGGAGGGAGTGAAGGAGTTGATGGTTTTAATAGGTTCGAATGACTTGACAGAGGACAAAGAGCACGTCAGAATGGATATCAGGAGACTGCTTAGATGGATAAAAGAGAATAGTGTGACAGGAAGGGTAGTAAGCGGGTTGCCTAGGTATGACTATGGTGAGATGAGGCAGAGAGCAAGGATTATGAATGGTATGTTGACTGAAATGTGTGAGGAGAGTGGGAGTACAATTTGTTAATGTGTGGAATAAGTTTGAGGGACAAAGTGAACTGTATGGGAGCGATGCATTTGAGTGGTTATGGTGTGAGGCATTTGGAGAGACTGTTGCTGGAAGGTATAGAAGTGAGTATAGAGAATGGATCAGATCAAGTGGGAAGTGATGTGGAAGAGCAGGAGAGATTGAAGAGGTGGTTATAAATGAGGAAGTAAGTGGCATGAGTATGGAAAATGAGAGAATGGGTGTGCAAGATGAACACAGAAATGAGGAGGCTCAGGGTGGACAGGGGTACACAGCATGAGAAAGGTGGATGCTCCAAGAGGATGTGAGAGCATGTGTAGACAGGAAAGAATGGGATGACCTGGGATCAAGAGGAAACAGTTGAAATTGAAAAGGGTTCTAAAATGAATAAGCAGAAAGGGAAATGGCCCCAGTCGAGCATGGAGAGATCACATCGAATGAATGTTATCAGTGGAACTAGCTGTAGATCCAGGAATGAGCTGTTGTGTTTATATACCAATCTAGAAGTGTAAGAAACAAGACAGATGAAATGGTTGCATTAATTGAGTCTGTTCACCCAAAAATTGTTGGAATAAGTGAGACATGGTTAGATGAGGACAACATCCTGACAAGAATAGAGATGGAAGGATATGTGTTTCGTGAGGATGGAAAGGGTAAAAAGGGAGGGAGAATGCTATTGATGATAAAGAGTTATGTCCATACAAAGTAGAGATGCAAGAGGGAAATAGTGCCAGTGGTTTTGAGGCAGTATGGTGTGAGATAGAGGTGAATGGAATGAAATACTTGGTTGGATGTTGTTATAGACCAGGAAATGTGGATCTTCAATTTATTGGTAGAATGGTGGTTAGATGCAGGTCCACTAATGAAATGTATAATCAAATTAGCCAAGCAAATAAGAAAAGGGTGATCATTATGGGCAATTTTAATTATGGCAATATAGACTGGAATGATGAGATAGCAACTGGAAGTAAAGAAAATTCCTTGACTTTTTGAGGGATAACTACCTCAGACAGTATGTAACAAAGGGTACACGAGGATTCAGGGTCTTGGATTTGGTCATCTCATTAGAGGATGTAATTATAAATGAAGTGTCAAATTATCCACCAATTGGTGAGAGTAACCATGAGGTGATTACCTGGGTGGTTGCCAGCAGCGTGAGGACCTCTGTAAGAAATGGGTATATGTGGAACTACAAGGGAGGTGATTTTGAAGAGCTCAGGAGAAAACTTGGAGGTGTTGCATGGAATGAGGAATTAGCTGGAAAAGAGAACAATGCAGCATCTGGGGATTTTCAAAAACTATCTAGTAGATGCAATGTCTAAATGTATTCCAAGGGTAAAAAGGTTAAATAAGATAAGTGTGAAATGGATGAATAAAGAGATTAAATATGCGATACAGAGAAAAAGGACATTATGGAGGCAGCATAAGAGAAATGGAAATAACCAATTCCGTGAGGACTACAAAGGCAAGGTGGGTGACTTGGTTGGTGAGGATAGCTAAAGAGAGGTATGAACAGCAGTTAGCTAATGAAGCCAAAAAGAATCCTAAGGAGTTCTTTCGATATGTAGCCAGCAAAAGAAAGAATGATTATGGAAGGATGACATTGATTGCAGAAAATGGTATAAAGACAGCTGTTGCAGAAGGTGTGGTGTATGGGGAGTTGAGCAAACTAGATGTAAAAAAGGCTGTAGGACTTGATAATATATCACCACATATTCTGAAGGAATGTGCCAGGGAGTTGACACCGCCTTGATATATTTTTTTTAATACAAGTCTTGCACTTGGTCAAGTTCCTAAGCAGGGCAAGATTGTGCCACTTCATAAAGTAGGAGATAGAACTCAAGCATCAAGCTATAGGCCTGTCTGTGTGTCAGGTGTTGTAGTTAAGTTGTTGGAGAAGCTTGTGAGTGCAAGATCCAGAATTGGGTTGACAACAATGGTATTATCTTTGGACAGAATGGATTTACTAAAGAGGAGGTCATGTTATAGTAATCTACTTATTACAATAAGGTGACTGCTTCCATGGACAGAGGAGAAAAATACACAGTAATATACTTAGATTTTGCAAAGGCTTTCGATAGATTACCACATGATAAGTTGATAGTCAAATTGAAGTGGATGAGGTTGGATATTAGATTGGTGCATTGGATTGGAGACTGGCTATCTGATAGGTATCAACAAGTTATGTATGGGGAGTGATATCCAGGAAATGGAAAGTTACTAGTAGTGTGTTTCAGGGGTCTGTTTCAGGGCCATTGTTCTCCATCCAAATATTCACCAATATATTAATGATATTGGTGAAGATTTGGATGGAGATATTCAGTTGTTTGCAGATGATGCAAAGTTGGGACGAACCATGAAGAGTACATAGGATGTTGTGGCCTTACAAGAAGACTTGAATAAATTGAGTGATTGAGCATGGGAATGGTGATGTGAGTTCAATGTTGCAAAATGTAAGGTTTTTAACATTTAGAAAACAAAAATGGGATGCAGAATTTATGCTTGGTGAGGATATATTGCCAGAGGTGGAGGAAATAAGAGATCTGAGGGTGATAGTGGATAAGGATATCTGAAATTTAGGGAATACATAGCTAAAATTGTGAAGACAACACAAAGGCTTCTGGGAATGATGTGGAGGACACTGATTTTTAGAAGTAAGGAGATTCTTGTTCCATTGTATAAGGCTTTGATTAAGCCACACATGGACTATTGTGCCCAGATTTGGTCACCTGGTTTTCAGGAGGATGAGATGTTGGAGAGGGTCTAGAGGCGACTGACTAAGGTAGTTTCTGACCTCTGGAATGTCGAGTATGAGGAAAGATTGAGAAGATGCAACTTGCAGAGTCTGGTGGATAGGAAGAGGAGGAGGGAGATATGATAGAGACCAAGTTATTAAGGGGTTGTTATAGGATCAATGCTAGAGAGGTTCTACAGAAAATAGTGGGAGATCAGGGGAGAACCAGAGGTCATCCCTGGAAACTATAAAATAAAGAGGGTGTGAGTAGGGGAGTGAGAAGCAGGTTTTTTTCATTCAGAGTTGTGAATGGTTGGAATGCCTTGCCTGAGAGTGTGGTGTCTGCAGAGAATTTGTTTAAAGCAAGTATGATGAACTGTGTTTGATGAAAGGATCTCCTAGATGAGTCTGACTCTATGGGGTCTTGGGTAATAATAATATTACCCAAGACCCCATAGAGTCATGGGTAATATTATTATTACCCAAGACCCCATAGTCTTGGGTAATAATAATAATATTGCAAAGGTGGTGAAAGTGAAAGTAGGATTGTTGCAGTACTGAGAAGAACGCTCACCTACAGAGATAAGATAATGTTCCATTGTATAGGACCGTGATCAGACCACATTTGGACTATTGTTCTCAAATTTGGTCCCTAGGATTTGAAGGGAATAAATTAACTGTGGAAAGGGTACAGAGTTGGATAACAAAGATGGTTTCAGGACTGTACAATGTTATGAGGATCAGATGAGGGAATGTGGACTGCAGAGTTTGGTAGATAGGAGAGGTGATATGATTGAGACTTTTAAACTGTTTAAAGGGGTAGTTACATGGTTGACACTGGGGAGTTCTTTCGCTTGGTGCAACAGTGAGAAGGAGCGATGACAAGAGGCCATTCCTGGAAGTTATGAAAGTAAGCTGTGAACAAGAGGGTGAGGAGTGGTTTCTTTGCATGGAGGGTGGTTGAACCATGGAATGCATTGACTGAGAGTGGTGAGAGCAAGAATGGTCAAGGAGTGGTATGAAAGACTTTGTTTCCTAGGAAGAACCTCCTGTGATTAGAGTTTGTTGGACATCTGAATAATAATTAACTGCTATTGTAGATATCAGCTTCACTCTGGTTTAGGACACAAGGGTATATATACTATATATACCCTTGTGTCCTAAACCAGACCCTTCCTATTTCAGGGTCTGAAATAGGAAGTTGATCTCCATTTAGTTTTGAGTAGAATAAAATTGTATCACATTGAAAAAAAATATCTCAGGTTAAAAAAAAAAAAAAAAGAGCTCTCAGGAGTGAACTGTAAATTAAGTATACAGATATTATTTGAGGAAAATTGGAGTTTGAAAATAATAAAACTTTGCACATTCGGTGTACAGACTCTGAAGAAATATTGATTCAGCTAGAAAGGCAATGACGAAGTTGTCTGCAAGGATAGAAAAATCAGAATGCCATGGTGGACTCAAGAGGTTAAAGAAATAGTCATGGAAGAATGCATATCAAAAGTTCTCAAGTACTTTTAAGCATGTTCTCTGAGAGAATACAGAAAAGTATAAACTTTATTACACATCCACAGTATTTCCAAGATTAGAAATACTGTGGATGTGTAATAAGGTTTATAAATGTTTATGCTCCATCCAATGGAACAGTTTGACCAAAATTCTTCCAGGAATTGGAGCCATATTTATATGGTGCCCACTACACCATAGCAGCTGGAGACTGGAATTGTAACGAAAACTCCACATTAGACAAAATAGGAGTACACCCCAGAAGTGGAAAAGTGGGATATGCACAGTTAAAAACATGTCTTGACAATGCTTAACTAGTAGACATGTGGAGGATTCTCAATCCTAATCTCCAGGTGCTTATACATGTACATGAATCAAGGTATTCGTACTCGTATTGATCGAATTTATCTCTTCTTCCTTTATAAATAGGATAATTCAGATAAAACATCTTGGCATCAACATGTCAGATCATAATTCAGTTCTATTTAAGTTCCACTGCATGGAAAAAGTAGAGATCTCTTCTGGATCATGGAGACTTCCACCAAATTTTCCATTTATCTTTTCAACTAAATTCCAGACCCTCTGTTCAAATTGGAATAATGTTACCTGGAATTGGGATATGTGGTTAAAATTCAAACAAGCAATAAAGCAGAATATGATGGAATGGGGAAAGGAACGGGCTTTCCTCGAAAGGAAAAAGTTGAAAGACCTGTATAAAAAGAGAAGCTGGTTTGCAACAAATGAACACAGTGAATTATAGAATATAGAATGTAGCAACCTCATTAGAAACATTAACATAAAGATAGAAGTGGATAGGCAGAAATAAATAGAAGAAAGAAATTTTAAGATAAGAATACAGCAACACTTAGCAGATAGCGCTTCAGCTGCATTCTTCAATAGACAATTCAAGAAATTTTGCAAAGGACTATCACTCAAATCTGCATTGATGGAGGAGACATGTTCACCACTCAGGACATCCTTGACTCCTTCCAAAAACACTACAAAAATCTGTTTGAAGACAATAGTAATGTTGGAAATTTTAACTCTTGGAACATTAATGGCTTTCCTGTTCGTATCAAAGATGGGCTTGACAGACCCATTGCAGCATCTGAAGTTACCACAGCCTATAAAGAATGCCAGACAAGAAAATCCTCAGGACCGGATGGTCTAGGGATAGAACTTTATCGTGAGACCTGGGATTTTATTCTTCCCATTCTAGTTACACTATTTAATTCCTTTCTCTCTCATCAGGACACATACCAAGTGAATTTGTGGTAAGCTATGCTATCCTCATTCCTAAACCTAATACTGAATAATACTTTTATTCTTCAATCTAAAAATATCTGCAAGATATTTTTCCACATTACCAATAACGGGCTCAAAGTGGGAATGAGATGCATAATTAAAAGCACACAGGTGTATGGAGAATGAGGTCGAGAAGTAGAATTTAATCTATTTCTGCTACCTGATCTAATCAGTTTAGTTAACACTAAAATGCAGTCGATGGCAGTGCTATCAGCAGACTGTACTCGTGCATTTGATAATGTCTGGCATCCTTTCTATTCCACATCCTACAGCAAATTGGTGTAGCTAAAAAACTGCTATCCGTTATCAAAGGAGCTTATGCCAATTCAACCACCCGCCTCCTAGTTAATGGGTTCCTGTCAGACCTGGTAAAAATTCTAAAAGGAGTCGAGCAAAGTTGCACTGTTAGTCCATTGCTCTTGGCAATGGTTCTTGAACCTTTCTTAGAGGAAGTCAACAATACACATGCTGTGTGAGGAATAACAGTTCCTTCAACTATAAAGGAAAATAAGGTATTAGCATATGCTGACGATGTTGTGGGAACTTGGAAGGATAATGATATATATTTTTTGTATTTTGGAAAAATTCAGCAAAAGCAGTGGATTAATTATTAAAGCAGACAAGACCAAATTAAAAGTTTATGGAAAGTGGAATCTTGGGGGAGAACCCCTCATTATACTTGGAATTCTCTTCTCCGCTTACCCAATATTACCAGCAAGAACTTTGAAATGTTAGAAGACTGGAAAATGGGGCCACTCTCCTTTTCTTCTACAGCCATAGTACTTAAAACCATGATCTTTCCTGCTCAGTTGTGCATAATAAATATTACAGACATCGCAGAAGCTGAAGAAAAGCAATTATGTAGTAAGCCTGTTCAATTTTTTTGATCCAGCTGATACCAAGAAGTTAAAAACGAATTTCTTTAACTATCAAAGAAGCATGGAGGATTTGGGTTTCCACTCTTAAAATTCTGCTATTTAAGCAATACAGCTTCAAAAATGCATAAAATATTGCAAACCAATCACGCATGTGCAGACCTACAGTACTACCTGGGTTTTCATCTTCCCTTGTTTGCAGTAAATGATTATGAAGGTCCCAAATTTCCTGAATACTACAACAGTCTGTGCTTAACTCTAAGACTGCTACAACATTCTGGCATTGGTATTCTTTCCATTAAAAAAATAAAATTTGGTATAAAGAAATCTTTAATCTAAAGAACTTTTATTGTTAAAAGACCAGAAGATAAATGATAAAATATACAAAAAGCCAACAAGTTTCATTAGCCACTGTCTAGCATTTTCAAGGCTGAACTGGTGTGAAAACAAATGCATTAAGTTACATGTAAAACATACACTTCAGTAACTGTTAGGCCGTTACATTTGATCGTTCATGTTTGATGGCGTGCATGTGTTCGAATGCTTCAGTCAGAATTTGGTACATGACCACGTGTTATGTAGTTTTTTGCATATTGTAGTTCTGTTGTACTGAGAGAGATGATGAGATTTTTCCATATGTTTTTAAGAATAATACCTTGATTTCTATTCAAATTATTGGGAATAAAATTCTGTATTTTTACTGTGAGAGGTTTTTTAAATGGTTCTATCTTCTTAATTCTTATGGCCAATCACAGGGATGACTGGATAGCAATCCCAGACAGAGAAGGCCAACTCAAAGCAGTTAACTCTGATATTAGTCATCTTTGCACTTCAGTTTCAATTGGTCTTTGGTTGTTCATCTGCATGAGATTGGCAAAAAAGCAAAACTGATAGCTTTTGACTATATAATGATATAAAAAAGCTGAGTCATTTTCTTTATCTCTTATATTATGTCTTTTCTTTCTCCTAATACTATTGGGCACTCTTGCACCCTATACTAATTATTCTAGATCTGTGTTGAGGCCTCCCCTTTACTTTTTCACCTCAAAAGTCAGCCAGTCTGGGTAGTGGCCCTTCCCATGTCTGTAAGGATATGTGCATTGCATTATGGGATACTAAGACAATTGATGTGAAGTCATTAGCCTCTATACAAGTACTCGGTCGTGAAATAATTTCATGCACAAACTTTGGCTTCTTACACTGGGATAAAGGATGAAACCAAGAATATAACTTCTTATCATCTTTAATTTATAGTATAACCAAGTGGAAAATCTTCACCATGAAACCTTAAAATACCCTAGATGTTTGGGGTAATTATTTTAAGTGTTGCATAAAACAAAGATAGAATATTGAAGAGGAATGCAATCAGTAGTTCATGTAAATACTTAAGTAGAAAAAGCCAGCAAAAACATGAAACGTGGGAAGGCACCTGGAGTAGATATTTGACTGGGAATGAACAAATATATAATTATTGGGAATGGTTAAATATAATTATAAGAGATAAAATTTTATGGTAGTTACACTGTGTAATTTAGAAATTAAAATTCCAGATTTGAATACATCTCTCAGTTTATTTCATATCCAAACAAGTGGTACAGTAGTAACTGGTACAACATTATTTACAACAAATTAGGATGCATTACAAATGAGAACTGCTTAAATTTAATAAGTAAATTATACAGGAAATAAGTAAAATATGAACGAAAAAGAAACTATACATAAGTTATATATAATAAATATTGTCAGATGCTCCTCCAGTATCTTGCACAATCAACTGCTCTTTCTGTGCAGGTTATTAAGGTCCTCTTTTGTGCAAGGTGATTGAAGAAGAGGGCAAGAAAGATGTTCCATGGACCGGGTTGTCCCACACTCACAATTATCTGGTCCAGTGAGGTAGCCCCATTTGATGAGATGTCCTACCATTCATAGAGTTGAGGCTTTTCTAAGTATTCCAGTCCACGCGGGCACCACGTGTAAGATGTTCAGCTGTTGGAATACCAGTATTATTCTCAGGGAACCATTTGTGAAGTCTTGTCTCTGGAGGATTTTAGGTGGTTCAATGATTGCTAGAACTGTGTTGGGATCTTTGGGACACTGTAGTCTGGCCAAATAGTGGGTGGCTCTCATCATTCATCTGCTTCTTTCGTCAGCTGGAATACAGATCATCAAATTGAAGGGGTGCAATACCAGCCAAAGTATATAGGTCTCTTAGTGATATTGGTTTCAAGCATCTTGTAATTAAGTTTCACCTTTCATTCAGTTCTGGGTCAAGTTTTTCACCATGATAGGATCTTGCCCATACAGGGTGGGCATATTCAGCAGATGAGGGCTGTGGCAGAAGATCTCAGTGTGCTAAGGTCTGCACCCCATTTGGAGGAAGTAAGTTTTCTTAGAGTGCAGTCGAGAGTCACTGAGATAGACTAGGTTCCAGGAATGTTCTATATTAGAGCATTCCCAAGAAATCTGTAGTTTCCTGTTGGCTTCCTTATTGTTAAGGTGGAAAAGGCCAGTCTGGGTTTTCAAGGGATTTGGTTTTAATTGATTACTGCTGTAATATGTGGTTAGACTATTTAAGGCAAGTGATAGAGTAGTTTCAATGGACTTGAAATTATTTGAGTAGCTATGGCAAGGTCATTAGCATAGATAATATTCTAGTTCTTGGAAAGATGGGGAGATCATTGACATAGATGTTGAAAAGTAATGATGGTAACAGTAATGGGGATGCCAGTGGTTATTCCTTCCCCCCTCCCCACCAGGTCTATAAAAAATAAAAAAAAAGCATCTGTTTTCCAAGAGTGATTGGATCAGGAGGACGAGACGGCAGTCTTTAGTTATTCCATATATTTTATTTCTGAGTGTGAGATGGTTTGTGGTATCGTGTGCTGCAGTTAGGTATACAAAGACTGCTCCTGTGGCTAGTTTTTTTTGTTCATAACCATTTCCTATATATTGAGTGAGATTGAGAATCTGATGTACAGTATTTGCCAGGTCTAAAACCAGCCTGCTCAGGAATAAGATGAGATTCAATTAGGGGGTTCTAGCCTCTTCAAAATTAATCGTTCATAGAGTTTAGAGGTTGCTGAGTAGTGATATAGGTCTGTAATTTTTTGCTTTGGTTGGAGTTTTCCCTAGTTTTGAAAAGGCCACCACTTTAGCATTCCTCCAGATAGTTGGTATCCTTAGGGTTCTGAGGCAAGTGTTGTATAGATTTAATAACCACTCTTTAGTCCTGGATCCAAAATGTTTAAATTGTTCATTACAGATATCAAGTCCTGCAGATTTTCTAGTAGGTTTATGGTAGCACTGAGTTCAGTGATCGTGAAATCTGAGTTAATCATATTTTGTTCCTCACTTAGGGTTCTAAATATCTTACTTTTTGTATGCTTTTTAGGGAATTTTCCATTCAGCAGCAGCTGGTGAGCAATTTGATTAGCTGTTACCTGTGGCTGTTATCTCTTATAGTATCATCTGTACAAAGAGGAAAAAAACTAGTGTGAGGATTACAGAGCAATTTACCTAATGTGAGTGTTGCAGATTTATATAAAGATATTTGAAGAGGCTAAGAAAAATTGCCTGACCTGGAGAGAACAAGCTGGTTTCATGCTCCAGAATCCCGTTCACTATAGAAAAAGACAACAATAGCCTGCCTTTTCTAGATAATCATCGTATGTCTGCCCAGTGACACTTTCTTAGTTTACAGACAACCCACTCACACAGGCAGATAGGTACATAAACATTCCTGTCATCTCTCTCCTCTCAACAATATGGTTTCATCAAAATTCTTTTCAGCTGAGCTCTCCTTTATTTTCCAGACCTTGTCAAATGGTTACAGTGCCAAAAGATCAACAAATTAGCAGTTCTTTCCATCTCTTTTCTGCTGCTTTCAAACCTCATTTGAAGCTGACTTCCTTTTCTGCTCTCCTAAGGATTTACTTCCTCACTTCTCTGTTCCAGGTGTTTATAAAGTTCCTTATTCTTGCCACTTGTCATATTATGGTCAAACTGGGAGATATGCATGCTTTGGTGTACACAAGAAATGCATCCACTGCTGCAATATCAGCAGTCAGGTCTAGCTGACCATGCCTTAGTGGATACCTTACACAGAATCAAATGGAAAAAAAAAAAAAAAAAAAAACCTATGCTTGATTTATCACAGCAAATACAGACTTGATAGATTCATTTTAAAATCAGCAGTAGATTTAAAAAAAAAAAAAAACAACCTAATTTAAATAAATATGGTTGCATTAAACTTCCCAAGATTTGGGAAACTAATTCCCAAACTAACTGCTAAGTCTAGTCAGCAGCACCCATTAAGGTCACCCCTCATAGAACTTCAGGCTTAAAATAGTTTAATTTCTTCCACTTATTGTGTGTGTGTGTGTGAGGTTTATTTACCCCAAGAAGATTCTTACTTAACTCATTCACACTAGGCAAAGTTTGCCTAGTGTGAAATGAAACAGTTTGCCTATTTCAATAGGCAAACTGTTAGACTCACTCACTGCTCTAAGAGAAAAATCCAGCTTTCACTGCTTTCTGAACTGCACATTTTCCTTCCATAGATGCACCTCGTTCTCTTCCCATCACCTTCTATATAATGAAAAGTTTCATCTGTTAATATCTTATAACACACTTGCAAAAGTTTATAGACATATCATATAACCCTTATTTACTAGTATCTTTGTTACTCTTCTCAACATCCTTTCGACAACTTCTTTATCCCCTCCAAACAAAGACCTAATCTGTGCACTCTGGTCTTATTAAGGCCTTGTAAAGAGGCAAAATGACTTCCTCATCCTTACATGTCAATGTTAATTTCAACATTGACATGAATGTTTGTGATTGTCGTACTAACCAATTACCATATGTACTCCTGTGTCCTGGCACAGTATGACTTGATTTCTTTTCCGTAAAAATCAAATAAATAAAACCATATAATATGCCATTGGAAATCTCATCATGCCAAAGTGCATAACTTTGCACTAAGTAATATTGAATTGATCATTATCGTTTGTCCCATAGTTCCAGCTTATTTGTATTTTTAAAAGTGCTGTATATCAATAGCATCTCTGATTGCCCTCTTACTCTCTGCATCAGCAAATAGTTGACATCTCCTGTCATGTCCTTCCCAATATTAATTTATAGTTGTGAACAGCTGTGGTTCACCATTTGCCACCTCCAGCACGTTCATTGTCAATCACGCGATATCGCGTGATGAGAGTTCTCACCGGTCGGCCGATCATGCGTTATCGCGTGGACGTCGCTATCAAGTAAAAAAAAAATTGGCCACCACACGGAATTCCAATTTTCAGCTTGGCAATGAACGTGTTAATCTGATTAACTCCCTCCCCTACCATATGCCACTTTCAGATACCTGTGCCTCTGCTTATTCAAGTCAGTAGTTTATATTTCATTCTCATATTCTTCAGTTTATGCATAATACTCATTCATGTTGTATCTGTTCCTTTTATCCAACTTAGCCATAACATTATAATATAAACAAATTTTGCAACCATGACCTCCCTTTAATAAACCCATGCTGTTCTTTGCAAAGTAAAGCTTATCTGCCAACACATTCCTATATGCAAGTTCTTACCAACTTCTAAAACCTTCACCACTCTTGTACAAAGGAACTGTCATACACTTTTCATTCCTGTAGAATCTTTCCTGAGCTGAGAACTCCAGTTATACATATATCGAAGGCCTTGCCAATTTGGCTGAACGTTGCTTTAGTGTTTTTGCTGATATTCCATTTGTCCCTATTGTTTAATTCTTACCCACATTATGCAACAGCTCTTGGACCTCCTCATGCACCTTATCTCTTCATCCAGTGTATTGGTACCATGTTTGCCATGTCGCATTACACCAGCTAGATAAATTTTAGCAGAGTTATCATTCATCATTTTAACGATCACCTGCTTTTTACATGAGTACTATCTGTATTCACTAAAGTTATTCTTCCACATTTATCCATTTACTTGCAGCATAACATTCAAATTCTTTTGGGTTGCCTCTTTAGCCTGCACAGCCAATTTAATCTCTTTGTGATGTTTAATATTTTGGCCTGCACTCTATATTTCACAACTCTTCTCACTATATTCCTTCCACATCTTGCTTAATAAGGTTGCACATCCATTTCACTCACCTTATATGTTCTAATTCTTTGGGACACATTCAGATATTGTCTCATTTAAGCACATTTTCAAAGCTTTCCATGCATTGTTGATATCTTTTGTATTCAGTAACTGTTACAATGGGACTAGAGATAGTATTCTCCTGAGTTGGTCATAATTTCTGGTTTCTTAGTTCAGCATATAACCTGTCCTAATCAGAATATCCTTATAGTTGTCCATGTCCCAGGACAATACAGTATGATCACTGTATTCAGCTGGTAGCATAAGTCGCATTCTTAACTGAGATCCCTCCCCTTTTAACACTATAGTCAAATCTAATGTGACTTCCCTCTTTCACATGGTGCATGAGAAAGTTGTCTCACAACAACTCATTAAATTATCCTTCATTCTTTTCATGGGATTTCTCTGCTACCCAATTAATGTTTGGGGAATTTAAGTCGCCCATAATGATTAATCTTTGTTGAAAGTTTTTCCACTTGGTTATACAGGTAACCCTCATATAACGCGGTACTTATACAACACGATCTACAAATTGTAGTAACCCTTTATCTTTTCATATATTTTTCGCCGCTCGACTTAAAAATCAAATTTTATCTTCGTTAAATTTGCGTTTGCCCTTATCGTGCATACAGTATAAGTAGTGAATTTATATTAGGGGAAATATTCTTTAGCATGCATATGTGTCAGTTGTTTACCGTATAAAGTGTTTATTGTTGATAATTGCTTTCATTTCTGCCAAGCACATTACGATTTACTAAGTTCGTACATCTGCCATAAAGCAGCCATGTGAAATTGCAAGTCATTCTATCAAGTAGTTTGTTTTATACAGCTGCCTGAAGCAAAAGTGTTGTCTGTATCCCTTGAAATAGATAAAATTGAGTATCCTGTGGTTATAAAATTATTTTTAAAAGGCTTAATGCCAGAAGAAATTCATTCGAAGTTCATAAAGGTTTATGGGCACTCTTCTCCTTCGTTTCTGACAATTAAGAAATGGGCTGTCAAGTTTAAAAATGGCTGTACCAGCCTTGAAGATGATCCATGTGAAGGACGTCCAAAAAGTGTAACACCACCAGAAATCATTGATCAAGTGCACGATATGGTATTGGCTGACTGGCGAGTGAAATTGCTGAGACTATATGCATTTCAAAAGAACGTGTAGGATATATTTTGCATGAGGAATTGCAAATGAAAAAGCTTTGCACAAGATAGGTGCTGCACTTGCTCACAACAGATCAAAAATGCACTCGCATGAAAATCTCTGAACAGTGCTTGGAGCGTTTTAACAAGAATAAAACCGATTTTGTGCATCGATTTATTACTATGGATGAGACTTGGATTCACCATTCCACACCAGAATCCAAACAGCAATCAAAACAGTGGACAGAAGCCGGTTGTTCAGCGCCAAAGAAGACAAAGTCGGTTCCATCAGTAGGAAAGGTCATGGCATCGGTGTTTTGTTTATTATCTTGAAAAGGAAAAAACAATAACCGGGGAATATTATTCCGATCCCCTAGTCAAAAAAAATTCGTGAGAAAAGACCCGGTTTGCAGAAAGAAAAAAAATCATCTTTCATCAGGACAATGCACCTGCCCACGAAGGTGTTTTGGCAATGGGAAAATTATGGGATCTGCACTATGAATTGTTGGAACATCCACCCTGTTCCCCACATTTGGCTCCCTCTGACTTCTATCTCTTCCCAGAACTAAAACTCTTCCTCGCTGGTCAGCGTTTTTCTTCGAAGAGGTTGATTGCAGCTGTAGAAGAATATTTTGCAGATCTTACTGAGAACTACTAGGGATGGGATAATGGTGCTGGAGAATCGCTGGAATAAATGTATTAGTCTTAAGGGAGATTGTTGAAAAATAAAAATAATTTTGAAATTATATATTAGTTTTTTCATTGTTAGGCTGAGAACTTTTCAGAACACCCTCATAAAAATCACGTGTTAATCTCAAGCTGAGCACTTTATTTTCTGGTGAGTTACATACAATATGTAATGCTTTTTTTATGTAAAAAATTTAATTTCATAATAGACACTTAGAGAATGGTTGATATGGTTGAAAACGAAATTAGTGAATTAATTGATGGGATAATAGATTTAAATGAGGAACTGGTGCAATGGAAAGTTCTGCCGAAGATTCTGATTGTGATGAATCCGTTAAATAAGTTGGTTTAAAGAAATTAGCAGTTGTGGACTTCTTGATAGAAGGATTAGACTTAGCAAGAAAGTTAGGAAGTTATTTTATGGATAATGATCCCTCAATTGAGCACTCCAGAAAATTCACGAGACAATTGGATATTTGTTTAGCTTCATGTTATGAACTTAATAAAAGAATTGCAGCATAGTGGTAAGCAAGGTCTTTTTAGCAACTTCTTAATAACTAAACCAGCCGAAGCATGTAATGAGAATTATACAAATGATGTCCAAGAGATTTCAAGTGATGATGATTAAAATATGCACTTTATTTTATTTTGCCTAAAATATTTCTACATTATCTGCAATGAAGTTTACGTACAATTTGTAATTTTTATAAGTTCATATTATGTATTTGTTTCATAGTTTATTTTCTTAACTTATATGTTGTTTATATAAGTAAAAAAAAAAAAAAAACGATTTCAGAACATAACTCAACTTTGTATGATCTGATTCTCGCATAACGCGATTTATATAACGTGGCGTCTCTATGGAACCTAACATCTGCGTTATACGAGGGTTACTGTACTATAAATTAAAGATACCAAGAAATTATATACTTGGTTTAATCCTTTATCCAAGTGTAAGCAAACAGTTTGCACCTGAAGTATTATCAGGACTGGGGCAACTTGTGGTAAAGGTAGTATGATCACTTGCCTTAGTATCCCATAACTTGTAAAGCATTATGGGATACTAAGGTGAAAAAGATATCCTTGATATATGGAGTAATTACTTCGAAAAACTGTTAAATGAAACAAGCAGTGATGACCTCGCAGTAGTAAAAAAAAAAAAACACTCAACAGACATGCAATCAGGAATACATATCCATACTTGAAGTAGAAAAAGCCATCAAATGCCTGACATGTGGAAAGGCAGCTGGAGTAGATGATATTCGACCAGAAATGATCAAGTATAGAGGTATCAAGGAGACGAAGATTCATCTTTATAAGTGCACCAGCAGTCTATCTTTCTGTATGGTTCCCAGACCTGGAACATCTTAACAAAAGCAGCAACCTATATTATAAATAGCTTTGGAACTACTTGTCCAAGAAATATCTTGGATTACTCCTGGGAAGACCGTATTCCTAACTCTACTATATTAGATGAAACCCAGCAAGATCCTCTAGTCAGCACTATTCAAATTAATCAAATAAAATGGCTTGGCCACCAACTTAGACATCCACCCTCTGTACCTTTGGATGCTCTGGTCCTCTACGCCCCTACAGATGGAACAAGAGGCAGATCCCGAACTCCATATTAGAAATACATCATCAATATTCTCCCCATTTCCCCCAACTCTCTGCATCAGAGATCCGTCAATTAGCATATGACAGAGAAGCCTTGTTTTCCTTCACGTTATAACCTCCAAGTCCTATCTTAGTGTACACAGACTACTTATCTGTTTTGATTGGTTTCTCTATTTATAATTGTAAAATTATAAATAAATGATGATAGAAGTATAAAAGTCTTACAGTGGCTGCACTTCATAGTTCAGAACGCCTGGACAGAGGGATGAATTCCAGATGATTAGAGTAGAGCTCTCATAGTGCCAATATATAAAAAGGAAAATAAAACTGAATGTAAGAATTAGAGAGGTATTTCCTTACTGAATGTTCCTGGTAAGATTTATTCATGTATACTTGAGAAGGATTGTCGAAGGGAAGCTTGGTGAAGAACAAGCTGGATTCAGGCTAAATAGAGGCCATCAGGATCAAATTTTCACTTTATGACAGATAGTTGAGAAATCGTGGGAATATAAGTTGTATGAAGGTTAGTGGAGTAGTGAGACGCAGAGTTGTAGAGTAGGTGCCCTCCCTCGATGAGTCGTTGGACTCCCTGGAGGTGTGATGTAATAGTAATAATAACACAGATCTGTTTAAGTTTTGTAGATCTGGAAAATGTGTATGACAGGGTGCCAAGAGAGAATTGGTTCAAAGTCCTAACTACAGTTGTATGGTGTTAATGGGGCATTATATCAAGCAATGCTTAGTCTTTATTTGAGTTGTAAGTCAGCAGTTAGAATTGAAGGAAGTACAGGAAGATGGGTTAATGTTAAATCTGGTGTGAGACAAGGATGTACATTATCTCCTCTGTTATTATCTATATGGATCACATTATGAACGAAAGTGGTATTAAACTTTATCAAAATTGGAGATGTTAATCTGAGCTTCTTGCCTTATGCGGACATTGTTATACTTCTAAATAAATCCGCTACAAGTCTGCAAGATTCCCTGACTAAATCGAATAACTGTTGTAATACATATGGTATGAAGGTCAGCATTAAAAAGACAAAGACAATGAAAATAGGCAGAAACGTGGAAAATATCAACTGCATAGTGAATGGAGAATCTATAGAGTAAGTAAAACATTTCAGCTACTTAGGCATGATTTTTGTGAAGATGGCAAATTAATATGTAATGGACAACAGAATCAATAAAGTTGGTATGTTAGGAAGTCAATGAATAAATTTATATGGAATAAGAGAGAAATTAGTCAAAACACTAAATTAGCTGTATTTAGTGTTTTGAACTTGAACTAAAAGTTGCTTTGAATTTGAACTAAATTCAAACCAACAGTGTTCAAACCGACTTTACCTTATGGATCTGAGAGCTGGGTTAGAAATAAAACACTTGGCCACAGATGTGAGAGTCCTGAGAAAGATTAGAGGGGTGAACAGATGGCATCAGTGGCAATGTTATATTAAAAACAAGGATATTAGGAAAGAACTTAATATTGTTAGCATCCAGGAATGTGTTAGCAGAGCTAATCTCAGGTGGTATGGTCACTTAAACAGAAATGGGAGAGGAAAGATTAGCAAAACAAGTGTTCTTTGGCAGGAAAAAGACCCAGAGGATGACCAAGATGTAGGTAGATGAGTGATACAGTAAAAAAAAAAGTGCCTCAGAAGACAGAAAAATAAGATGTGATAATGTTGAAGTCTTGACAGGTAACAGATTGATTTGGAGGAAAATTGTAGATAGGAAGTTAGTATTGGTGTAAGTTTGTCGTGCAGTACTATCACCTGTACATCCCTTGAGGATATATATCAGCAATTTGATGATGTTTCAGTAGAGCATAAGCACACCAGAGTAGGCTAAAGATATCTTAAGGTCTTAAGACACCCTTAGTCTTAAGGATGGTGGGTTATGTGAAGTCTGATGTTGGTTTATTTCTAAAAGTGAAGTGTAGATTATCTGGCTGAGAAAAAAAAATCTAAACAGGCAATATGTTCTTTTTCTACTTCAAGAGTCAACTGAATGCAATGAACTCTTTAATCTTTATAACAGAATCTTGAAGTTATAAAAGGAAACCTTTCAAAATGGTCATCCGCTATCTTTACTACAAAGAACTTAGGAGAGAAGATATAATCTAGTAGCCTTTGTATAATCTAGTTTGCAAGGGTTGGAAAAAAAAAAAAAGACTGCCTGTAAAGCTCATTTCTTTCCAATAGCTTGTGGACTAATTTGAACCAAGACTACTAGACATCTTTCCAAAGTCTTCCTTGTGTTACAAAACTTGATCAGCAGATATTCATTTTGCTGAACATCTGTAATAAATTCCATGAGCTGGGACAATCTGGACTTGCACAACATGCTGGTTCCATTAAACATATTTCTTTGGCATAAGACTAAGGTCCTTCACAAAGGCAGTTATCTCTCAAAACTTTATGCACGAAAGTTGTGAATCCTTGCTTCACTGGCCAAATTTGAACAGAAATGATTGACTGAAGTAGGAAGTTCTCTTTTATGGAAAAACAGGTCTTCTGCACATTTTACCATACAATTGTTTATAAAATGTAATATATCTTGTTTAAATTATGCATTTAGAACCTTAATGTATTTTAGATCGTACCACTGTTGTTTGTTACAATACAAACAACGAATGTGAGTTATGTTAAGTCGCATTTTCATTGTCCTTCCTACTTGTCTCTTCTTTCTGTTTTAAAATTCATGTTGAGGATGCTCTTCATACCAGAACAAAAATTTGGTGATTAAAATTTTATCACTTAAGTTCTTCCATTATTTATTTAGTTATGCAGCTTACGTTCCTGTCTATTATTGTGTTCTGAAAGTTCTTAAAGCTATTATCCCACTTTAGAAGACATTAGCTGCTTTTTTTTTTTTTTTTTTACTCATTTCTTAATCCTAACGAAGGTAGTGACATGGAGCATTGTCAGTCAAATGTTAACGTGTCATCTAGATGCTTTGCTTACATTTTGTGTTGCAAAATTAACTGTTAGAACTTTTTTATATAACTCCAACCCATGAAAGGTTATTACCATGGGTGGCTAAAGTTTATTTTTAAAATAATCTTTTTAAAAATATTGCTACATGATCCAGAAACTCCATTTGAGATACCAAGCATGGAACTTTATCAAGCCACTTCAGAGCGCTAAACAGTGGGGGCAGTGGTCTTTGTACTAGGCAATTCACACCAATAGCTTGTTGGTTGGACAGCTGGTACATTAGCCTGCCCTAATTGGTTGACCACCTACTTAGCTGCTTAGTGCACTGAATTTTTAAGGATGCCAAATGTTATGAATTGAACTAATTTACAAAATGAATTTGCCCTAATGCGGCTGTTTTATAATAGTTGTCTTGCTAGCTTATAACTTCATTTAGTTTCTCAAATTAAAACATTAAAAAATATTTGGATTAGTCAAGTGGACTCACAATGATCTCTCTTTCTATATATATACATGCAAACCCACCCTGAAAGATAAATCTCTGTGTATTGGAAGATGGGCTAAGGGTTGGATATGCTTAGTTTTGGTCATCATGAGTTGCCTTGAAACACTAATCAGTGCAGAAAGGTAATTTAAAACTGTAGTATTTGGACAAATTATTTTTGTGAAATAGTTGAATTAAGGAAGTATTTTTCTTCAAGCTACTTCTGGTCTCCAATAATGCAGACAGGTGGTCTCACTGTGTAATGAAATTAATCTATCACCGCTTCCTTTTGGTTGGAAAGAGGATGCTATCCACTTGACCAGCCAGATTTCTTTTTTACTTTTCTCTAGTGGTGCATTATATTTGAATATATGACAGTTTGAATTCATATTTTGTCTAATAAGAGTTTGTGCATCTTAATTCACAGCTTGCTTTTTTGCATGCAGTAACAGTATCCTAAGACACACACACACGCTTCCTACAGCTGTGATTGTGAAACTATCATGTATGCTGAAAGCAAATTTTTTCTGGAAAATATAAATTCTGTATTTGAAATGCTTTTTTTTTTTTTTTGAAAGAGGATATAGTATGTTACAGGGCAGCAGATATGCTTCCATTTTTTGAATAGACATCTTATGATGTTTTACATTTTTTATTATTATTATTAGTCACCTCCAGTGAGTCCAAAGACTCGTCGAAGGAGGGCATCTACTCTACAACTCTGCTTCCACCACTCACAGTCCACCAACTGACAGCAACTACTCCACAGACAATCGCAAACTTCCATGCCCATGGCAGGATTCGAACCCGCAGCCTCTTGATTGGAGAGCGGGCATGCTAACCACTCCACTCGGCCAGCCAGGCTGGCAGGATTTTTCCTCTCGTATCCCTAATGTTATTTCAGTAAAAAAATTTAAAGTGTGATTCACATTTAAATTATCATTTAATAATTGATTTAATTATTAAAATTAGTATGTAAAGCATTGCTAGCTGAAAGTCCTTTTATATGATTGACATAATAAGAGATTTTCCAGCCATGTGGGAGTATATATTGCATTACATTATTTCTTTTTACCCCTTTTCTCTGTTTCTTTCATCTAATAGGAGTGTTTTCAGAGTTCTGTAGAGCATTATAGACATCTCTTCCTTTTGAAGGCATTTTGAAGAATAGCTGCTAGATAGTATAATGGATTGATCCTAATGATGATAATAAATTTAGTTTAATCCTTTATCCAAGTGTAAGCAAACAAAGTTTGCACCTGAAGTATGTTCAGGACTGAGGCAACTCATAGTAAAGGTGAACCAAGCTCTCATCACCCCTTGTCTCGGTATCTCCCATAACGCAAAACACATCTTGTGGACATGTATAATGCTATGCATTAAGGGAAGGGCCACTACCCAGACCGGTTTCGACCATTATTGAGGTCTCGTCAGTGGGAGCCAGACCCAGAAGTGGTGATGCTAAGGTAGCAGCAATGGAGTGTTCATATTTACTTGTACGAGTTGCCAAAAGATGTACCACCTTATTATTAAATTACTCTGGATTTAGAGAAAGATGTTGGAAGTTTATTTTCCACTTGGTTAGACTATAATAAATTTAGTTTGTTTGCTTACACTTGGATAAAGGATTAATCTAAATTTATTATAGTCTAACCAAGTGGAAAATAAACTTCCTAATGATAATGGTTTGGTCAGTTTAGAGGTCAACTAGCAAGTAATCTTGCTGCCTCTGCAAGGTATGTCCAGAAGTAGCTGCAAGGCTACTTCTGGACATAGTTTTGTCTAAGCATTGAGTCTAAGTATTGATCTGCATATGGCATAGCAAAGAATCCATTACTATGAATTCCATGTCTTTTCTAGTTTCAGCTGTAAATAGCCATATATGAAAATGTAAGCAAAAAAAAAAATTGTTGCTTACACTTACAAAGTTTGCTAAACTGAGTTTTTACCTAGATCCACTTCACCAATATATTGTTTCATATCCAATCTAAGTGATTTCCATTTTCAGTCTGTCAACCTCATCTGTTTTTTTCATAACTTGGCTTCTTCAATCATTACTGTTCACTTTTCTGAATTGGTGCAAAGATGACAATTGTGTATGTTTGTTTTGATACCTCATATTAGTGTCCATTTTAAACTCTTTGATCTTTTGGCTAGAAATGTTTGCATTTCATCAGATTTATTACTTACGTCACTAGCGGTGATTTATGTTGGGGGTGCTGTCGTATGGGCTTATACAACCCACGCTACAAAATTCATGTCAATTTGACCATATTGCATTTTTATTGATGCTAGAAAGTTTTCAGAGTGCATAGGGCATCATTGCTCATCTTAATTTGTCCAATGCAATTAATTGTAGAATAACTTTGAATACTTTAATTTATCAATTAATGTAGAAAAGGAAACTATAAAAAAAGGAGATAAAGGAGATTGCAATAAATATAGGGGAATTAGTCTGCTGAATACAGGATATAAAATATATGCAGGAATATTAAAAGAGAAGCTAAGCAGTATTGTAGAGGGCAAACTACTAGAACAAAATGGTTTCTGAAAAGCCCGATCCTGCATAGATCCAATTTTTACTGCGAAATTATTACTAGAAAAGAGAAGAGAATCTCAAAAAGAAACATGTGGCCTTTATTGATTATGTAAAAGCCTTAGACAAAATTAGTAGAAAAAATTGTTTAAAATATTAACCTATTTAAACATACCAAACCAACTCTTACAATCCATTCTAGAAATATATACAGGAAAAAATAGCAGTTAAATTAGATCACATCTCAGAATGGAAAGATATATCAAGAGGTTATAATAAATTTAGTTTAATCCTTTATCCAAGTGTAAGCAAACAAAGTTTGTGCCTGAAAATATCTTGAGGACTGAGGTAAGGTAGTGCAAGTGTTGCACTACCTTACCTCAGTCCTGAAGACATTATCAGGCGCAAACTTTGTTTGCTTACACTTGGATAAAGGATTAAACTAAATTTATTATAGTCTAACCAAGTGAAAAATGAACTCCAACATCTTTCTCTAAATCCAGAGTAATTCAATAATAAGGTGGTACACATGGCAACTCATGGGTAAATATGACCTCTCCTATTGCTTCTGCCTTAGTATCTCCACGTTTGGGTCTGCCTCCCACTGATGAGACCTCAATAAAGGTTGAAACCGGTCTGGGTAGTGGCTTCCTTAATGCATAGCAGTATACATCTCCCCAAGGAGATGTGCTTTGCATTATGGGAGATACTAAGACAAGGAGTGATGAGACTTGGTCCACCTTTGCAACACTGGAGTTGCCTGGTGTTGCACCACCTTACCTCAGTCCTGAAGATATTTTCAGGCGCAAACTTTGTTTACTTACACTTGGATAAAGGATTAAACTAAATTTATTATACTCTAACCAAGTGAAAAATAAACTTCCAATATATCAAGAGGAGTACGATAAGGATGTACCCTCTCACCTCTGCTTTTCAATATATATATATATATATATATATATATATATATAAATATAAATAAAATTATAACAATCTGGAAACAGTAACTCATTTGGTATACAAATAACCCCACAAATGAAGATGAATACTACTATTTGCAGATGATCAAATAGTATTAGTTACATCAGAAGATGATTTACAAAGATCATTAAATGATATCCCAATACGATATAATATGACAATATCTAAAGAAAAAACAAGAATAATGGCATTCAATGGAAAAACCCAATAAGTAAAATAGTGATAGATAATAAAATATTAGAACAAATAAATACAGCAATCCCTTGATTAGTGTGCCTAATACGTTCTTTAAAACAGGCACATTAATCAAATATAATAACCTATGGGAAAATGTATAATTCGTTCCTCAGATTTCTTTTTTGACCCTTACTTTTTTATACAAGAATTAGGGTATGTCTCAGGACCTAGTTAAAGGAAAACCATGAAGCTGAAAGACAATAAAACATATTCAGAATATAAATTTATTATTCTGCTTCTTAACAAAGAATTGAGGTAACGTAGTTTGGCGGGCATTCTGTTTCTTTTTTTTCATACAACTGACGGTATGTATGTATATATTGCTGCTTAAAAACTTTGATTGTACGAAAACTATTTTTAAATTATTTCTGTGAAACCTCTTTGGGCTTGTCAGTGATTAAATTTTCTTCATATTCTTCAGGATCTTCCCCTCTGTGTATCTAAATTTAGCAAGTCGGAATCACTCAACTTCTCAGAATGAGATTTAATTAACTTAGAGATTCAATTGAAAAGCCTCTAAAATCATTTGCACAATGTGGAAGAATGTGATTCCAAATGGCCCGCATATTGCTAGCAGTAATTTCATTCGACTTTGCGACTTTATAACCAGGCTGAGATTTCTCTGATTTGGCTAGAAAACTCTTGGAAGGCATTCGCTTCCAATAAAAGGCTTTCATCAACATTAAATATTTGTTGATCACAATAGTCTCCTTCTTACACAAATTCTTTTACTCGTGATTAAAGGTTAGGAAAATAATTTAAAATAAAGTAAGGTAAACAATTGCACGTGATATGATCAGCAAAATGCTATGTAAAAAAGATGACATAAATTTTGGCGGTAAATTTGGAACATAGTGTACATGGAAATAGTGTAGTATGCCATTAAAAAATAACTTTGTAAAATGTTTCAAATCGGTAACTAAATTATTTCATCCTGGTGAGTTATTTTTTTAAATAGTTAGCCATAAAAAATGTATAGATCGAAAATTTTTAAAATCTAACATTTATTTTTAAGAAGTATATAGGTGCACTAATCAAATTTGGGTATTTTAAAAAATGACGCATTAATTGAAAATACACTAACCAGGGCCGCATTAATCGAGGGATTGCTGTGCTTTCAGATACTTGGGATGTGATTTATCATACGAAGAAGAAAAATATGATATAGACACCAAAATATCAAACTTTGTCAAAGTAAATGACATAATAAATAATATATTTAAGCCATCCTTAGTATAAAAACACCCTAGAATCAGACTATATAATGTCTTGTCAAAACCAACTACTATACGGACGCGAAACATGCACCATAAAAAGGAAAGATGAAAAGCTAATTCAAACAGCAGAAATTAAGTTTCTTAGAAAAATAGCTGGATATACCAAGTGGGACCATAAAACAAATGAAGAAATTTTACAATCCCTGAAAATAAAACCAATTAATTACTACATAAGACAGTATAAACAAAGATGGCTAGAACATTTAAATCGAATGGACAACAGCAGACTACCAAAAATATGCAGATACAAAATAAATGAAAAAGAAGAATCGGAAGACCAAGAAAGAGATGGCATGAGACCAGAACAGGCCACTTGGCCTAAAATCCATGTTAGGAAGAAGATAATATATTTTTAATAATGAAAGCATAAAGGTCAAATGAATAATAGTTATGCTTCGCATGCACTATTTATGTGAGACGCACAAAGGGTTTACTCTTCGTGGTGAGATTAGATTATCATTGGCAAATACTAGAGTGAGACATAGATAATTTGAATTTTGATACAATTTTTAAATTTGTGCATATAATATGCACAAATCGGAAGAAGTAATCACTTGGGAAATTATTCGTTTTATTTCTTATTTAACACAAGTTCCAACCTCCTTCGACTATGATCAATCATACAATCCATGAAAGCTCTGGCAGAAAACATGACATTTAGTAGATCGTCACTGTTTCCCCATATGCAAAAAAGTTATAAATTATTTATAGAAAATTACTTGTCCATATTGGTATCCCAAACATTGTCAGTTCATACAACAACATTCAGTTGAATGTTGTTGTATGGACACAATAACCTACCATAGCCCCTGATTTCTGGGTGCTATTGTCTCAGCGCACACCCTGCCTCACCTTCTGAGTGGTTTAAAACTACTGGAATGTTAAGAATTTGACATGCTGCGCCAACTGTACATCTGTTCAAGGCGCTCAAAAATGTCCATGTTTGTGACCACACTCCCAATCTAGTAACTTGAATGCAATGCATTGTTTACACTTCAAAAGTGTCCTCTTCTTGAAGCATTAGTAGGTTGTGATTCATTTTAGGAATCATGCAAAGCCAGGAAACAATTGGAGCATTTAACAGGAATAAATGCAAAAATATAATATTAGTCATATTGCTATTCCGTGGGTGTGCATTGCACACCTAGCTCTCCTGGAATATATGTCCCTGGTCACCAGCTATGCTGAACTTTTCTTTTGATGTCTTGATTTTTCTGTAAATGTCATTTTCTCAGATTTTAATGTTCACAACTACCTTTTCTTTTCCAGCTGCAATGATCAAATAGAGATGCTGAGGAATTTATCACCACTGATCTTGCACACTGTTTACATATCTAACCATATAGCTCCAATCACTTTTTGATCCTTTTCCCCTACCAGTAATCCTCAGTATACTAGGATTTCTATAGTAAAACCCCTTTTTACACTTTTCAGGGGACTGATGGAAAAAAGTGCAAATAGCAGGAAATGTAAAAAAAACATTGAAAAAAGCTAAAAGATGACTTACTGCTAGTATGTGAGTCTACATACTAGATTGCAAAATTTAATAACTGAAAATAAATGAATTTACAATTACTTACATTTATCTATTTAAAAAAATCTTTAATTGTTGATTTTTTTTTTTTTTTTTTTTTTTTTTTTTTTTTTTTTTTTTTGACTTAGCACTAGATTGCTTTGCATTGAGTTCAATGCTTGACCTGTTTTTTACTATCGTGTTCAAAGTGGACACAGAGAGTTCAAGATCTTATGCTAAATGCACACGTGTTCCGGCATGCCAATTTACATCGCAGAATTGCCATCTTTTCTTCTACCGAAATACATTTTCTGTCTTTTTTCTCCATGTTACTAACATGGATAATCCACCACCGCAACTTGAAAGCATTTTTCACATGCTAAATTACGTTGCAGAAATTCTGCAATATCAGAGCAATACCGTGATTAAAAAATCACGGTATTGCTCATCACTACAGTACTGCTGCATGCATGCAAGTCATCATGATGGCGGAAACGAAAACTAAAACCGAAAGCAACGCCACGTGAGAACAGAAATGCGCAGATTTCTGCTGGAATCGATTCGAAAATCAGTATTGCCACCGAGGAAAAAAACGCAAATCACGGGAAATAACGTCTACATCAAGTTGTTAATGGCCGGAAAACAATACATCGTGAGAATAGGCCTTAAGACGGGACCAACAGAAAATGACGTAGATTGCGGGAACGTAAAAATGGGGTTTTACTGTATATACTTTTAAGTCTCTAGGCAAATCGCAACCAACTTTTTTTGCCTGTATTAACATGCTCACACCAGGCTGTGTTTTGCACATTAGAAAGAAACTCACTTGACTGTATAATATGTTTCTTCATTAGGCAAGCAGACATTTTTACAAATTGGCCAATATATATATATATGGGTGTATGTGCGTGTGTCATATATCAGTTATGACATTCCAGTTTTTTTTTTTTTTTTTAAGTTGGAATTTTTCAACCGTTTTTATTGGTATAGAAAATGCCAAAAAAGAGAAAGTTGCTTATCTATTCACACACAAAAAAAAAAAAGCATTTAAATCTAATATTGAAGTATCAATGCATATAATTATGTGAACTGCTGTGACTAGTTATTTTTTACAACTGAGGATTTTTTAATTTAATTAAATTTGCTTTAAAAAAAGGGTTGCAAACCCCATGGAAAGAAATTTGCATCTGTTCTAATTATTAGTTAATTCATTGAACATACAATGACTTGACACAGGTGGTGAATACAAAAGTTACTGAAGGTTAGTTTTTTTATCTGTGCCTGCAGTCTCTGAAAATATATTCATAAAAACACACACTGCAGTCTCTTTGATTTTTTCTTTCACTAAAATAATTTTGTATCCTATAATACGGCATCACAAATTCGGTATCAGTTGGTTGTTGGCTTATCAACAAGTTTTGAAATGCAGATTTCGTGTAAAGAACCAGGATTGCTTATTTCCACCTTTTTATCAGATGTGATTTCCAAAAAAATAAAGATTAAAGGATTGCATCTTTCTTTGCATTGGAAATATCAGTTATTTGAAATAGGTTATGAGGATGTTGTACAATACTCAGTGCTACAATAAAACTTTCCTTTGATGTGCAGTCCTACTGGTAATATTTTTTGAAAATATAAATAAAAAATAAGCATACACAAAAGCATAAGTAACAGATAGTTGCATATCTGCTTAATATGCAAACAGAAAATATGAAATGATTTATCACATCCCATCCCATACCTAAGTATGTCCCAATATAATTCATCCATTGTCCATCATGAATGAGCATGTTAAAGATCAAGATTAGTTTCATTTATCAGCACATCCAAAGCCGATTTTGATAGGATCAAAAGCAGGTAACTCATCTTGAAGATGAATGACAGCACAATCTCAGGTAGAGCTGGCTATAACTTTTCATGTCCAATGCTGTTTCTACATCTTTCATATTCTGTGTGACTGCATTTTTACTAACAAAAAAAAAACAACTAGTTGTGCTTTTTTTTTTCTTCTGCATCTTGCATTGATAATCTCAGTAAATGTTCTTCACTGCAAAAGATCTTGTCTGAACAAGACTAAGAAAGCTGTCCAGTCTTGATGGCATTACTTCAATAGTATTTTGAACATTTGTGCCCCAGTGTTTAATCGTGTTTTATTACGTTTTTTTTTTTTTCTGTGTGTTCCTTGCCATTTTATTCTGTATCTTAAATTATCACATATCCACTCTACTCCTAAAAAATGACATTTTGAACATTATTGCAAACAAACTGACTGGATTAAAGCAGAAATTAGTTAAAAATAAATAAAATAAAAATAAGCTAATATTTCCTCTAACATGAGCAGCAGAGCTAGCAGTGACCATAGAAACCATTAAAGAAGAATTACACAAACTACTCAACTATATAATTATGCTAGAAATGTGAGGCATCCTTTTTGAAAAGCAATATATAACTAATTAAGCACTAAATTATTAGTTTTCTAATAAGGTATATGTTTGTTAATCTTTGTCTTCCAGATGTATGGAATGATTATACTTATTCTTATTTTGGAAAGTCTTTATAGGATTCTTTAATTTGCAAAAGTAAAGTGAAGTGTCATTTCCTGTTTAATACAGTGATCAATCTATGACACTTGGTCCCATGATAATATTGTCCTCACTTTAGTTCTCTAATATTAAAGAGATTATCAGCAGCCAACTTTGTTATCTACAGGCTTACCAGTTAGTTGACCACCAGTATAGATTATACTACCATATTCACAGTGGATCTAACATTACCCACCTTTTGAAGGTTTGACAAAAGAGGCTTATATGAAACTTGTCTGGTTGCACTTGACATTTGGTCAAGTTTGACATAAGGATACTTATTGACTGACTAACTTATAGTTTGGTTCCCACCCTTTGCAAGTGGTTGCAAGGCTTCCTTTGGTGGTTTTCTGTATATGATGGTGATGGATTTCTCCCCCAGTGTCAGTACTCCAGATCCACATTACTTTTATCAATTCTGTATATAGTGACCTTCCTGACTAATCTTGCATTGCCATTCACAGTGCCGCAGATCCATTCTTCATGATTTTGATTGTCTTGTCATTCTTCATTAAGATAATTTAGTGAACACTTCTACCAAAACAACATTTATCTTATTTTTGTAAGAAAAATCTCACTTTACTCCTTTTGATAATATTCAGGTCTCCAGTCAAGATCAAATTTCTCTTGTACCAGTATCCCTTGATTAGCGCAATTAATTAATCCCTCGATGTTACCACATATCAAAACCACGATAATCAAATATAATAATCATTGGTAAAAATTGCAATTCGTCCATGATCCATTACTGTATTAATAATTCGTTTTATATGGTACTCTTTTAGGAAAGATAAAAAATAAATGTAAAGTAAATGTATAGTAAATACTTGAATCTGCATTAGTTTCAGCAATTTTTTTTCTCAAAAAAAGTTATAAAGAGTCGTTTGAACAGTTTGTTTTTTTCTTATCAGCATAAATTCTATGGTAAGAAGCAAAATGACTTTCTAGACTTCAGCAAACAAGCATTCTTCTATTAACTTCTGGATCCATATCCTGCGAAATATTCCATCCAGTTCTTTGATTGTTATCTCTTTTGGAACCCTCATCTTCACATTCTGTTTGTTCATTGTCTTCATATGCACGTTGTTGTTTTTGTTGTTCAATTTCAAGAAGATTGTTGTGACCGAAATCTTTTGAATTTGAATCCAATAATTCTTTAACATCTTCTACATCAAAACCAAGGTCTTCACCAATTGCAATGATTTCTTCAACCACAGTGTTTGCAAGATTTTGTAAACCACCTAAGTCATAAATGCATTCTGCAAAAGGTTTTTTCAAACAGCTCTTATGCAGGTAGAGGACATTTGCTCTCATGAATGTTTTCAATTGTGTGTTTAATGTTAAAATTTTTCTAAAATTCTTGGAGCATAATTACATTTTCTCCCATTGTTGTTTTTTCTACTGCCTTTGAGAATGTCTTTTTAAGAAAATAGGCTTTGAAAGTTGCAATGATGTCGTATTTGGTGGAATTTTGGTAAATTTGAAGGAGTGTTAATTAACTCTTGCCACATATATAAAGACTTGTTGCAATTAATTTTGCCGTGTTAATCAAATCCCATGTTAAGCAAGGAATACCTGTACTGACTTTGCACGTGCAAAGTCAGTACAAGATTCCTGTTCCTGTTTTCAAACTAAATTTTTCTTGAATGATTTGTATATTTGATTATTCTGCACTGCATGTTTGGATGCTGCTTGACTTTGATTCTTTTTAATAGTTTCATGCATATTGTTCTTTTCAGTATATTTTTATCCTGCTCAGCAGTAAATGGTGACCACTTGTATACTCATATATTCTGAACTGTTGTGAAGATATTCATCAATGTGTCATCTGTCATCAATAGCAGTAACTGTGTGAACAGTTTTTGCATGTTCTTTCTTTGTTGGACTAGTCATTACCAACACTGTGTTCCATGTCCTAAAATAAATTCAGTAGGTATTTTTCAACAAAAAATAATTAGTCACCTCCTTTCAAGCCTACTGATATCAGAGCCAGTTTAGATGTGGAATCAACATCATTATTATTATTATTACACCCTCTGTGGAGTCGACAGACTCATTGTGGGAGGTTCATTCAACTGACAACATATTTATCATATAGAATCTTAAAGTCTTTAACACTCCTTGCATTAACACATTCTGGCAATGCATTCCATTCACTGACAATTCTCCATGTAAAAAATCTACTCCTTTCACCCTTCACCACGCTTTTACATAACTACAATTATTTACAAGACTTCTCTTGTAAATAATTCCCTTAACTTCTCTTCAGCTGATATCAGAAGTCTTTATTTCCATATGAAATAGTAAAACTGTTTGACTTTATAATTCGCTCTTGCTACTTCAGTCACAAAGATAAACTCCTGAAAAGGGGGAAAAAAAAATAGAGGGAACTCTCTCTCTCTCTAGCATTGACTAATTTCTACCTGGAACTTTTTGAAGAAATCATATTCTCTTTAACACAGCCCCAACTATCCTTCCGGTACAATACATATTGTTGAACTATTCACATCTAGCCTGATCTCAAAGATAACTGTTCCTGTGTTCATAGAAAAGTAATCCAAATTCTATAAAATTTGCTATGGAAGTTGGAAAATTGACCTATTTTGCTTTCCCATTCTCCTTCTGGCGAACTGAAACCATAAACCAATCTTCATTGGCTGATACACACTACATAATTCAGCTTATCATCCTTCTCAAAAGATGGACATTATAAAGGATTTCCTAAACTGCATGCATGCTGTTTATTCCAACCCTCAGGACTTATAACCAGAAATTCATAATTCCTGAATCTTCTGCTAAAAAATGATTTTTCCAAAAGACAACAGAGCTATGATTCCTGTACATTAGCTCCAAAAAACCAAGTAATGGTATGATGAGTTTTCCATTCCTTACATCTCTGGTGTTGTAAGGATCTTGAAGAAATGTAACTTAATGCTGACAGTCTCCTTTCCAGGCTTTTGCCAAGTTTCCAGTGAGTGTAATTTTTTTTTTTTTTTAATTTCGAATAAACTGGGTCTGTGTGGGGAGGAGGGGGGGATAGAATACAGGAGCATCACTTAAAATAAATCTGAAAATTCCAGCTTAGTTCAGCATAGCGTAGAACAGCGTTTCCCAAATTATGTTCCACAGAACACCAGTGTTCTGCGGAAAGTGAATAAGTGTTCTGCAAAAAATTATCAAAATTAATATTAGCCGGGAATGGTTTTAAATGCTGCGACAAGTTCAAACATGTTTGAAAATCGGCACTCCTCACTTTGCATGTGGATTGTGCTATTAAGGCCAGCGCTCTTGCCTTGACTCAGCCGCTGACTGACAGCCACCTGTGGTTGTCGACACCTCGAGCGCGAGTGAAGTACGGAGGTATCTATTCTAGGAAACATGCGGTCAAAATCAAGGTCAATGCAATGCGGCCCGTTACGCCTGTAGTGTGCGCTGTCACATTTTTGCGATGCGATACAGCCTGCCTCGGCAATAGTGTACGCTTAGCTTTACATTGAATACAAGGCCGATGATACTCGACTCTAACCAAGGTGTTAAAATTTCAGGATTTGTGAAGTGTTCTGTCATAGGAAAAGTTTGAGAAATCCTGGTGTAGAATACCAAACAAAGAATCGTCTAGTCAAGAACCCAATTACTTCATCATTGTTGCTGTAAATATTGCACTTAAATAAAACTGCAAATGTTGCAGTTCAGCACTTAAATACAAGTATTTTAAGTGCTGAGCCATAATACATTGCCTGAATTTGAATCGCAACAATTGTATGTTTTTACCAAAATGTGGGGAAGTCTCATATTCTCCTTAGTCATCACTATTTTGTTTTTAAACATATTATATTTCAATGTATTCATGGCTAATATTGTTTTAAATAATCCATTGTTAACATTCACCTTGTATAACTATTACACCAAAGACAGCTTGTTCAAGCTGAAATATTTGCAAATAAAGTGCTAAACATTTCTTATGTTTCAGTATTAAAAATATTTAATTTTCATTAGATCACAACTGATAGCAAATGGTTAGGCTTCCTTGCTAGCTTGATCTGTCATTGTTAAGGTTAAGAGGAATCAGTTTGTGTTATGTGAATGTTAGTCTCCCAGAAAGATGATCTCAATTTTGGGTAATTAGAATATATGAAATTGGCTTCTAGTGATTAAACAAAAAAAAAAGTAGGACAGCATGGCTGTCTGAATTAGAAGAGTAGCAAATGAAATCTATGAAAGTAAGGAATTTTTGAGCCAGATTGTAAAAGGAGATTCTATTAAATATATACTGTTATTTTATATAATACTGCAATAAATTATCAAAAATATGGTAGCTAAGTTTGTAGCATTGATTCAATGTATCCAAGTATAAATGACATGACTGCCTGTAATTTGGCATTTACACTTTGCTCTCAGAGAATGATATTCAGACAGAAATGGACTGTAGAAACTTCTAGGACAGAAAAGAAGTGGTTGTAGTTTACTGTTAATGATAGAGGAATTTTACTTGTTCATGATGGAGATAGATTAGCATAGCATTGTGGCTTTGAGACTATTTGATATGAGATTGAAATATATCTTGTAAGATAAGTCTTTGAATGTAGAAGGCAGTAAACATAATGTTTAGGTGGTTGGATAAGTAAAAAGAAGGGTGATCCTAAGGAATTATAATATGGAATTGGATTATCTAATTCCATATTATTATATAATTTATGGTGGCATGTCCACCTAAATAGAATGGGCAAAGAAAGGTTAGCACTTTAAACTTCTGTAGTAACAGAAGTGTTTGATGACAGGAAAGACCCAGAGGAAGAGCAAGGTCTAGGCGGATTGATTCAGTCACAAGTGCCTTAGAAGCACAAAATGTTAATATGACAATATTGGAGTTCTCGCAAGTAATAGATTGATTTGGAAGAAAATTGTTGAGAGGAGATTAATAATAATGTAAACTTAATCATGTAGTGCTGTCAGTAACCTCAATGCCCCTTGGTGTTACATATCGGGTAATTGATGATATGGAACTGGAAGGATGATAATGTATTAAACAGTGAATTTCTAGTTTTTGATGGATATCTTATGCATTAAGTGAAGGAAGTATCACACTTGATTTTCACAATTTTTGTTTAATGATGCTCTTGTATAGTTCACCCACTGTTTGTAGGTCTATCCTTGGAATTTTGCCAAGAATAGTCAATTCATGCTGAAGGGGAGAAAGAAATGAAGGATGTATGAATTGGTCACCAACATGTGAAATCATGTGCTTTCTTGTCTGTCGCTGTACTAGTACTAGCTTGATTTTTTGTTGTCGCTTTTTTGCATTATTTTTTTATTATTAATTTGTATGATGGATCCAGTCAACAAGTTCTGTTGTTAAATGTTTCATTAGCTCTTGCAAAAGAATGTGCTAACATTCTGCAAAAAAGAATCGTCAGAAGGCCATCTCCTTGTTCCCCTTTTTCAAGTCAAAACGTGCAAGTGCAATTGCGGGCATGTCGGGGTCGACTGTTAAAAGAATTTGTAGGGAATCAAAAGGTAAAGGTAAGCCAAAATTTAAATCTCCTAAAAAAAAAAAGCGCCAGAGAAAGAAAACCATCAAAACCATAGCTTTGAATGATTTTGATGCAGACGTTATAAGAACTATTCACGAATTTTACATGGTAGAGAAAAGAGTGCCAACTGTTCCGAAATTGATTCCTATGCTTAAAGAAAAAATTAATTTTCTTTGGAAAAGAGAAACTTTAAGGAAAATACTTCATGAAATCGGATTGTTTTAAAAAGTCCCAGAATAAAAGGAAACTTATCATGGAGCGAAGTGACTGTTTTATCTAAACGCAGTATTTGAGAGCAATAAGACGTTTCAGGGAGGAGAAAAGACAGATTGTGTATCTAGATGAAACTTGGATTGATAGTAATTTAACTTATGGAAAATGTTGGCAGTCTAAAGAAGAATGTGGAGTTCATTTGAAAAAATTTCTGCTTTTCTGTATAATTATTTTTATTTTATAGAAAACTTTCTTAAAAATAAACTTAGTTACATTTTTGTTTTATGCTATACCTTTTTTAATTTTGTTAATACTCTAGGTACATTTTTCCAACTGTTATACAAGCAAAATAGTTACACTTTAAAAACAGCAATGTTCGTAAAAGAAAAGCTAAATTTTCCGACCTGTAATAATAAACAAACTTATCCCAGAAGACAGATTGATTACCCTATTATCGGAATGGATTCTCCTTTTTCTGACATGCGCAGAAGTGTCGAGGGATCTCTAATCGGTGGGCAAACTATAGTCAAGATTATGAAGAAGCTGTTAATAGGATTAAAATGATATTCTTTTACTTCTCTTTCCTTGAGATTCTCAGGCCTTATAACACCTTAGATGTACAAGATATATTACATTTCATCTTAACGCTTCAACCCTGAACAGTTTTCTGCTATAATTGATGGTACTCCTTTATTCTTCTTATGTACAGGGTGGCCATAAAATAACTTTCCCTCTTTGGAGGCATCTGAAGCTAAAACCAATAAACGGAATGAGACCAAATTTTATATTGAGACTTTTGAAGGCATGGGGAGATGATTTCCGCAAAAAAAAAAAAAAAAAAGATTCAACTGCTCCAGATTCAAAAGTCATTGAGCCGTTCAAAAGGCTCAATGACTATGCTGTCAGTGCCCTAAGCCTCAGCCACAATTTCGCGGTGGCTCCAAAAGAAGTACCGGCTCTTAATGTGATGTTCAATTGAATGCGGGATCTGTCGCTGGAGATAGCAAATAACATCGGACTCGACGTCGCCAACATCCTCGCCCAGTCTTCGCCTCCAAAAAGTAATTTATCGTCCACCCAACGCACTGCTCTCCTGAAATTATGAAAAGAAAAAAGTATCATCATCACCACTGGAGCTGAAAAGGGTAATGCCACTGAATACAATCGAAAAATGGAGATTATCCTCAGGGATCACTCTACCTACACCCTGCTAAAACACAAGTTAAAAAACTTACTTAAAAATGTGTTTTCCTGGCCCCCTGAAATCGCAAAAAAAAAGCTTAAACCTTTTTGCCCCCCCCGAACATACAGTTTACCAAAAATCCACAAACCCAATTCTCCACTAAGACCTATAGTAGATGCCACTAATGTACCTTGCTACAAACTGTCAAAACAGCTGGTCAACTCTCTGCCCCCCCCCCTTGACTTTCCACATCCTATATAAAAAATTCTACCCATTTCAAAACCCTCATAGAAAATTTAACCTTAAATAACACAGGCATATTGGTAAGCTTTGACATCTCCTCATTGTTTACCAATATTCCCTTAATTGATACCTTAACACTCTTAAAAAACGTTTTTCCTTCTGACATCTTAGATCTCTTTTCCTTTGCCATCAATTCTGGTTATTTTTCTTGGAAGAACAATCTACAAGCAGATAGAGGGAACTGCCATGGGTCTCCCACCCCCCTTGCCAATTTTTATATGGAAGATTTTGAAAAACAAGCCATAGACTCAGTCCCTCTCAAACCTTCTATCTGGCTAAGATATGTAGATGATGTATTCTCTATTTGGCCTCATGGCCCAGACACATTAGACTCCTTCCTCAGTCACCTCAACAGCCTACATCCAAGAATCCAGTTTATGATGGAAAAGAACAATTGTTTACCCTTCCTAGACACCTTAGTTACATGCCTGCCTAATGATACACTTACCTTCACTGTATACAGAAAACCCACACACACAGGCAGATACATTCATTCACAAACTCTCCCACCATCCCTCTCAACAATATGGCATTATTAAAACTCTTACCAAGAGAGCCCACAATCTTTGTTCCAGTGGAACTGCCCTCACTACTGAGCTTAACCACATACACAGCACTTTCCTCTCCAATGGCTACAGTGATCACAGTATTAAAAAAAATAATCGGGTCCTCCCCATTCCCCGGTCTTCTCTTCAGAAAGAGTTTAGAAATGCCATCACCATACCCTACATCCGTGGCACATCCGAAAAAATAGCCAAGATTTTAAAAAAGTACAACGTACACACAGTTTCAGCGCCACTGCAAACTTGCTACCCTTATACGTTCTACAAGATCAGTTCCATCTTCTCTCAGTGCCTGGAGTCTATAAAGTACCCTATTCCTGTAAACTGTCGTACTTTGGACAGACAGGCAGATCAGCTACTATCCACCTGGAGGAACATAAGTCATACATCTGCAACCACGACTATGGTCAGTCAGGCCTGGCTGACCATGTCTTGGATACAACCTACAGGATCTCATGGGAAAAAACCACCATGCTCCACCACAGCAAATTCAAAAAAGAGAGACTCTTCTTAGAATCAGCAGCTCAGGAATCAACCAAATCTTAACAAATATGGTTGCATTAAGCTTCCTAAGATTTGGGAAATGCTTATCACCAGAGGTCCCACTTTACATTCCAGGCCATCTACAATCGTCCTTAGAGGGCGCTCCACCTAGATAGGACTTTAGTGTCACCCACGTGGTTGGGCTTAGTATTGTTTTGTTATTTGTATATATGTTCCATTAGTTTTTTTTTGTAATCCCCCGAAGATGTCTCATTGACTGAGACGAAATATAGGAAGAATTAAATTCTGTTTTAATCCTTTTTGAGCGCTGTATACAATCCATTAAGCCTCCAACGTGATGTCCTCACAGCACTTAAGCCTCTAAACACGGAAAAATAATAAAAGATTTACTACCAAAAATCGCTGATAGGGGAAATTTTGCCGCTGCTGGAGCCGAAAAAAGAGGATAATTACATTAAAGGCAGATAAAATGGAATAATAACATTTCGACGGTGTAAGCGACAGCCCCGTCACTCATTCCAGCTGGATATGTGGCACATTACAATGATAATAAGAATAATAATTAAACTAAAACAACAACTTGCGAGAGAGAGACAGAAATTAATGTAGTGATTGAACTCACAGGAAATGTTTTATTCATCAGAATCAGGGTCCCCTGGACCACATACACAATTTTCATTATGCTGACCTTTCTTGTGTACAATAAATTGCATCTGGTGTGTGACATGCTCTACATCTGAGCATAAGGAGTCGGATTGGATGTTCATAACAGCCCGTTTTATGTTCTCTTTCAAGACATGCAAGTTGGGAATGGCACAAACATACACAATGGATTTCAAATACCCCCACAGCCAAAAGTCACATGGAGTGATGTTTGTGGATCGAGGCGGCCATGCTGTCGCAAAGAACTGACTAATAACCCTCTCGTTACTGAAATGCTGGCGTAAAAGGTGCTGTACCGAACATTCAATGTGTGGCCGTGCTCCATCCTGCATAAAAATGATGGAGTGCAAACATTGTCTTTGCTGCAATGCAGGAATAACAAAATTTTCCAGCATTTGTTGATAAATCTCTCCAGTAATGGAGCAGGTTACAGGACCTGTAGGGGTAATACACTCAAAAAAGTATGGTCCTATTATGAAATCGGCTGTGAAGCTACACCACACGGTTACTTTTGGAGAATGCAGTGGTACTTGCTGGATCGCTTGGGAATGTTCAGATGCCCAAATTCTGCAGTTGTGAGTGTTGACCGACCCATTTAGATAAAAATGACCCCACAATATTCTCCAAGGCCAGTCGTTGTCGACCTCCATTCAGGCAAGAAACGTTAGCGCGAAGGTTATGAGCTTATCATAATCCGCAGTAGTTAGTGCTTGCACACGACTGAACTTATACGGATAGAAGCGAAGCATTTTCCGTAAGATTTTCCAGACTGTATCATAAGCCATATCAAGTTTGCGAGCTATGGCACGTGCACTTGGACCAGTATTGGCCCCTGTGTCGTCGAACACTGCAGCAGCAGTGTCTGTTACTGTCTCTTCTTGCACTGCTTTCTGTCCTCTGCCAGGTCTAACTCCTAGTGATCCAGTTTCTTCAAACTTAATCATAGCTCTCAGTGCTACAGCTGACATAGGACCTGTATGCAGGTTATCAAGCCTTCTAAATTCCCGAAGGGCTGCTACGGCATTGCACTGTTTAAGGTAAAACAACTTAACGAGTAAAGCATGCTGAGGCAAGGTAGGACGCATATTGACCACAATTCGTCAGCTAATCCCTTTTTAAGTGGAATTGGTGGCGCTACTGTTACATATGCGCAATAAAATTTGCATAATCCTTTTTACCTGCATTTACTGTAAATATTTGACTGCTTTCGGTTCTGCCAGCACCAAAATTTCTCCCTATCAGCGACTTTTAGTACTAAATCTTTTTTTTTTGCGGAATTAATCGTCCCATGCCTTCGAAAGTCTCAATTTAAAATGTGGTCTCATTCCGTGTATTAGTTTTAGCTACAGATACCTCCAAAGAGGAAACGTTAATTTATGGCCACCTGTATATTATCCTTAACTATATGTGCTTATGCCAATTATTGCCACATACTTGGCTAACAGCAGTCCATAACTTCAAACTTATCTTCTTATTGCAATGTCTCTATTTTTGTAGATGTGACTTATCCCACTCTGTTAGAGGCTATCCCACTGATACTTCTGACCATTCTCAACATTATCACCTTCCACCTATTTTCCCTCAACCTGTTTCTCATGTCTGCATAAAGACTTAAGTGCTGTTTGTTATTCACAATATTGCTTCACAGTAACACCAAAGGCGCACGCGTGTGTGTGTGGGGGGGATTATTGAACTTGCTAAATTTCACTGGTTTTCTATCCAGCGTCTTCGAAGCACAAATTAAAACCATGACAAACGTGCAATACTCAACTAGATCATTGTAGTAATAGTTCAAATTACTACAATGTAATTACTATCCTAACATGATGCACTCTATAGGCCAAACAACCAATTTGGATAAGTCAGCCTACTTGGTCTCAGACTGATCTGTCTCCCAGATCTTTGGCAAATTAATAGTCATACTTGGGAGTTCTTCACACCCAATGCTCATTCCAAAAATAGTCTCTCAGACCTCTAGCGACTTCTGCATAACACTGATATCTTCTTCCATTTAATCCTGTGTGAAGGAGTATCCAAAGCATGGTCTACCAGTCCAGACTTTGCATACAGATGATCCTGGATTAATTTGTGTTCTTATTAATATATGTTAATAGTTTTACAAGTCTGTCCAAAGTGCTAAACTGCAGGTGCAGAGTACTTCATACACTCTAAGATGTGCAAGAGAATGAAGTTGATCCTTAGAGCAGATGAAAGTAGCATCTAAATTATATTTGAAAAAGTTAATTACATGTAGTCTATATAGCTTGTGGATGCCATGTTAGGATATTAATTTTTTCTTCAGTTATTGGAAGTTTATTTTGCACTTGGTTAGATTATAATAAATATAGTTTAATCCTTTATCCAAGTGTAAGCAAACAAAGTTTGCGCCTGAAAATATCTTCAGGACTGAGGTAAGGTGGTGCAACACCGGGTAACTCCGAGCAAAGGTGGACCAAGTTCTCATCACTCCTTGTCTCAGTATCTCCCATAATGCAAAGCACATCTCCTTGCAGACATGTATACTGCTATGCATTAGGGGAAGGGTCACTACCCAGACCAGATTTTCAGGTGCAAACTTTGTTTGCTTACACTTGGATAAAGGATTAAACTAAATTTATTATAGTCTAACCAAATGAAAAATAAACTTCCCAACATCTTTCTCTAAATCCAGAGTAATTCATTAATAAGGTGGTACACCTGTTGGCAACTCGTATAGGTAAATATGACCTCTCCTATTGCTTCTGCCTTAGTATATCCACGTTTGGGTCTGATTCCCACTGACGAGACCTCAATAAAGGTTGAAACTGGTCTGGGTAGTGGCCTTTCCCTTAATGCATAGCAGTATACATGTCCCCAAGGAGATGGACTTTGGGAGATACTGAGACAAGGAGTGAAGAGAGCTTGGTCCACCGTTGCTCGGAGTTGCCTGGTGTTGCACCACCTTGCCTCAATCCTGAAGATATTTTCAAGTGCAAACTTTGTTTGCTTATACTTGGATAAAGGATAAAACTAAATTTATTATTTTCTTCAGTTACAATTTGAATTATTTCTACAGTAATATAGCTGAGTGCTGTATGCTTAATTTCTGCTCTGAAGATGCCAGGTAGAATATCAATGAAATTTTGGTAAGTTCAATAAATTATATATACATATATATTTTGTTTTATATGGTGAAGTACCATTTTGACTTCTCATTCCCCCCCCCCTCTCTCTCAATAGCAATTACTCCAAATGTTTGACATTAGACCTATTCAAATACAGCTCATTACTTTAAACAATTTTTGGGTGAATCCCACCAATGAAAGATTGTAAACCTATACCACATTTAGTACTGTGATGTTGGACTAAGGATTTTTCTATTTTTATTAAATTTTTGCATTTTTTACCTGCACCTGCTCTAGAGACAAACAAGGAACTTTTTAAAGCTACTTCAGGTCTGATAAATGAGGTGGTCTCACAATGGGTGATGAAATTCATCTTTCACCTAAACACAATTGCAAACATTTGTGTCCATGGCAGGATTTGAACCAGCAGACTGTTGGTTACAAAGTAGATATGCTACCCTCTCAGCCAGCCAGGCCAGCAAATTGACTTTCCTTCAAATTTACTCATATTGAAGAATTGCATATATTTGTCTTAGAAGCTTAGCTATCATGTTATTCATTATCTTGTATCTTTTTGAGTTTGCTGTTGTCGTGCTTAGCCAGTATGCTAAACACTTTCCCAATTATCACCTTCTACAACTGTTCCACCAGATCCTTATGAACATTCTTTTTCTCACTTCCCAAACTGTTTGTTCCCACATGCCATAACTCTGATGCCAATTCATTTCTTTCATACAAAGCCTTGATGTTTCTTATGTCCATTGAAAAACATTTTGGTAATCTTTGCTCACCACATCTCTAACAATCAAATCCTTATGTGGTGCTACATGACTATCCTTTGACACCTTCACTATAGCATCCATGACCCCCCCCTCCTCCTCCGCAATTCACACATTTGCAGTAACTTAAAATGTTTCGACCTCTACGCATTCATTCATTCTTCATTCTCATCAACTGTCACATAAGTCTTACCTTGTTTTCATTACTATTACCACAATTTTTGTTTAGTCAATTCATCTTTTTTCATATGTTAAAGTCTAACATTGCAATCTAATATTCTTATTCTTTTTATTCTCCCAGTATTTTTTCACATCTCATAAAGCAACTTTATCTACTAAAGAAACCCCCCCCCCAAAAAAAAAAACCAAAACTATCATCATCAAATTCCTGATACATACCCTCAAGTTAAATCTGGTGTTAGACAAGGATGCACATTATCCCCTCTGTTATTCATGATCTATATAGATATAAATAAAGACTCAGAGGAAGACCATCATCATCAAATTCCTGCCATTTACCCTCAAGGGGGATGTACAGGATATGATAGTACTACATGAAAAATTTACATCATTACTAACTTCCTATCTACAATTTCCCTCCAAATCAGTCTGCTAAATATCAAGACTCCAATATTATCAGGTCTTATATTTCTGCCTTCTAAGGCACTTTTTACTGTATTAATCCACCTATATCTTAGTCTTCCTCTGGGTGTTTTTCCTGTCAACATGGCAGAGAACACTTGTTTTTCTAATCTTTCCTCTCCCATTCTGCTTAAGTGACCATACCACCTGAGATTAGCCCTGCTAATGCATTCCTGGATGCTGACAATATCAAGTTCTTTCCTAATATCCTTGTTTTTAATATGATATTGCAATGATGCCATCTGTTCATGCCCCTAATTTTTCTCAGGACTTTCATATCTACAGTCTCTAGTCTTTGGTCAAGTGTTTTACTTCTTACCCAGCTCTCAGATCCATAAGTTAAAATTGGCTTGAATACTGTCTTGTATACAGCTAATTTAGTGTTTTGGCTAATTTCTCTTATTCCATATAAATTTATTCAGTTGACTTCCTATCATACCGTCTCTGTTGATTCTGTTGTTTATTTGCATATTTAACTTGCCATCTTCACTAAAAATCGTGCCTAAGTAGCTGAAATGTTTTACTTGTTCTATAAGTTTTTCATTCACAATGCAGTTGATATTTTCAATGTTTCTGCCTATTTTCATTGTCTTTGTCTTTTTATTGCTGACCTTCATACCATATCTATTACAACAGTTATTCAATTTAGTCAGGGAATCATGCAGACTTGTAGTGGATTTATTTAGAAGTATAACATCATCCGCATAAAGCAAGGAGCTGAGATTAACACCTCCAATTTTGATATCAGGTTTAATACCACTTTCCTTCATAATGTGATCCATATAGATAATGAATAAGGATGTACATTATCCTTATTCATTATACATTAAACCATCTTCCTGTACTTCTTTCAATTCTAACTGCTGACTTACAACTCAAATAAAGATTAAGTATTGCTTGATATATTGCCCCATTAACACCATATAAGTGTAGCGTTTGGAATAGCTTCTCTCTTGGCAATTTGTCATATGCCTTTTCCAGATCAACAAAACTTCAATACAGATCTTTGTTATATTCTCATCATTTCTCAACTATCTGTAAAGTGAAAATCTGATCCTGACAGCCTCTATTTTGCCTTAATCCAATTTGTTTTTCACCAGTCTTCTCTTCCACAATCCTTCTCAACCGTTTCTCAAGTATACATGCATATATCTTACCAGGAACACTCAGTAGAGAAATACCTCTGTAATTCTCACAATCAGTTTTATTTCTCTTTTTATATATGGGTACTATGAGAGCTCTATTCCAATCATCTGGAATTCTGGAATACTCCTGCTGCCTTTCCACATTTCAAGCTTTTGATGGGTTTTTTTCTACTTCAGATATGGATATGTATTCCTGACTGCATGCCTGGTCAGTTTTTTTTTACCATTGTGCCATCATCACTGCTTGTTTCATTTAGCAGTTTTTCAAAGTAATTATTCCATACTTCAAGGATATCTTTTTCTCCTGTTTTCATGTCACCTTTATAATCTCTAACTCCTTTTACAGCACTCTTTCCTCCATTCCTAAGCTTCTTCAACAACCTCCAGAATATTTTGCCACCTTCTTGATATTTATTTTCTATGTTCTTGGCCAAGTCCTCCCATGAGTTTTGTTTAGCCAGTTTTACACAGTGTTTAGCTTTCTTACATTTGTCTCTGTATTCTCTAAGAGCACAAGCTGACTTATTTGCCAGGAACTTTTCATATGCTTTCTTCTTTTTCTTCATTGCCTCTTTAACTTCCTGTGTCAACCATGGAGTTCTGATTTATCTCTCCATCCAAAACTATTTCTGAGTAAAACATCTTGTTCTGCTGACTTACAAGTACCATTTTTGAAATATACTATTAGCAGGTGCCATTTAATAAAAATAAAAAACAGTACTGAACTAATATCACAATTTGAAAAATTCTGCTGTAATATAAATAACCTCATAATCGCATTAATGCACTCCAGGCAGCACAGCTCAAATTTCTGTTGTATTAGACCTATTTTGAGAATAAAGGAAATATAGTAATTCATTAAAATAATGTTTTTATTATGAAATTCATTTTGGATACGATGTTAAATTTTGAAATTTTCATCATACTCAAACTTCTGATATACCCTGTATGGATATTCATATTGTTGTAATGGCTACACAAGAAGTTGGCTAACTTCCTATTGACCTTTTTGCCTCTACTTAGTCTTTGCCAGGACTCGTGTATTGTCAGATCTTATTTTGATCTTCCAAGGCACTTCTCATTGCATCAGTCCACCTGGATCTTGGTATCTTCGTTGCCTTAAGTATGCATGCATAAATCTTACCTAGAATTTGAGGAATTGTTCTGTAATTCTCATATTTAGTATTATTTCTCTTTTTATAGATGGTATTATGAGGAGCATTACTCTAGTCATCTGGAAGTTGATCTTCTGACCATCATGCCTTCTGAATTATGCAGTTCAACCACTCTAAAACATATCTAAATACTTGAGCATTTATAGCTGAATATAATGTACTCTGGCTATGTTTTCACATTTCAGGTTTTTGATGGCTTTTTTCTATGTAAGTGTTGATATATGTACTCCTGATTGCATTCCTTTTGAATATTTTTTTTTTACCATTTCTGACACCACTTGCTTTATTTTGCTCTAGATATCTGTTCCATGTTGCTTTTATCATCTTTCATTCTCACCTCTCATTTCAGAAACAGTACTCTTTCCTCTGTTTCTAATGCTTTTTTTTCATCAGCCTCCAGAACATTTTGTCACCTTGATATTTATCTTCTGTATTCTTATTAGTCTTCCCATGACATTTGGTTTAATTGCTTTTACTCATACTTTGCTTTCTCAAATTTTTCTCTGTATTCTGTCTTAGCACATGCTGATTTATTGTCTAAGAACTTTTGATATGTTTTCTTCTTTCTATGATTGCCTTCTTTAACTTGTCCACTGCAGACTACTGATGTTCCCCTCCATGCAGATAACTTCACAATGTGCCTCTGACTGAATCAATGTTTTCCTCTGTCTCATTGAGTCTTGAGGGTTTCATTTTTGTTCTCAAACCTTTTCATTTATTGATTATTTAAGTCTACAGTTGACTTGAAAGCTGCTCAGCTTTAATTCTTCTTAAAATTTACATGTTTTCAGAGTTTTCTTTTCAATGTGATATTCATTTTTATGCTGTTCCAAGCAAAATGATTACTTACCTATTTCAAATCCCTATAAACTTGTGTTCTGAACCACTGTGTAGATACCACTGTCATCAGAAACAGTCAATGAGAGATATTATTCCTTGCCCTCTTTTTTACCCTTTACAGGAAAAGCTCGCTTAACGCGAATTCAATGTGTGCGATAATCAGCATGATTGAGTGAAACAATACTATTTCCCACTTCAAGCGAGTGATCAATCAGTTAACACAACTTTTTTAAGTTACGCAAAATTTTTTGTCACCAATCTGCAGTTGGTGGAAAAGCTGGAAGTTATTAAGAGACATGAAAGTGGTACTAGTAATGCAATGACTGTGCGAGACCTGAGATACAATGAGTCTACAGTTTGGACTATATTAAATGAGAGCAAAGAATACAAAGAACAAGGAAAAGTTGCTACTGCTTCTTTAAGCATGCAGATCATCCAAAATAGAAGCCATTTAATGATAAGATGTAGAGTCTTCTTTCACTCTGGATTGAGGATTATAACCAAAGAAGAATATCTCTTAGTACAGGGAATGTTCAGGCAAAAGCTCTCAATATTTTTACCTTTGAAAGAGACCAAATTTTAAGAGGAATGTGAAAGCTTTGCTGCGAGTTTAGGATGGTTTGACCGTTTTAAAAATCGAGCGGGACTCCATAATGTTTCCTCAATAATTGCAAAGGATAACTCACAAGGGTGATTATGACAATCAGCAAATAATTCAACATTGACGAAACTGGTCTCTTTTGGAAGCATATGGCAACAAAAATTTAGCTAAAATTGAAGCATCTCATCAGGATAAAAAGTATCTAAAGATCATCTTTTATTTTTACACTTTTATTAGGAGGCAATACATAGCCTTTAAACTCAATCCTGTGTTAGTTTATTGTGCGCAAATAGCACAATTCAAAAAGAACTTGGATTCAATGAACTGGATAATGAAGATGCGAGAAACTTGCCCGATTCCCATTCAGAACAGGTAAGTGAGATTGATCTCCTTAAACTAGAACAGCATGCATATGAAGAAGTTAAGGTGCGAACAAGAAGAGAATGTTACGAACAAGAAGCTAACTGCAAAAGAACTTAGCTAGTTTTCAACCACATTGAGTATGCTAAGGAAATTTTGTTTAGTGCTGATCCTGATATGGAACGAAGCTTCGAAGTCTGCCAAAATTTTGATAAAGCGATCGCAAGCATCTCCGTAGCACAATTGGAAGAACGGCAGTACATTGCGCCCTTCGATTGGAATAGGCCTAAGTTCGATTCTTGTCGTGACGGGAGGAATCCTTATGTTTACTTTTTCAATCGAAGGTGAGTTAGTTGATCTCATACAGAAGTAGCAGGGTTTTTTCCTCCCGGAAACTCTGGTTTTTCATCCCCCATACAGACAAATCAGCCTTTCAGAACACACGCAATTTACAGACAAAAAATACTAGTGGGTGGCAGATGGTGTTGATGGAGATGATTGGTAGTAGAGGTTTGGTGTAGTGGTGAAGACAGTTGTATAGTGGGTGTCCTCCCATGATCAATCCTCGGATGCCTTCGAGGTGTCATGAATAATAATAATAATTGCATGACAAGATGAAAAAGTAGAGTGCGATTCGAACATCTCATTTTTTTTTGTAAATAAGTAGCTTAATTTAGATGTTAAATAAAAATTTAAGCAATTGATTTTTATTAACTTTGATTTTATTCTCTAATATAGCTTATACTGTAATTTTTTTTCCAAATTTATAGTAACTGATGGATGAATTATAATTATTTCCATTGTTTATTGTATTCGCTTGACGCACGTTAATTGGATTAATTAATTGTGTTAAGCGACATAGTATTAATGATGACTAGACTGTCCTGAACAGAAGTTCAGGATATTTATTAGCTTTGCCCTTCCCCAAATTTTTCTGAAATGTTTTTATATATATATAGTATTTATTGCCTATTCTGCTGTTCAGATTTCTAACAAGGACCAACTTTTCTTTTGTCAGCTGCCTTACTCTAATGACTGAAAAAATTCTTCCATTTCTTCCTTAGTGGATTCTTGTAATTCTAATTCTTCCAGTTCCACTGATGTTGAGTTTGTTCCAGTAGCTGGCTTTTCACTCTTCACCTTAGTTCTCTTATGAAATCAGTGAAAGCTTCGTTGATTGACATGAAATTTCATCTCATTGTACCATCAGTTTCTTCAGGTTTAAGGCGATACAGAATATAGTTTGGTCTGCTGAATTCTAAACTGTCAGCTTTTCCTTGTTTGTTCATTACCCAGATGGATTTTTACGAATGGCATGTATCAATGAGGAGAAGAGGATTGGACATTAAGTCAGAAGACGTGGTGATTTGTCTGCATTTCCTGAAAGATTGTGTGGAGGTCTTCCAGTTGTGTAGCTTTGATACCAAATGACCATTAAATTTCACATCTGAGTTTTTTTTTTAAAAAAAAAAAAAGAAAGTTCACTCTCCTTTTTTAGTCAGCCATATTGTGAAATATTTTCAGTTATTACTGAAAGAAGTTAGAAATATTCAAATCATTTGGGTAGAAGTTCATGTTAAGACTTTTGAAATTTATTCCATGAATAAATTAAGTGTGCAACCTAAGGGAATAAATGCATTATTTTTTAAAAATACCAAGCAATTTTAAACCTGGTTTTACTCCATTTCCCAAGTAAGTAAACAGACAAACAAGTCAAGTTTGCACCTGCAAGTCTAGCTGATCCTACGGGTAGTGCAAGACCAAGGCAACTCGTGGTAAAGGTGGCATAAGCTCTGATCACTAATCTTAATATTTACCCTTAATGCCAAAACACATCTCCAAGAAGGGGATGCATGATGTTTTGTATTAAAGGCAAGGGGCCACTACCCAGACCAGTTTCGACCTTTATTGAGATCTCGTCATTGGGAGCTAGGCTAGAAATATCAAGATTCAGCTAGACTTGCAGGCGCAAACTTGACTTGTTTGTCTGTTTGCTTACTTGGGAAATGGAGTAAAACCAGGTTTAAAATTGCTTGGTATTTTTAACATTTATTATACCCAAGGTAGTAAAATACCTTCTACATTTATATCTCCTCCAGAGATTTTTATTTAATAAGGTTAAAACACCTTATGGCAACTTGTTCTGGTGAAATACTTATAAGCTCTGTATTACTAAATCTTGATATTTCTAGCCTATCTCCCACTGACGAGACCTCAATAAAGGTCGAAACTGGTCTGAGGAGTGGCCCCTTGCCTTTAATACAAAACATCATGCATCCCCTTCTTGGAGATGTGTTTTGGCATTAAGGGTAAATATTAAGATTAGTGATCAGAGCTTATGCCACCTTTACCACGAGTTGCCTTGGTCTTGCACTACCTGTAGGATCAGCTAGACTTGCATCACTTGCAGGCGCAAACTTGACTTGTTTGTCTGTTTGCTGACTTGGGAAATGGAGTAAAACCAGGTTTAAAATTGCTTGGTATATTTTTAACATTTATTATACCCAAGGTAACATACCTTCTATAAATGCATTATTATTATAATTGGCTCTGTGGAGCACATATTGCATCAGATTTATCTTGAATGCAACAATGCCTACCACACCACACTTTAAAAGTCATTTGCACTCATCGCTCTTCATGCAAAAAAACAACTCCTTATGCCTTTGCATGTCATGCCTTTATGTATTTTCCAGGATTGACCATTCGTTCCTGCTCTCTACTTCAAAAAAAAAAAAAATCTGGTATCTTTATGGCAAGTCTCCCCATAAAAGTATTAATTTTTATGAGTAGTTAAGATGGGAACTTACAATGAGAGTTTTCTGTGGAGGAAGGGATTAGAGGTCATTGAGGGGGGGGGGGGTAATCTATAAGCAAATAGCTGTCTTTTATATAATCTTAAGCATTCTGAAGGAGGTGTTTTAAATTTATAAAAGTTGAAACATTTTTATTCATGGTATTGCAATTGTAACATATTGATTTGAGGTTCCACCATTGTCACTTTGAAATAGATCTTGGAAAAATGCCTAATCAAATACAAATGGAAAAAAGAGAATATGGGGGTGGGAAGAAGTGGTAAAGAAAAATTACTATTTTGAATTATATGTAGTTAAAGAGAATTTATGGAGATGTTACTTCATATGGGCCAGTGGAATAATACCAAATGAAAAGTGAAATGCTTTGTAATCAGTGGTGAGCTATAAGGGGCTCGCATGAGCCCTTTGTTAGATTTTTCTTAAATTTGCGAGCCCCTTGTCCTTCTTGTTTAATAATCTTGTGGAACTAGGAAATACCACCGCAGAATGTATACATACTACTATAATTGCTACTTTAGATTCATGTGGATTTTCTGATAACTATTTTAAAAATCATCTCATTGCATTTTATTCTGATGGAGCTAGTGTAATGTTAGAAAACAAATCAGGTGTTGCAATCAGACTTCTACAAAAAATTTCCCAACATTGTGATTTGGCATTGCATAACTCATTGTTTACAATTAGCATTAGACGATTCGATAAAAAAACATTAAAGAAATAAATTATTTTGAAATATTTATGGATAAATTATATGCTTTTTATCATCAATCACCAAAAAAATCAACGAGAATTAAATACGATTGCAAAAGACCTTGGTATCGAAATTTTAAAGATCGGCCATGTGTTTGGACCACGACGGCCAGCTTGCAATTTATTTACGAATGGCTTTTATGCAAGCATTTTGCACCAAACGATAAATATAAGGGCTTTTAAACCGACTTCTCAATTTGGAATTTTTAAAATATCTAGCATTAATGATTGATATCCTACAGGAATTATATCTGTCAGAAGCTCTACAAAGTCTCAATATAAGTATTATAATTTTTTTTTTTGCTCGACGATGTGAGCCGTTTGTTAAAATTTCCATAGCTCACCTGTTTGTAATTCTCATTTGTAATTGGAGAGAGTGGTTAGGAATAGAATACAAGATTGGTACATATATCTTGATGATTTTGCTGTATGGGAATTCTCCCTTATCTGAACTTCATGAATTTCTTGTGAAAATTAATTCAGTAAACCCAAGAATTAAATTTACAGTTGAAGTAAAATATAACAATTGCCTCCCCTTTCTGGACATTCTTATTTTGCATTAACCTAATGGCAGTTAACAGTTCTCAGTATTCAGGAAACCAACTCATACTGATAAATATATTAATGCTGCTTCTTATTACCCATGTCAGAAATATGGTGCAATTAAAACTTTAGTTCACTGTACACATAACCTATGTTCTACAGTTACCTATTAAATAATGAACTGTTATTTATCAGAACTATTTTCATCTCTGATGGATATAGTACTAAAATTGGTTAAATAATTATGGCCCTCATCCTAACCCTCAAAGTTTCTAGAATTGCTCTTCCATATGTTTTAGTACTATCAGAGAAAATTCAAGACTTATTTGCTAGATTGACTTACAAATTTCTTTCCATCTGATTTTTAAACTAAATTCCTAACTTCACCAAAAGACCAATCCCCTTTCATAACCTGAAGTTTACAGGATCCCTTGTTAATGTAGTCTTTGTTATTATGGGTCCATTAGCAAACTCATTTCAGAACATCAAGACCATATCTGTCTTATCAAACTGCAGAAATCTGGCCTCGCACAATGTGGAATTGAAAACCCTAACCATAGGATCCATTGAAAGAAGACCAAACTTCTACATAGATCTTCATATAAACACGAATATTTTATATAAAGTGTTGAAGCCCTACGTCACAGACCTAATTTGAACCATAATGATGTTCTTGCTATCCCTAAAGTCTGGGAAATTGTCATCCTAAATTTGTGTAAAATGATTTTTATATATGTTATCTTATATTAATTTAATTCTTTAACAATCTACTGCACGCATAGAGGGATTCCATTGTAAGCATGCACCCTAACTGTATGTGATTCCTAGTACAGTTTGAATTAACTGTATTGACGATGTCCTATAATACTTAAGACGAAATATTTACTTATTAAAAAATCTTATTACTGTGGTTATGTGTGTATGTTTAGTCATGAATGCTCCACAGGTTACATTATACAACAAAGTCCTACTTACCTGTTCCAGCTTCTCACCATCTCTTTGAGGGTCTTCCTATCTGTTTGGTGACAGTCTCTTGACATATCGAATACATGTGTCTATAATTATGTATTGTTTATAAAGTTGTTCCTGGTTTTAGTTGTATTTTTTTTATTTATTTTTTTCTAAATTCTCCTGTTTTTTTATATTTCATTTCTGTTGCTGTGTTATTCTTTTTTTCATTACTCATTTTTTACTTCCATGTAATGGGTTTACTAAAACATTGATATTCTTTATCTTGTATTTCTTTGTACTAAATTAATTTAGACATCATTAATCATGCCTGTAATTTTGGTGAATTAATTTTGTTTCAGATCTATTTCTTCATTGTAGCTTATATTACAACCAAGAATTAAAAATCATTAACTTTTGCAGTTCATTTGTTATTCAGAACAGTTTTGCATCTTACTGGGTTTTTTTAAATGCCATAACGTGTGAAAACAAGTTATGGAATTTTTTCCATAGCATTATATACTTCCATGTCAAGGTTTTATGGAGTTAACTGTAAATGTAGTAATTCGGTTCTAATTCATATATTATTTACACATTACCATTCTTTTAATATCTCATGTATATTAAAAAGGACTGAAGACAAGCTACATATTTACCCTCTCCTTTTATTTTTATCCATTCTGTAGATGTCATTAATTATTTGTAATATAGTTAATTTTATTAATTTTAATTTCAAATAGTTTATTTCTTTTTACTAGATCAAAGGCTTTTTAATAATCTATGAATATGATATATTCGGGTTGAATTCCGAGAAAGTATTCAAATAGTTCCATATATATATATATATATATATATATATATATATATATATATATAGCTTATTCTACTTTTACCATGAGTTGCCTTGGTCTTGCACTACGTGCAGGGTCAGCTAGACTTGCAATACTTGCAGGTGCAAACTTGACTTGTCTGTTTGCTTACTTGGGAAATGGAGTAAAACCAGGTTAAAAATAGCTTGGTATCTTTAACATTTATTTTACCCAAGGTAAAATACTTTCTACATAATATATATATATATATATATATATACTGTATATATATATACACACACACACCTTCATTTCCAGGTGCCTTTTTGTGTTCATTTTTTTTAGATTTTTCTCATAGTCATCTAATGTAATGGTTTCTAATTTACTATTATGTTAGGCGTAACTAAAATCTTTTTTTTTTTCCCATAATTATTCCATTCTTTTTACTTATCTGTATCACTTTGTTCTTTAATTTCTTTGTTCGGGTACTTCAGTACGGGTCTTCTATATGCCGATGATTGTGTTCTACTTAACTCTATTTCTGGTTCATTTACCTAATTTTCCCAGTTTTCTCTGTAAGGTTCTTATTATTAACATTCGTACCACCATGGAGTCATGAGATTCACCATGGGAGGTCCATCTTAGACAACACAGTATATAATACAACTTCTTAAATCCATTCATTCTCTACACATTGACCACTATCAGGCAGTGAATTCCAAGATCCAACCAACCATGCTATGAAAAATCCCCCCCCCCTCTTTCCATGTCAATCCTGTAAATACCCCTCAACAGTTTAAATATGTCAACCTCTCATCTTTTATCCACCAAACTCTAGTTTACATATCCTCATAACTAACATTGTAGAGCCTCTGATATTTTGTTTATCTGCCTCTGTGTACCGTCTTGAAGGTTATTTTATCCTTTTCAAATACTGGTGACCAGATCTGGGCACGGTATTCCAGATGTAGCTTGATTAGGGCTTTCTACAAAGTAATCACCACTCTTTATCTCTGATTAGTCTGTGTTAGTATTGCAGCATTCCAGTCTATCCTTATAGCTAACATTTCAGTCCTGAAATCATTTTCGTCGACTGCCTCTGCACTCTTCCCAAAGTATCATCTCTAAATCCTGGTGACCAGATTTGAGCACCATAATCTAGATGTGGCCTGATCAGGGCCTTACAGTGAAATCAGTAGAATTTTATCTCTGCTGGTTGTTCATTTTAATATTACAGCAATCTTCTGAGTTGTCTTAATCACCTTTGCAACATGCTCCTTAAATTTCAATCCATAATAACCCTAAGCTCCTATGCTTCCTCCAGCATACTTCCACATATAGAGTATGCAGTATCTCAACTACACTTCCTAAAATTCAAAATCTAACATTTAGCAACATTAAACTGGCACCTCCCATTCATTTGCCCGTGTTTCCAGCTTATTCAGAAGAGCCCCAAAGAGCCACTACATCAGTACTACTCTCAGTAACCTTCCCCAGCTTCATGTCATCTGCAAACAACTGAATATCTCCTTCAATTTCAATGACAATATTGATATAGCGATTGAAAAGTAGAGGTCCCAGTACAGAGCCCTGTGGAACTCTGCTAGTAATTTTCCTTTTCCCTGATGTCCCTCCATACACAATTCTTGAATATCTATCAGACAACCAATTGCCACTCCACTCAAACTTAACATCCAAACCCATAAATTGCAGCTTAAATATCAATTTATCATGTAGTACCCTATCAAATGTCTTTACAAAATCTAAAAATATTAGTATGTGCATTTCCCTCAACCTCTCCAGAGTGAAACACTTGAATAAAGTAATCATTAAACAGCTCTACAGTATCATTCACCTTGGTCATTAGACTACCCTTGCTAGCCACATGATGAAAAAACATTGAATACAAGACCGATGATACTCAACTGTGACCAAGGTGTTCTGTTAAAATTTCAGGATTTGTGAAGTGTTCCATCATAGGAAAAGTTTGGGAAACGCTGGTATACACTTTGCTGCTGCTGTTAAAAAAAAATGTCTTTAACTAGCTGCCTTGCACCATTAATCTCGTTACTCTTTAATTCCTCCATCTTTGACACTGCCCCAAGTTGATTTCTAAGACTATTAAAATCACTTGCTTTATAATTCCACATTTCCTTTCTAAGACTTGTTCCCCCCCCCCCCTTCACCTCCCAATCAAGACCACATAATCACTTCCGAGTGGAAGCAACTATGACATTTCAGTCACCATCAAATTCTCTGACACTATAATCAAATCCAAAACTCTTGATCCTCATATTCCCTCCAACACATGCTGTTTAAGAGACATTTGTCCCTCAAGAATTTCAAAAATTAAGTTCCCTTAATACCACAGGCTAATCTATATTTTCATAATTGAAATCATCCATAATGATCACCTGCTTTCCACCCACCTTGCCAATTTGTCTGGACATTCTGTTCATTCCCATCTACATTCCCTGGCCTACAGCAACATCCAACTATATATCTGGTCCTCCCAGCCCATGGGCTTTTTTCTTTCCTGGCTCTCTATCCTTAGAGGGTGCATCTCATCAGCTACCATAAGCAGTACTCCTCCATCCCGTTTCTCCCCACTATCCTGCATATATAAAATATATATGCAAATAGCATATAGAATATAATTATTAATGGTATAGAAAATAGCATATCCTACCTCTATTCTTGTGAAGACATCATCCTCTGTTAACCATGTTTTCATTAATACCAATAATTTTAGATGAGGTTGAATCAGCCAGTTCTAATTCGTTCCCTTTATTCCTAATTCTCCTGGATTTTAGTAGATAGAAGATGGTACTTCTCTCTCTATATATACATATGACAGCTAAGTCATTACTCTTGGCCCCATATCTATTGTCCATAATCTCCAGTTCACCGTATCTCCTGAAACATTTTCCTCGTGGATCTGTACTTCTTGCTCTCAATCCTATCAATTCTAGTTTCACTGTCGAAACACTTCCACTTACTCAGAGAGCAGCAACCTCTCCAAAAGCTTCTCTCCCCCTATTCAGATGCAACCCATCTTTTGTATACTGCATTCTTCTTCTACCATCAAATGCACTTCAAATTCAGACGGTCGGTTGTGTTTTCAGAGAGCTCCCAAAAACTAAGTATAATTTTGAGTGAAAATTAGAATATAGGTTAAAATCATAACATAATATTGTCTAATTTTGGTAACTTGTTGTGTCTGTGTAATTTTGGTGTGAATTCCATTATTTAATTTAGTATTTAACGATACGTTTCATAGATTTGAATATGGTGCCAATGCGACGTAAGATAATGGCGTCCAAAAATACGACGCCATTGTTCAAAAACTATAATGTGAGGGAGTTTGTCCAATGTTGATGTGTGGGGGATGTATGCATTCCCGAATGAGGCTGGAGTTTGGATTGAAAGTGATAGTGGTGGGAGAATGTGCAGAAAGCGTAAGCAAAGTGAGGAGTTGAAGTATGTGTCAGGTTGTGAGACAGTTATGGTTGAAGAAAGCCAGCAGAATGTGAGTGAAAATAGTGGCTTGATAGGGAATTGCGATGTACAAGATGGCAATGAGAGCAGTGATCAAAGAAAGAGTGAAAGCAACTATACAGAGAGAGAAAATGGTTTGAATGATAAAAAAAAATGAGGAATTATTTATAGGAAGTGAGATCGCTAGGTTGTGCGCAGTGATACAAAATGCTCAGCGGCAATTAGAGCACCTGCAAAACTTTCCAGAGTGATTCGGCTAATGTAAATAAATAGCGTAAGAGTGGGAGAGTTTCTGACATGAAGGAAAGTGTGTTGTATGGCGACTCATTATTAAGAGGAGTAATAGATGGGAGTGTAACTAAATCGTACTTACTGGGTGCGAAATTTAGGGATGTAAGTGAGTATTAGAGTGCAAAAACAGAGGGTGAAAGAATTAATAGTTGTGGCGGGTACGAATGAATTGAAAGGTGATAAATTTTTTATGAGAGAGGACTTGAAGTATTGTTAAAGGTTGCGAAAGAAAAGAGTGATAGAGTTAGAATGGTGAGTCTGTTGATGCGGTTTGACAGAGAAGAGTTTAGAAGAGGGCTATAATCGCAAATAACATTATGCAGACGGTGTGGTGTGGAATTAGTGAACATGTGGAATGAGTTTGATGGGTGAAAGGACTTATACAAGATGGATGGCCTGCATTTGAATGGACTTGGTGTGCGGAGACTGGAAAAAGTGTTGCTGAATGAAGTGAAAATGGATGTGTAGAACCAGGGAAACTAGAACTACCAAGGAGGGGGGGGGGGGTGAAGATGCGGACATCAGTGAGACAGTTGAGTGTAAGAATGTATATAATGTACCTGAGCCGGCACTAAAGACAAAAAATGGGAATGGGACATTTAGAATAACGCATCAAGATAGGGGTGGGACAAAGGGATCACTGCATTTCATGTATACTAATGCCAGGAGTATTAGGAACAAGAAGGAAGAATTTTTGGCCTTGATTGGCTCTTCCTGGCCACAGGTTATTGGCATTAGTGAAACATGGCTGACGGAAGATGATATAGTTAGTGGGATAGAATGTGAAGGGTATAATGTGTTCAGGAGGGACAAAGAGAAAATAATGGGGAGAGAAGTGTTATTGATGGCTGATGAACTGCAGCCAAGGAGAATTGAAGTTGTATCGCAGGATAGTGAAAGGAGCTCATTTGAGGCTATTTGGTGTGAGATTGAGACTGGCAGAATGAAATATACAGTTGGGTGCTGCTATAGACCAGGTGATGGAATAGATGGTGGAGATAGTATGCATAAACAAATTGATGAAATGAGTGGAAGGAGGGTAATTATAATGGGGGATTTCAACTATGGTAACATTGATTGCAAGGAGGAGAGGACACGTGAGGAAGGAATGGATTTTATTCAATTATTGAGGGATAACTATCTGAGACAGCATGTAATTGAAAATACTAGGGGTGTGAGAGTGCTTGACCTGATAATAGCATCTCAGAATTTGACTGCAATGAATATGACCATGTTGCCACCTATTGGCGAGAGTGATCATAATGTCTTGACCTGGGAGATGGCTAAAGTGTGTAATTTTTGATTAAGACAGGAGTATATGTGGAATTACCGTGCTGGCAAGTATGACAAGCTTAGGAGATTGCTTGGATCAGTGCCATGGCATGTACAACTGCAAGGGCTGGATGTCGATAGAGCATGGGAAGTGGTCAAGGAGCATTTACAGGAGGTTATGGCTGATTGTACCTAGGGTCTGAATAGTAAAACAAGTAGGGGTTAAATGGATGAATAACACCATTAAGCTTGAGCTGCAAAAAAAGAAACAGCTGTGGAGGGAATTTAAAGAAAGGGCTGCAGGCACACGAACGGTATAAAGTGCAGGCCAGAAGGGTAACGAGTGTGGTAAAAAAAAAAGCAAAAGCGGATTATGAAAGGAAACTAGCTACGCAAGCAAAAGAGGATCCCAAACAGTTCTTTCAATATGCTGCAAGCAAAAAAAAAAAACTGTACACGGCAAAATGATTTTAAGGAATGACGATGGTAAGGAGTCACTGAATCAGTTGATATAGTGGAGTTACTGAGCGCGCACTTTGCAAAAGTATATCATCCAGGTGGTGACATTGAAGAAATTAAGGAACCATTAATTTTTATGGGAATTGTGATGAATGAAGTGGAGGTGAATAGTCTATTACAGAACCTTAATGTGAATACATCTGTGGGATTGGATGGTATACCGGCACGGGTCTTGCATGAAGCAGCTAAGGAATTATCAGTGCCCTTGACCATGTTGTTTAATCTGCATCTCAGGTCTGGTTTAGTCCTGAAGGTGTGGAAAGAGGGGGAAATAGTTTCACTGCATAAAGGAGGATCCAAGACTACGGTTGCAAATTACCGACCGATCAGCATATCAGGAGTCGTCATGGTCTTGGAGAAAGTAGTCAAGGGAAAAATACAGGAATGGATTGATGAAAATGAGATACTGTACAGGGGACAGCATGACTTTGTGAAGGGTAGATCATGCCTCAGTAACTTGCTCAAGTTTTATAACAAGGTGACAGCTGAACTGGATAAGGGAAATGGGTTTACAGTGATACTGCTGGACCTGGCAAAGGCATTTGACAGGATACCACATGGAATTCTAATCCATAAACTACAACATATGGGAATGGATATAGGGTTGGTGAGATGGATAGGTGGGTGGTTGATGGAGAGATATCAAAGAGTAGTTTATTCAGGGAACGATCTAAGTGGAACAGTTCATTTGTTCGCTGATGATACAAAGTTGGGTAAGGCGATAGTGAAAGCAGAAGATGTCAAAATCTTGCAGGATGACTTGGATAGATTGGAGTTCTGGGCTAAGGAGAATGGATGTCAATTTAATGTGACAAAATGTAAGGTTATGCATTTTGGGGTGAAAAGATTAGCAGCAGTATAACACATTGGTGGAACTGTAGTCCAGGAGATTGATGAGGCTAGGGACTTGGGAGTGTTGGTGGATAGGGAGATGAAGTTTAGGGGGCACATTGCAAAAGTAGCTAAATCAGCTCATCAACTCACTTCGTTGTTGAAAAATACCTTGACGAGCAGAGACAAGCAAGTTATTGTACCTCTGTACCGAGCCTTGATAAGACCTCATCTCGACTACTGTGCCTTACTACTTGTTCATGGAAGACCTAGAAGATAAAATCTTATCACAAATTACCCCAAAACCTAAAACTTGGAACAGATATGTAGATGACATCTTTATCATTTGGAATCATAAGAAAGAACTAATGGATTATTTCAACAAAATCAATAGTTTCCACCATACTATCAAATTCACATTAGAAATTGAAAAAGATGAAAAACTTCCATTCCCCGACATCCTAATAAAGAAACAAACCAATAACAGTATCAACCTGTCTGTGTATAGAAAACTTACGAATACTGGACGTTACCTCCATTTCAACTCGTCACATCATATATCCCAGAAACTTAGCATTATCCATATGCTTAAGAAAAGAGCTATACAGTATACCACAGACCAAGATGACTTACAAGAATTAACTACAATATCCAGAGAGCTATCCTTAAATGGTTATCCTAAAAGCCTCATCAACAAGATTCTCTTTTCGGATATACCACAAAGACAACGTAATGACACCCAATACATCAGCACTGTAACTATTCCATTTGTCAGCACCATTTCCAAAAAATTGGCTATCCTTCTAAAACCACACAATATTAGAGTAACATTCAAGCCGGTCAATACTATTCGGAAATTTTTAAGATCACCGAAAGATCCTCATCCTTTCTACAAGTACTCTGGAGTATACAATATACCTTGTTCCTGTGGTATTAGTTACATTGGTCAGACATCTAGAAGCTTCAAAACAAGACAGAAGATGCACATAGAAATGTTAGAAATGTTAGAAACAACAGACAAGATATTTCAGACCTTTCTTCCCACTTCACTACCAACCATTTTATTGAGTGGGATAAGAGTCATATGCCGTATATAGAAAAGAACTACCATTCCAGAACCTTCAAGGAAGCTGCTATAGTCACCCATTCAACAGGAAACCTAAATAAGAATCGTGGTCTAATCCTACTAAATTCCAGAAGATTTTGAAAACTTTAATTAGATCACTAAACACCAAAGAAATGAACTTTCACGCCAATTACATTGTCTCTAAATAAATAAATCGTGTACCCGCGACGCGTATTGTCTCACGCACAGTGCTAATTTTGTATGAATTAGAACTGTCAGTTAAAACCTAGTCTGTTACTTTCATATCACTTACCAATTGCATCCCTGAAGATGCCTATAGCAAAAATCGGTGATACTAGTTGGATAATAAATATTACTCACTTGACTAACATTCCTAAAATGTGTTATTGTTTCTAATACAAGTAGTCAAGAATGAAAGGATGTTTTATTTGTTTCATAATGTTCTGACAGATGTTGTCAAGAATACATTTTCATTTCCTCTATTTTCACTGTTCCACTTTTTTCAATAATATTTATTTGTATAGTTCATATCTGACAACTGCAAAATTGACTTTTAAAACAGAGCACATTTTTCATTTCAGTGCAATTTTTGTTCTTCTCAAAACTCGATGGGTCACTTCTGTTTTAGATCCTCTGTTATGTTCATTCCTAAACCAGTCAGAAATTTATTAGTCAACAGTCAAATAAGACTTGCTTTTGTTTCTTCTATATGATTTTTCCACAAGTTACATTGGAACATTGTGTTAATGGTTCATTTCTTGTTAGTTATCTAGCAGGTATTTATTTTCTTTTTTTTTTTTTATTTTCTTTTTTTTTACAGTTTAGGTTTTCAGAAGAAGCCAGTTGGTTTGTTTCCATCATTTTCCTTTTGTAATAACTCAATATTTCTCTTGTAATATTGAAACTTTTGTTGGGGACATGTTGGACATGTTATTGTATCCATGTTCCCACTATTCAGTTTAAAGTTTTAAAATTTTCTTACATTACTACTTGCAGTTGTTCTCCTCCTCCAATTCAAGAAGTTTATCTTCTTGTTTGGTGTAAAATTAAATAACTACCTTCTCATTTCTGTAATAATTGTATGTTTTATAAATATTTAGAAGAAATCCACCTGGTATTTTTACAAATATCCTAGCCTCACTTCTGAACGGTATCTGGGATTTTGAGAGAGGTTTTAAAGAAGTATTAAGATAAGATTATTATAGGTATATAAAGTATAAGGGAAAAGTCTTTTGCCTTTGAGAGCAGTTTCTGTGACCCACATGTAATGACCAGCTCCTTCAGTTAGAGACCAGGATCTTTTTGAATGTCAAGAACCATTCTAAGGTCTTTTCACCCAAAGGTGAATTAGTCTTGTGGTGATGGCAGGGTCCCTCCCACTCTTCCAGAAACTTTCGATTTTTCATCAGCCTGCATAGAAGAACATATGGTCCACAGGCATAATACACTGGCGAGCCTCAGTTGCTTTGTCTTAATTTCAGATAGAACAAAGCTTGCTGGAATGAAACAAAAATTGATGGAATGAAAGATGAATGGGAGGTAGCAGATTCGTGAGTCACCTGTTCAACTGTAAAATGATGTTAAGTAGCCGTTGTTTTACTGTGTTGTGTTAGTAGAAATGATGGACATAGTGGATGTTAATTCTACTGAACAGCATCCATGGAAATATCGATAGAAGAAAAACATTGCAATAACTGTCTTAGACATTGGTAAAGAGAATCTGAGAAAGGAAAACACGCAACTAAACTGCCCTTTTATGAAGAGTAGAATTTTTAGAGAAGTTTTAAGAGCATCCCAATTGTGAGAGCAGTATTCCAAGGTTGGGTAGATTTGTGCAGAGTAAGCAACTGGACAAGAGAGAAGTAACATCTTCAGCAAAAATATTGTTTGGCAACAAGGTTGCCAGGTTTTTTGGAAGCAAAGTGTTAAAGAAGTGATGTGATTATGCCAAATAAGTCTTGAAATAAGAGTCAGTCCAAGAAGAGATTGTTTTGACTGTTGAGCAAATTATCAAAGGTAAGATAGAACTAAGGTCTTTCTTACAAACCAAAAAAAAAAAAAAAATCTTTTGGAAGCATTGAAGATGACTAAGTTGTTATTGCTCTGTTGAAAAATGTTGATCAGCTTTAAGGTCACTTATTGTAGATGATCTTGATGTGCTTGAGCACTGCAAGGTTTGTTGTATCAGTAGGATAGTAGGATGAGTGAACCAGCTTATTGGCAGTTTGAAGTGGCAAATGCCATGTTTGATCTCCAGAGTAGGAATTCTAGTTTCTTTTCTCTGCAGTGAGTGGTATCCTTCAAGACCATGACAAACATACATATGCTCACGAACTCCATTTTGAGGGTAAATTGTGGTACTGTGGGCCAGCTGCCAGTTAGTGCACATGGCCTGAACCTGTCAGTAATAGTCAGGAGGTTTCCCTATCAATTGGTGCATAATCCTGCTGCCAAGTCATGCCTGTAGAAGCAGTCTAAGTAGGGGGTACGTTGGGGGGGGGGAGACACTGTTGAGGCCATATCATGGCACAGAAACTGGTTTCTCTGTGTGGATGTCATGTTCAAGAGTGTGTTCTCACTGCACATTCTCATTACATCCTTCTGTCGAATCCAACTTATGAAGGCTTACAAACAATAACAATGACACTGTGATAAAAGCAAATCTCTCTCTCTCTCATAAACTAATCCCATAAAAAAAAGTTGCATCGTAACATACAAACCATACCAGAATCCCTTCCCTAAAAACTCACTTTCACATCCACTTTACTAATATTTGTGGCATTAATATGAACATAAATGATTTCTGTCATCACTTGCAGTCTTCCAGATCAGACAGCTTATTTCTAACAGAAACCCAGATTGCAGCTACACCTATAGTCCACCTCCAGTGCCTAAACTACACACTTCACAATCCTTTTCACCACAAGGGTGGCATGTGCCTTTGTGAAATCTGACATAACCTGCTTGCCAAAGAATAGCTAATTTAGAATCTCCTGCTTTTGACCTTCTCTGGCTCAAGGTTTCCTTGCCCCATTTAGTAACTTATTTGTTGCATTTACCAGTCTCCAAATACTAATGACCAGTCAGATCTCTTCGCATTCCTTTTCCCTGGTGAACTTTTTGGAAAAGCATGGCTTTGGATATTGGGTGTGAATTTTGAACAGTGAGGAATGAAGGTCCTTGTAACATAATTTCTACAACATGATCAATGACTGTTTTTGGGGTGGCAGGGGGGAGTTGTCAGATCATGGAAAAAAGTATCCAGGAAGCTGCAAAGAAAAATAAGCTATCTAGGCGAACAACTAGGATTCTGTAAAGATATTTCTACAACACAACAAATTAGAGGTTGTGGATAGCTGAGGGGAGAGTTGCTCCACTAGAGATTGTGATTTGAATTACCAAGAAGAGCAGTCACCTCAACATTGTACCTGGAAGGAGAAGTGATTAATAAAAGACCAGTGTGTTTGGGTGAGTGAAGAGCATGGTATACTATCTAAAATTATTCTGATTTCTTGGATGGTACATCCACATAGATATCTGCTCTGTATTTTCATGCAAAGGAAGCCAGTTGAAGTTGTGAACTCTAAAGTGATCAAAAAAGATGATTTCACTGTTAAGATTGCAAGAAAAATGCTGAAGAATTTTTTTGTAAGGTAAGTTTGGAGATAAATCATACAGAATGATTTTCAGAATTGCAAAGAGAAGTTAGCAAGGAGATCTTAAGTTGCAGAAGGTTCAGAAAGGAGTGATACACAATTAGGTATCCCCCGGACAAGGAATATTGGAATGCACCTAAGCATAAATATCATCCTTATGATGGAAAGAATCATACAATGGACATTGATACTATGAATATTGGTAAAATAAATGTGGAAGATTTTTTTTTTTTTTTTTTGTAAGGTTTGGGTTTTTTATTTTTATTTATTTTTTTTGTGGGGGAGGGGAGATTTGCATTTCAGAAAAGAAAAAAGCAGAAAACATACTCTGTGAGGAAATACTTTTAGATAAGTTACCCATATAGATGGCGTCCCCCCAGGCATAATCTCATAGCATAGATGACAAGATTATGTGCCAGCTAATTAAGAAGCCACTAAAATACAGTTAAGTAATCATTTTTGATATATATGTGTCCGTGCGATTAGCCGAGTGGCTATGAACTTCACAACTATATGCCTGGGATAGGAGTGTCCTAGGTTTGATTCCCATCGACGACACGAGGAGCTTAAGGATCTTCCTCAGCCATAGCCAAGTTAGCCGGACGTGGGCAGCAGGGTTTTTCCTCCTGCAAAGCAGGCAAACCGACCCCGTGAACAAACACTTCGACAGACATGGGATACTACCAGGAATAAGGATCAACCGACCTATTCTGTGAGATTATCGGTTATGGAAACTTACGCAGTAGTACGTAAGTTTCCATAACCGATGTTTCCATAACCGTAAGTTTCCATAACCGTATCCCATGTCTTACGAAGTGAACAAACACTTCGACAGACATGGGATACTACCAGGAATAAGGATCAACCGACCTATTCTGTGAGATTATCGGTTATGGAAACTTACGCAGTAGGCCTGAACTAAAGCATAACATACAGTGATGATGTATGTGTGCTTCTATCACAACACAAGTTTCAAGAATATCACTTATGTAAATTATAAGCATAATCTAGTATTGTGTTTTGCTTGGCTTCTGATTGGAATTGAGTCGAAACAGACCAATGGCACACTTAATCTAAATTAATCATTGTTCTTGATTACTTCTAAAACAAATTGAATGACAAATAACCTTGTAAAATTTAGATTTTCAGGGCATAAATTATAGAACTTCACATTTAACAATTTGGTTTGTTTACTTGTAAAATGTGGACTATTGCTGGTTGAAATGCCGGCCTGGTGCCGAGTGGTTAGTGTATCTGCTCTCTAGCCAAAAGACTGCAGGTTCAAATCCCGCCGTGGGCATGGATGTTTGTGATTGTTCTGTGAAAATACTAGTGGTGGTGGTCGGCAGTAGATGGCGTTGGTGCAGATGAAAGTAGTTGTGGTTCATTGTAGTTGGTGGATTGAGTAGTGGAGTAGGTGCCCTCCCTCGATGTGTGTCACATAATAATAATAATATTAGTATAAAAATATGGTTTTTGAAGAAATCTTTAATCTTTTAGCACTAATTTAATCATTGTGAATTCAAAAGACACTTATCTTTCATTTGCAGTGATATGCTGAATGAACAGCTTTATAGGGTTTAGATGAATTCTGTAAGCATCTTGTGAATGCTAGGTAACACCTCAAACTTTGAAAAAAAAAAATTGCATACTTAGTAATTTCTAGAGAAGCTCTTATACTACTGGTTTCTTTTAACTTAGAATACTATGTTATAAAAAGTAATCCAAATCATGTCTCATTCAGAAGTGCATCATTTGGTTTTTATTTTTAAATATAACAGGCATCGAATTTGAGTGAATCTTTATATAAAGTAATTTTTTAGACTTCCCTAATTAATGCTTATTAGCCTTAGATATCTACACAACTTTCAGTTTTTAATCAAAACTGATCTCCAAAAGCATTTTAATTCATCAATATTATCATCATCATTTACCAAATAAAGTTAATCCATGCTACATGAAGAAATTCTCACAAAATGTGAATCAGCCCTAAATCTTAGGGGGAAAAATTAAGCATTGTGAAAAACTGATATTTTAAAAATATATTTTCAGTAATTTTGATCAATTTAATCTTAGTCCCATCTGTTTGTAGTTAAGAACTTTTGGTGGGCAGGATTTGCATTACGAAAAAAATTATTCTACTAATAAACGCGTATGCATGATCAAACCTAATCAAGTAGCTGAATTAATATTTCCATTTACAAATCTAAGTATCAGAAAGTGATGGCCATGTGTGAACTTTGACCATATCACGTTTCATATATAATACCATTGTACTAAAAATATTTCTCTAAAAGGACTGAATTATTGCATTTTGTTGGTGTCATATTTTTGGAATCTCATTCTCTTTCTTTGTGTTAAACCATTTCTTAAACCTGATTTTTTCCCTCTCCTGGAAATATTAACATTATTCCATACATTGTGATCTGTTAGCTAAAAGTAAAAGAAGCAGCGATAAGAAAGTGAAATAAAAAGTCCACTACTTCTTCCAGGGTTTTTTTATGCACTTCAGTATTTTCATGTGGAAAGAGTCCAGAGTCAACTGGATTTTGCATACTTACAGGTAGAATGTACAATTCAGATCATACGTCCATTTAGGTAATAAATTTCCCATTACTGTCACTGAGTGCCAAATACCTGAGCTAGCCATTTGCCTAATACTTCCTGAATTGTTATATTGTAATCTCTGTTATCTGACCTTCAAATGATCAAACCTTCAGTTAACTTAGTCCACTGATTAGTGTGTTTAAACCCTCTTCATGTACAGGCACCATGTTACTACCTTAGTTAACTGAGCCTTCAGTTATTCATCTGGCAAATTAATTTTCCCCTATGGAGTATTTCCATTACTTGATTTCCTGCAGGACCAATACTGCTTTTCTGTGTTCTTGAATATTATACTCACAAATTATAATAATAAATTTAGTTTAATCCTTCATCCAAGTGTAAGCAAACAAAGTTTGCGTCTGAAGTATCTTCAGGACTGAGGCAACTCGAGGTAAAGGTGGACCAAGCTCTCATCACTCGTAATCTTAGTATCTCCCATAATGCAAAGTACATCTCCTTGCAAACATGTATAATGCTATGCATTAAGGGAAGAGCCACTACTCAGACCGGTTTCGACCTTTATTGAGGTCTCGTCAATGGGAGCCAGACCCAGAGGTGGTGATATTAAGGTGAAAGCAATGGAGAACTCATATTTACCTATACGAGTTGCCAAAATGATGAGAGCTTGGTCCACCTTTACCACGAGTTGCTTCAGTCCTGAAGATACTTAAGCAAGCAGGCATATGCAATAGTTCTAGAGCATTAAAGTAATCTTTCTATAGTGCTAAAATTAATTTTCATGGAAGTAATAAAAAATGCAAAAACTTATCCTAGAGCAGACTGCAATAGTGACTACAACCTGCCCAAAGTTAAAGTAAAAATCAGATTAAAACGAATAAAGAAATTGCAACTAGAAAAATAAGCATTGGACCAAAAAGAAAAGATATTAGAGAGAAATATCAAGCTGAACTAGAAAATAAGATCAGCAATGTTGATACTGATAGACCTCTAGAAGTAATCTGGACTGATTTAAGAGAGAAAATCAGGTGCTAAACGTCTTCTGGGTGAGGCAGAGAGGAGAGGAAGGAAACTGGATTACTGAGGAAGTGATAGATAAAATGGAAGAAAGAAGAGAATGGAAGAATAAGAACAACAATGAAGCCCAAGTCAGATAAAACAAGTAAAAATTCTGGTTAGAAAGGATAAGGAAGACTGGCACAATCAGGTCTGCAAGGAAATAGAGGAAAATAATACATCAAAGGATATGAGAAAGGTCTATGAAGGCTTGAACTTGATTTCAGGGAAGAGAAGGACAAAAAGCAGTCTTTGAAGGATGAAAGAGGAAAGATGTTGTTGGAAAAAAATGATAAGGTGGAAGAAGTATGTAACAGGACTTGATGGAGATGTAGATAATCAGGAATTTGATCAGATAGAAAATGATGATACCCCCAGAAATTAAGGAATGGGAAACTGAAGCAGCCATTAAAAGAATAAAGGATAGGAAAGTTCTGGGAGTGGATGATGGGTGATATTCAAGGAGAGCTGCTGAAGGCATTGGGAAAGGAATAAAACTTCTATCCATAATCTTTAATAGAAGTCTGAAGGAGGATACCTAAAGACTTCGTAAGATCTATTTTTATTCCTATTCCCAACACTACAGGAACAGTGGATTGCAATAAGCATAGAACTATCAGCTTGATTAGCAATGTTACAAAAGTCCTAATCAACATAATATATAGAAGAATGGAACAGATGATAGAGAATTAAATGAAGCACAGTTTAGTTTCAGGGGAACCAGGGACGCTATTACAACACTATGGATATTGGGAGAAAGAATGATCGAGTGCAATAAAGATTTATATCTATGCTTTGTGGATTACGAAAAAGCTTTTGATGATATTAATCACTGTTTTATATATATATATATATATATTGCATAAAATAGGAATAGATGAAAAAATTATTAGACTGTTGTTCAGAATATATAACTTCAGAAGCCAGGGTTAGATTTGAAGGAGAAGATACTGAATGAATCTCCATAAGAAAGGGTGTGGGATGTCCGCACTGTTTTCTAATGTCTATACTGAATGGATGATGAGGGAGGCATTGGAAGATCTGAAGGATGGAATAAAGATAAATGGACATCTGATAAATAATATAAGATATGCAGATGATATTGTACTTATGAGCGAAACAGAGAAAGGTTTGCAAAAAATTTTGAATAGACTGAACAGGGTTGGAAATGAGATATATAAAATGAAAATAAGTGTTCAGAACAGGGTTGCCAGATTGGCCATTTTGTGTCCAAATTTCAAAAATTTGGCACTTTTTCGAACTCTGGGGCCATGAAAAAAATCAGTTTGGCCATTTATGCAAATGTTGCCACTAATTTGGCCATTTTTACAAAGATTTTAAATCATATGCATTATTTACTTAGTTTAATATTGTTGTTGCATTGTAAGGTTAGCTGTTGGTACCCCTTTACGTTGTGTTTGGTTGGCGGTGATGCGCTTGATGCAAATTGACTGTTACTGAAAATGTTAGTTTGATGACATCATAATGAGCCTTTGATAGTTGGCTTATAGTTTGTTACTATGACTCCCTCGATAACACCAAGCATGCTTGAGCTTCATTCTGTACTTGTATAAAACAAGTACACAAAGCTCCCACTCGCTATTGTTGCTATAAACTTGATCCAGTTCTGTTGATAAATACCACTAAACACGATGCAGCTTCATTTTGTACTTGTATAAAATCTGTACGCAACAGCCATACCAGCTTGGGTCCATGTCTGTTTTGATAGTCTCTAGTTAGTTACAGCATACACTTTGTATTGCAAGTGTTGTTCCATTGCGTGATATCAGACATTTGGTGAATAGATCTATCTCATTAGCTTTCATACTGGAATATTTTGCATAAACTTTACCCACATTGTGACAATATGCAAGTAATATGTTCAATTTCGTAAGAATGGTAATTAAGTGATATTAGTATAATTAATGAATAATTTTTTAATATCGTTTATAAACTCGATCTTTATCTTGCTTATATTTTTATTATTTTCTTTACCAGATTGGTGTTTGCTGTGCCAGATTAGTATTTGTACTACAAATTTTGTAGTACTGTTATCTATAATTTGTTTTTTGTTTCTTCATTTTCTGAATTGAGATATTTTGTTTTTTTTCAAGCCCTTTTAAAATGCATAAGTACAAAAGTGATAATAGAGGTGGAAGAAAATATAAAAAAGAGTGGGAGGTAAAATATTTGTGGCTGAAATCTTATGATGATGGACAACATGCGTATTGCAAAACTAACGTGCTGCCAAAACTTTATAACATATCTATTCGTGAAAAATGAAAGAAACACCAATATAAATCTCCCAGTACATCACAAACAACTCTAGATAAAGTTATCAAATCGTCCATGAATGACCAGGAAAAACAAGCAGAAATAGAACTTAGCCTTGCAATAGCGTGTCATTCCTCAATTCGTGCTGTAGTTAAGAAACTGCCAAAATAGTGTTCTTGGTGGCATTAAACTGCAAAGAACCAAATGTATTGCAATTATAGAAAATGTAATTGCTGCTTCATTGAAAGAGCAGTGGAGTGCTTAAGGGTCAAAGCTGTATAACTGAGAGGAGACCTCCACATAGCCTTTAAAGGAATGCAGAGAACCGACCAGGGTTTCTGACCTAATGTCCAATCCTCACCTTCTCGTGGTGCACCCTGTGGGGTATCTACTTGGATACTGAACGAACGAGGATGGGCTGGCAATTTGGGATTTAGCCGACCAAATTGTATTCTTATTGGTTAAACCAAAATAAAAAATGATGGCACCACATGACAAAATTTCATGCCGGCTGGGGTGTTGTCTGGTTAAATAAGGCCCCCGTTGTTTTTGCCAGGGAACCAGGGCGAACAGCGAAAAGTCAGCTACTGGAACAAATCTGAAAACAAACCCCAACTCAACATTACCAGAGTTAAAGATCGGTAATATCAACGTAAGAAGCCTGAATGACGAAATTGAGCTAGTTGAGGAATTAGATAAGTACCAGATCGACATAATAGCGGTGCTGAAACAAAAAAGACAAAAACTGGTGAGATCTTTCTGAGCAATAAATACAAAATGTTATATTCTGGCAATGACAATCAAGGAAAAGAAGTAGTAGCCATAGTATTCAACACAAAATACGAGGCTAATCTTGAATGGCAGTCAGTCTCAAGTAGAGTAATGTGGGCAAATATGAGAATAGGGAACTGGACAATGAGACTTATTTGTGCCTATGGTCCCACAGAATGTTCTACTAAGGTAAAAGTGGAGGAAGTTTTTGAGGCACTAGAGAAAGCTACTGACACAATGAAAAAGGAAAAGTTGGTCCTTGTTGGGGATCTAAATAGCAGAGTAGGAAGTGATTGTCAGACATACAAAAATGTTTTGGGAAAATTTGGAGAAAAGAGCAAAGCTAATAATAATGGCAAATATCTGTTGGATTTCTGCTCATGACATGGACTGGTTATTACTAACACCATGTTCCAACATAAAAATGTGGACAAATTCACATGGAGAGAAGAAGCTAGGAATAAGAAAAGTCTCATTGACTAAAGAAAGTTTTAAAGCGAATAAAAGTTGAGCAGATGTGAACTGTAGACTAAAATACACAAAGATTATTGAAGAAAAAATGAAAGAGTTTGAGAACAGGAATCAAACCTTGGAGATTCAGTGGCAAACTCTGAAGAAAACATTGATTGATTCTGCCAGAGAGGCATGTGGTAAGGTTGTCTGCAAGGATAAAAAAATCAGAACTCCCTGGGGGATACAGGAAGTTAGAGGTGGTGAAGGAAAAAAAGAAAGCATATCAAAAGTTCCTGTCAAATAAGTCAGCTTGTGCTCTTAGAGAATATAGTGACAAATGCAAGAATGCTAAACAGTGTGTAAAACTAGCTAAACAAAAGTTGTGGGAGTACTTTGGCAAGAATATAGAAAATAAATATCAAGAAGGTGGCAAAATATTCTGGAGGTTTTTGAAGAAGCTTAGGAGTGGAGGAAAGAGTGCTGTAAAAGGAATTAGAGATGATAAAGGTGACATGAAAAGTGAAGAAAAAGATATCCCGGAAGTATGGAGTAATTACTTCGAAAAATTGCTAAATGAAACCAGCAGTGATGACAGCACAGTGGTAAAAAACACTGTCCAGGCATGCAGTCAGGAATACATATCCATACTTGAAGTAGAAAAAGCCATCAAAGGCTTGAAATGTGGAAAGGCAGCAGGAGTAGATGATATTCGACCAGAAATGTTGAAGTATGGTGGTATAAAAGTCTTACAGTGGCTGCACTGCATAGTTCAGAAAGCCTGGACAGAGGGACTAATTCCCGATGATTGGAGTAGCGCTCTCATAGTACCCATATATAAAAAGGGAAATAAAACTGAATGTGAGAATTACAGAGGTATTTCCCTACTGAGTGTTCCTGGCAAGATCTATGCAAGTATACTTTAGAAACGATTGAGAAGAATTGTGGAAAAAAAGCTTGGTGAAGAACAAGCGGGATTCTATCCTGACAGCAAATTGAGGCTGTCAGGATAGATCTTCACTTTACCACAAATTGTTGAGAAATGATGGGAATATAACAAAGATCTGTATTCGAGTTTTGTCGATCTGGAAAAGGCATATGACAAGGTGTGCCAAGAGAGAAGCTATTCAAGACGCTACAGTTATATGGTGTGAATGGGGCATTATATCAAGCAATACTTAGTCTTTATTTGAGTTGTAAGTCAGCAGTTAGAATTGAAGGAAGTACAGGAAGATGGTTTAATGTTAATTTTGGTGTGCAACAAGGATGTACATTATCCCCTCTGTTATTCATTATCTATATGGATCACATTATAAAGGAAAGTGGTATTAAACATGATATCAAAATTGGAGATGTTAATGTCAGCTCTTTGCTTTATGCGGATGATGTTATACTTCTAAATAAATCCGCTACAAGTCTGCAAGATTCTCTGACTAAATTGAATAACTGTTGTAATAGATATGGTATGAAGGTCAGCAATAAAAAGACTGACAATGAAAATAGGCAGAATCATTGAAAATGTCAACTGTGTTGTGAATGGAGAACCTGTGGAACAAGTAAAACATTTCAGCTACTTAGGCACGATTTTTACTGAAGATGGTAAATTAAATATAGAAATAGACAACAGAATCAGCAAAGCTGGTATGGTGGGAAGTCAATTGAATAAATTCATATGGAATAAGAGAGAAATTAGTGGAACACTAAATTAGCTGTGTACAAGACAGTGTTCAAACCAGTTTTAACATATGGATCTGAGAGCTGGGTCAGAAGTGAAACACTTTACCAAAGACTAGAGACCGCAGGTATGAGTGTCCTGAGAAAGATTATAAGTATGAACAGATGGCATCAATGGCAGTATCATATTAAAAACGAGGATATTAGGAAAGAACTTGACATCGTCAGCATCCAGGAATGCATTAGCAGAGCTAATCTCAGGTGGTATGGTCACTTAAACAGAAAGGGCGAAGAAAGATTAGCAAAACAAGTGTTCTCTGCCAGGTTGGCAACAAAACGACCCAGAGGAAGACCAAGATGTAGGTGGATTGATATGGTACAAAGTGCCTTAGACGATAGAAATATGATAATGTTGGAATCTTGACAAGTGACAGACTGATTTGGGGGAAAATTGTAGATAGGAAGTTAGTAATGATGTAATTTTTTCCATGTAGTAGTATCATATCCTGTACACCCCTTGAGGATACATGGCAGGAATTTGATGATTGAAAGAGTAACTGAAGTATGATTTAGAAGGTAAAAAGTATGTATTACTGGTAGATGAATCTACAGATATTGCAATACAAAAGCATTTGTGCATAGTTCTTAGATTTTTTTTGCAATGAAACAAATAAAATTCACTCAGCTTTCTTGGGTCTTATGCCTGGTTGTAGAGACAACAGCGGAGGTTTTATTTAATAAAAATTTCAGAAGTATTAGCTTCATATGATCAACCTCTTAAGAACTGTATTGGGTTTGCTAGTGATGGTGCTGCTGCTATCGTTGGAAGTAACAATTTCCTGTGGACCATGATTAGAAATGAAAATCTGAACTGTTTTCAAATGTGAAGTGCATTTACCATTCTCTGGCAATTTGTATACAGCATGCATTTTCAAAGCTGCCATCCAATGTTGGATTCATTTTGACTGAAATTCCTTCATGGTTTTCAAATAGCAATATGAGAAGAGAAAATTTTAAGGCTCTTTTTAAACTGATCAATTCACCAGTTGAAGATGACCAGTTGCACCCCTTCCATTTATGTAATTGTTCAAGACAAGGTGGTTAGTGAGAGGTAAAGTCTTCAATAATATACTGCTAAATTGGGAAGGATTAATTGTCTGCTTCACCTGCTGTGAACAATCTGGAGGTCAGGATACAAGGTATAAGGCATGGTTGATAAAAGAGATGTTACAAGATATGATGAATTATTTTTACTTTGAATTTGCTACTCCCATCGTTGAAGAGTTCGAAAGGCTTAATGTTTTGTTCCAGCAAACCTATGCTGATCCTTACGATCTTGCCAAAGAACTGCGCGCACCCAGAGATGATAGTCTGGGTGTGTGCAGTTCTTCAAATGCTGTACAACGAAGATGGAACATGCAAAATAGTAGAAAATGTAGACTTTGGAATTAAATTTGATCAAGAAATTAGGACGTACTTGATCAGCTTTAGCACTTCTCCAAATATGGAACAAGAAAATAATAAAATAAAGTCTGTGAAATTTAGGTGCCAAGCCATGCTTCAAGAATCGTTGAATCAAGTGAACAAGCTGCTCCCTTAGTCAGCTGATATATTTAAAGGTATGATACTTTTAAATCCTACTGTTATTCTAAGCCAAACAGAAAAGGGAAAATTTTCTGATCTGCCATTTTTCCACCTAATAAACGATGTTGATGTAGTCGAAGACCAATACAGAAAAATTGGCCTTGTTACGTGGAATGAAGAACTAAACTTCAAACAAGATGGAATCCCTAAGGAAGCTTTAGAATTCTGGCAAGCAGTATCCAAACACAATAATTTTAAAGAACTGTCGAATTATGCCTTATTGTGCCAGCAAGTAATGCAATAGTTGAACAAATTTTTTCTTATGTAACATCTATCAAAACTAAACCCAGAAACAGGATGCAAATTAAACTGCTGGATTCAATTGTATGAATCCGTTCATTCTTAAGTGATAACAATATGTGCTGCCAAAACTTTAAATGTAATCCAGAAATGCTACAAATGCATAACAGCAAAACCCTTTATGACTCAACTGCAGAAAAAGAACAAGATATTCAATATATTCAATACCTACTCACTGATGAGACCTCAATAAAGGTTGAAACCGGTCTGGATAGTGACCTTCTCTCATAATGTAGAACAGTAATACAGCTCCTAGGAGCTGGGTTTCACATTATGGGTAAATACCAAGAATAGTGATCGGATCTTGCTCCACCCTTACTATGAGTTGCTCAGTGTAGTACTACCAAATGGGTCAGGTGTTGCACTATCCAGGTATTTGTTTACGCTTGGACTTGCCAAACTTTATATAGTTTCTATATTCAGCATGAAACTCTGAGTTTCTTAATTCGGCTATGAAACAATATGGGATGAAATATCCGTTAACTTAAATAAGAAAAGTAACGTTTGCAGGACTTGATGAGGGAGTCTTCTGGAGAACTCCCCAGAATACTATTGCAGGGGATAGTGGAGGGAAGAGGAAAACCCCGACTGCAATGGAAAGACAACATCAAAGTCTGGGCGAGCAAGCATCTTACAGAAGCAAGAGATAGAGAAGCATATAAGTGGACTGTTCATCAGCTGCAACCTTCTTAAAAGAGGAGGTCACAGGATTAAATTAGAATCCATTTATTTTTGTGTGAGAGATAAGTTTAATTTCAGTTGAGTTTATTTCTTTGTATAAAGTTCCATAGTTGTTGCAGTCAGCCTATTAAGATATTATATAAGAAGTAAATACATATCAGGAATTTAATAATTAAATATAACGTTATTTGGATGGAAGGTTGGGAATGGCATACTACGAGACGACTGCTATTTTGTATGTTGGAATTGGGATAAGATATGCCCTTAGACATTCAGTCTGAGGACATCCCCAATCATGTTTTAGATCCACTATAGTCCTTCTGCTGAAAATCACCTGTAGTCTAGAGAGCAGAAACACTACCTACTCAGCTTTCTTGGTTAGTTGGTTTAAAATCATAAACATGAAATATAAAACGTGCAATACACTAAACATACAATCTGTGTGCTCAACTTCGTGCCATGTTTTGTATGACACAGGGCTTTCAAATCCTTACATTTGACAAATTATATTTGCAGCTTTCAGCATTTTTAATGGACTCTAGGCCTAAAGTCAGTTTCTGACCTCTGATCTGGGCACATAAAAACACTGAAATGATATAGAACTAACAATGTTGGGGTGCTAGATATAAGAATATTTGAAAAAGTCATTCATATAAAGGAATCTTGTCATTATAATAAATTTAGTTTAATCATTTATTCAAGTGTAAGCAAACAAAGATACTGAGACGAGTGATGAGAGTTTGGTCCACCTTTGCTTCGAGTTGCCAAGGGATGTACCACCTTACCTCAGTCCTGAAGATATTTTCAGGTGCAAACTTTGTTTGCTTAGCTTGAATAAAGGATTAAACTAAATTTCTTATAGTCTAACCAAGTGCAAAATAAACTTCCAACATCTTTCTCTAAATCCAGAGTAATTTAATAGTAAGGTGGTACACCTTTTGGCAACTCGTCTAAATAAATATGATCTCTCCATTTCTTCTGCCTTAGTATCACCACTTCTGGGTCTGGCTCCCACTGACGAGACCTCAAATAAGGTCGAAACTGGTCTGGGTAGTAGCCGTTCCCTTAATGCATAGCAGTATACATGTCTGCAAGGAGATGTGCTTTGCATTATGGGAGATACTGAGACAAGGAGTGATGACAGCTTGATCCACCTTTGCTCCGAGTTGCCAAGGAATGTACCACTTATATCAGTCCTGAAGATATTTTCAGGTGCAAACTTTGTTTGCTGACACTTGGATAAAGAATGAAACTAAATTTATTATAGTCTAGCCAAGTGCAAAATAAACTTCCAAAATCTTGTCATTAAGTAAAATTAATTTTTCATCTTTCACTGATTTTTGTTTATCAAAATCTTCTAAGACTGGTTAAAAGTCACATGCATTTGCTTTTTTCCTTCTCTAGGTTGCTAACATGGCTACTGTTATGGAGATCATATCTATTTTGGAGAAAATTGCCATCACCAAGGATACCTTGGAAGTAAGCTTATTAGTTTTTAAATTTTGTCTAACTGATATGATGTATAATTATTGACTTTGTGAAGGCATCATACTAATAAGTTAAGTTTCAGAAATCTTCAGATAACAACATAAGAATCTTTGCCTCTGAGATTGAATATTGAGTTTGGAATATTTTCAGATTATTTCCATAACAAACCATACAGTCATTTCTGGTGTTATGCAGTCAGAAACCTATTTTTGAATAGTGCGATTTGAATGTTTTTTTACATATACTCTTGCAATACATTAGGGTGAACATCTAAACTTTATCTGAAGTTTTTATTATATTTTACTATCTCACTAAATATGTTTCACAGCTGACGACTTCCTTAAAAGAACAAATGCCCTTTATTGAATGTCTTTCATAACATCGGGAAACATTAATAATTCTGATTAGTAATTGAGAATGTGCATACAGAATGCAGGGACAAATGCTAAATTCTTGTAATTAAATTTCCTTAAGGATTTGGATGAGGTGCTGAAGGGTCAAATCTGTATAACTGAGAGGAGACCTCCACATAGCCTTTAAAGGAATGCGGAGAACCGACCAGAGCTTCTGACCTAATGTCCAATCCTCACCTTCTCGTGGTGCACCCTGTTGGGTATCTACCTGGATACTGAATAAATCAGGATGGGCTGGCAATTTGGGATTTAGCTGACCAAATTGTATTCTTATTGGCTTAAACCAAAATACAAAATGATGGTACAATATGACAAAATTTCATGCCGGCTGGGCGTGGTCCGGTTAAATAAGGCCCGTGTTGTTTTTGCCAGGGAACCAGGATGAAAAGCGAAAAGCCAGCTATTGGAACAAATCCTAAAAGACACCCCAACTCAACACCACCAGAGTTAAAGATCGGTACTATCAACATAAGAAGCCTGAATGGCAAAGAAATGGAGCTAGCTGAGGAATTAGATAAGTACCAGTTCGACATAATAGGGGTGACTGAAACAAAAAAGACAAAAATTGGTGAGATCTTTCTGAGCAATAAATACAAAATGTTATAATCAGGCAATGACAAGGAAAAGGAGTAGCCATAATATTCAACACAAAATACGAGGCTAATCTTCTTGAATGGTAGGCAGTATCAAGTAGAGTAATGTGGGCAAATATCAGAATGGGGAACTGGACAATGAGACTTATTTGTGCTTATGGTCTCACAGAAGGTTCTACTAAGGTAGAAATGGAGGAATTTTTTTGAGGCTCTAGAGAAAGCTACTGACACAATGAAAAAGGAAAAGTTGGTCCTTGTTGGGGATCTAAATAGCAGAGTAGGAAGTGATTGTCAGACATACAAAAATGTTTTGGGAAAATTTGGAGAAAAGAGCAAAGCTAATAATAATGGCAAATACCTGTTGGATTTCTGCTCAGGACATGGACTGGTTATTACTAACACCATGTTCCAACATAAAAATGTGCATAAATTCACATGGAGAGAAGAGGCAAGGAATAAGAAAAGTCTCATTGACTATGTTATTGTTGATAGTGATGTTTTCTCCCTGGTGCAGGACACCAGAGTGTACAGAAGATTTGAAATTGGAAATGATCACTATTTAGTCTTGAGGATAAAATTGAATTTCATATCGAAAAGAATGACATGTAAGAAAGTTTTAAAGTGAATAAAAGTTGAGCAGCTCTCAGATGTGAACGGTAGACTATCATCATCATCAAATTCCTGCCATGTACCCTCAAGGGGTGTACAGGATATGACAGTACTACATGAAAAAATTACATCATTACTAACTTCCTATCTACAATTTTCCTCCAAATCAGTCTGTTACTTGTCAAGACTCCAACATTATCAGATCTTATATTTCTATCGTCTAAGGCACTTTGTACCATATCAATCCACCTATATCTTGGTCTTCCTCTGGGTCGTTTTCCTGCCAACCTGGCAGAGAACACTTGTTTTGCTAATCTTTCCTCTCCCATTCTATTTAAGTGACCATACCACCTGAGATTAGCTCTGCTTACGCATTCCTGGATGCTGACAATGTCAAGTTCTTTCCTAATATCCTCGTTTTTAATATGATATTGCCATTGATGCCATCTGTTCACGCCTCTAATCTTTCTCAGGACTCTCATATCTGCGGTCTCTAGTCTTTGGTCAAGTGTTTTACTTCTGACCCAGCTCTCAGATCCATAAGTTAAAACTGGTTTGAACACTATCTTGTATACAGCTAATTTAGTGTTCCGACTAAAATCTCTCTTATTCCATATGAATTTATTCAATTGACTTCCCACCATACCAGCTTTGCTGATTCTGTTGTCTATTTCTATATTTAATTTACTATCTTCAGTAAAAATCGTGCCTAAGTAGCTGAAATGTTTTACTTGTTCGACGAGTTCTCCATTCACAACACAGTTGACATTTTCAATGATTCTGCCTATTTTCATTGTCTTTGTCTTTTTATTTCATTGTCTTTGAATTTTTATTTTATATACTGACCTTCTTACCATATCTATTACAACAGCAATTGAATTTAGTCAGAGAATCTTTCAGACTTGTAGCGGATTTATTTAGAAGTATAACATCATCCGCATAAAGCAAAGAGCTGACATTAACAACTCCAATTTTGATATCAGGTTTAATACCACTTTCCTTTATAATGTGATCCATATAGATAATGAATAACAGAGGGGATAATGTACATCCTTGTTGCACACCAAATTTAACATTAAACCATCTTCCTGTACTTCCTTCAATTCTAACTGCTGACTTACAACTCAAATAAAGACTAAGTATTGCTTGATATAATGCCCCATTCACACCATATAACTGCAGCGTATTGAATAGCTTCTCTCTTGGCACCTTGTCATATGCCTTTTCCAAATCGACAAAACTTAAATACAGATCTTTGTTATATTCCCATGCTTTCTCGACTATTTGTCGTAAAGTGAAGATCTGATCCTGACAGCGTCTATTTGGCCTGAATCCAGCTTGTTCTTCACCAAGCTTTTCTTCCACAATTCTTTTCAACCGTTTCTCAAGTATACTTGCATAGATCTTGCCAGGAACACTCAGTAATGAAATACCTCTGTAATTCTCACATTCAGTTTTATTTCCTTTTTTATATATGGGTACTATGAGAGCTCTACTCCAATCATCGGGAATTCGTCCCTCTGTCCAGGCTTTCTGAACTATGCAGTGCAGCCACTGTAAGACTTTTATACCACCATACTTCAACATTTCTGGTCGAATATCATCTACTCCTGCTGCCTTTCCACATTTCAAGCCTTTGATGGCTTTTTCTACTTCAAGTATGGATATGTATTCCTGACTGCATGCCTGGTCAGTGTTTTTTATCACTATGCTGTCATCACTGCTTGTTTCATTTAGCAGTTTTTCAAAGTAATTACTCCATACTTCAAGGATATCTTCTTCTACCATTTTCATGTCACCTTTATCATCTCTAACTCCTTTTACAGCCTCTTTCCTCCATTCCTAAGCTTCAACAACCTCCAGAATATTTTGCCACCTTCTTGATATTTATTTTCTATATTCTTGCCAAAGTCCTCCCATGTCTTTTGTTTAGCTAGTTTTGCACGCTGTTTAGCTTTCTTACATTTGTCTCTGTATTCTGTAAGAGTAAAAGCTGACTTATTTGCCAGGAACTTTTGATATGCTTTCTTCTTTTCCATCACTGCCTCTTTAACTTCGTGTGTCCACCAGGGAGTTCTGATTTTTTTATCCTTGCACACAACCTCACCACATGCCTCTCTGGCAGAATCAATCAATGTTTTCTTCAGAGTTTGCCACTGAATCTCCAAGGTTTGATTCCTGTTCTCAAACTCTTTCATTTTCTTTTCAATAATCTTTCTGTATTTTAGTCTACAGTTCACATCTGAGAGCTGCTCAACTTTTATTCACTTTAAAACTTTCTTACATGTTATTCTTTTCAATATGAAATTCAATTTTATCCTGCTCAAGACTAAATAGTGATCACTTCCAATTTCAAATCCTCTGTACACTCTGGTGTCCTGCACCAAGGAGAAAACATCACTATCAACAATAACATAGTCAATGAGACTTTTCTTATTCCTAGCCTCTTCTCTCCATGTGAATTTGTGCACATTTTTATGTTGGAACATAGTGTTAGTAATAACCAGTCCATGTCCTGAGCAGAAATCCAACAGATATTTGCCATTATTATTAGCTTTGCTCTTTTCTCCAAATTTACCCAAAATATTTTTGTATGTCTCACAATCGTTTCCTACACTGCTATTTAGATCCCCCAACAAGGACCAACTTTTCCTTTTTCATTGTGTCAGTTGCTTTTTCTAAAGCATCAAAAAATTTCTCCACTTCTACCTTAGTAGACCCTTCTGTGGGACCATAGGCACAAATAAGTCTCATTGTCCAGTTCCCCCATTCTCATATTTGCCCACATTACTCTACTTGATACTGACTGCCATTCAAGAAGATTAGCCTCGTATTTTGTTTTGAATACTATGGCTACCACTTCTTTTCCTTGATTGTCATTGCCTGAATATAACATTTTGTATTTATTGCTCAGAAAGATCTCGCCAGTTTTGGTCTTTTTTGTTTCAGTTACCCCTATTATGTCGATCTGGTACTTATCTAATTCCTCAGCTAGCTCCATTTCTTTGCCATTCAGGCTTCTTACGTTGATAGTAACGATCTTTAACTCTGGTGATGTTGAGTTGGGGTTTGTTTTCAGATTTGTTCCAGTAGCTGACTTTTCGCTGTTCGCCCTGGTTCCCTGGCGAAAACAACGGGGGCCTTGTTTAACCGAGCGACGCCCCAGCCGGCATGAAATTTTGTCATGTTGTACCATCATTTTTTATTTTGGTTTAACCAATAAGAATACAATTTGGTCAGCTAAATCCCAAAATTGCCAGCCCATCCTCGTTCGTTAAGTATCAAAATAGATATCCAACAGGGTGCACCACGAGAAGGTGAGGATTGGACATTAGGTCAGAAGCCCTGGTCGGTTCTCCGCATTCCTTGAAAGGCTATGTGGAGGTCTCCTCTCAGTTATACAGCTCTGACCCTTAAGCACACGGTAGACTAAAATACACAAAGATTATTGAAGAAAAAATGAAAGAGTTTGAGAACTGGAATCAAACCTTGGAGAGTCAGTGGCAGACTCTGAAGAAAACATTGATTCTGCCAGAAAGGCATGTGGTGAGGTTGTCTGGAAGGATAAAAAAAATCAGAACTCCCTGGTGGATACAGGAAGTTAAAGAGGTAGTGAAGGAAAAGAAGAAAGCATATCAAAAGTTCCTGTCAAATAAGTCAGCTTGTGCTCTTAGAGAATATAGAGACAAATGCAAGAATGCTAAACACTGTGTAAAACTAGCTAAACAAAAGTCGTGGGAGGACTTTGGCAAGAATATAGAAAATATCAAGAAGGTGACAAGATATTCTGGAGGTTTTTGAAAAAGCTCAGAAATGGAGGAAAGGGTGCTGTAAAAGGAATTAGAGATGATAAAGGTGACATGAAAAGAGGAGAAAAAGATATCCTGGAAGTATAGAGTAATTACTTTGGAAAACTGCTAAATGAAACAAGCAGTGATGACAGGACAGTGGTAAAAAAAACACTGACCAGGCATACAGTCAGGAATACATATCCATACTTGAAGTAGAAAAAGCCATCAAAATCTTGAAATGTGGAAAAGCAGGAGTAAATGATATTTGGCCAGAAATGCTCAAGTGTGGAGGTATGAAAGTCATACAGTGGCTGCACTGCTTAGTTCAGAAGGCCTGGACACAGGGTCGAATTCGAGATGATTGCAGTAGAGCTCTTACAGTACCCATATATAAAAAGGGAAATAAATCTGAATATGAGATTTACAGAGGTATTTCCCTACTGAGTGTTACTGGTAAGATATATGCAAGTATACTTCAGAAGTGGTTGAGAAGGATTGTGGAATTAAAGCTTGGTGAAGAACAAGCTGGATTCAGGCCAAATTGAGGCTGTCAGGATAGATCTTCACTTTACAACAAATAGTTGAGAAATGATGGGAATATAACAAAGATCTGTATTCGAGTTTTCGATCTGGAAAAGGCATATGACAAGGTGTGCCAAGAGAGAAGCTATTCAAGACGCTACAGTTATATGGTGTGAATGGGGCATTATATCAAGCAATACTTAGTCTTTATTTGAGTTGTAAGTCAGCAGTTAGAATTGAAGGAAGTACAGGAAGATTGTTCAATGTTAATTTTGGTGTGCAACAAGGATGTACATTATCCCCTCTGTTATTCATTATCTATATGGATCACATTATAAAGGAAAGTGGTATTAAACAGGATATCAAAATTGGAGATGTTAATGTCACCCCTTTGCTTTATGCAGGTGATGTTATACTACTAAATAAATCTGCTACAAGTTTGCAAGATTCCCTGACTAAATTGAATAACTGTTGTAATAGATATGATATGAAGGTCACCAATAAAAAGATCAAGACAATGAAAATAGGCAGAATCATTGAAAATGTCAACTGCATTGTGAACTGAGAATCTGTGGAACAAGTAAAACATTTCAGCTACTTAGGCACGATTTTTAGTGAAAATGGTTAGTTAAATATGGAAATAGACATCAGAATCAATAAAGCTGGTATGGCAGGAAGTCAATTGAATAAATTCATATGGAATAAGAGAAATTAATTGGAACACTAAATTAGCTGTATACAAGAGCTGGGTGAGAAGTAAAACACTTGACCAAAGGCTAGAGACTGCTGATATGAGAGTTCTGAGAAAGATTAGAGGCATGAACAGATGACATCAATGGCAATATCATATTAAAAACGAGGATATTAGGAAAGAACTTGACATTGTCAGCATCCAGGAATGCATTAGCAGAGCTAATCTCAGATGGTATGGTCACTTAAACAGAATGGGCAAGGAAAGATTAGCAAAACAAATTTTCTCTGCCAGGTTGGCAGGAAAACAACCCAGAGGATGACCAAAATATAGGTGGATTGATACTGTAAAAAGTGCCTTAGATAATAGAAATATGAGATCTGATAATGTTGGAGTCTTGACTAGTAACAGACTGATTTGGAGGAAATTGTAGATAGGAAGTTAGTAATGATGTAAATTTTTCATGTAGTACTATCATATCCTGTATACACCTTGAGGGCACATGGCAGGAATTTGATGATGAATAAGGCTTGGGATTCGTGATGACAATGTGAATCTTATTGGTAACGGGATAACAAATATTTTGAGATATATTAACTAAATTAGGATTTAATTAATGTTCTAAGATTTTGTTCCTGTCACAATGGCAATACCAGGAACAAAATATGCACTGAAGTAAATTTCACTTTTGCACCTATAAGTCGTCCTTAGTTGAGAATATGCTTGTAGGCATATTCTCAACCTGTTTGTGATGATTTGGATATTTTGGAGTAGTCATCCTTTAATATCACCACCTGTTTGTGTCATTGTTAGGTGCATATGGTCTGCTTATGTCTAATGTTGTAGCTTGTCCCTGAGGTATCCTAGATTTTGCCACGTTCAGTTAAGTTGATATTGGGATTCTTTGCTGACCAAGTTTATCTACACCTTTTTCATCATACCATTACAGCAGTACTTTCAATATTGCATATTGTAATAAATTTATTTTAATCCTTTATCCAAGTCTAAGCAAACAAAGTTTGCACCTGAAGTACCTTCAGGACTGAGACAACTCAGTCCTCATATGTGTAGGTGGCGCCAACGAATAATTAATGTTAATTTTGTGCTCCTGTATTTTATTGTAACTGCAAGTGTTTTTGTACAAAATAAGCAGCAAACGGAAAAGTAACAGATGGTACTAAGCAGCTGACTACTACAGTACTCGTAAGTATCCATAGTCCATTAAATCTGCTATATTTTATAACTTAAAAACAGCCACGTGATAGTGCTATGCCTACCGTCCGAAATAAAGATGGTGGTAACAAAAGCCAACAACGGAAGACTACCTAGAGTCCAATCGGCATAGCATCACCGATCACCTGCAAATCGAATGACATTACGAAGTGCCACAGCTGTGAAACCGAAGTCAAAGGGAAAAAAGGTATATTGTGTGATTTCTGCTGCAACTGGATACATATTTCTTGCGCGAAAATAAATGAATTGGTGCTCAATCTTTTCACCGATCTAAACCAGCCCTACTTCTGTACAATATGCCTCCCTTCCGTAAAACAGATACTAAACCTAGGCAAAAGATTCGCAAACCTCGAGCAGCAGCTTAATATCATGATCAATACCTTCTCCGCCAAAATCGGAAAGTTGGAAACTACACTCAACGATCAGCACCCGACCGCAGTGCACCCATGCCTGCTAACGAACTTCATGAACTAATCACATCATCGGTACACAAGTTGCTCGAGGCCAAAAATAGGAAACTCAACGCTGTTATCCTGAACTTTCCGACAGAAAACGGTAAATCCCTAGAAGAAGACATCGGCAAACTTGCAGGAGAATGCAATTTTGATCCCAGAAACATTGTCAAATGCCATCGTATCGGATCCATAAACAAAAGAAAGGACGAAATGAATTATCCACGTCTCGTGAAAGTGACCTGCGACTCTCCAATAAACACAACCAAATTTATAACAGTGATAAACAAGTTAAAGGACATTTGCCCCAGTTGCTCATACATGCTTGACCTGATTTAACCTTTGCCCAAAGAGAACAATGATGCCAAGTCCAAAAACAACTAGAAGAAAAACGCCAAAATGGAGTCAACAGTTGGGTAATAGACTGCAAACAATCCCAACTAGTACAAAAACCAAGTGATGCCACCAAGAAAACCAGCATGCAGGCACTGCATGGGAAATTTGAACCCTTGGGTTCAATCCATGCCTCACAGAACCTTGCATATCCACTTCACCAATATCCGTGGCCTCAATGGCATCCGCTACCACCTGCAGTCCACCAAACCCCACCTACTCTTTTTAACCAAAACTCAAATATCGCCTCCTCCCCTGCACTATTCATCTCAACCTTCCTAACTATACACTATTTAACTCCTTTCGACTCAAGGGTGACGTCTGTGCATATATCCGCTCTGACATACCCTGCCAGAGAAGAACTAACTTGGAATCGCCTGACTTCGACCTTCTTTGGCTGAAGATATCCCTCCCTCACTCAGTTAAATTCATCTTCTGTCTCTATTGCTCTCCTAATACCACCAATACTCAGAGCTCTTTCATTTCCTCTCCTTAAAAGTTGATTTTCTCCAGTCCCACTCCCCAAACAGCAAAATCATCCTCATGGGTGATTTCGACGTCCATAACACCAATTAGCTTTCCTCTTCCAGTCATACAGATCCTGCAGGCAGAGATGCTGAAACATTTGCAGTCACTAATGACCTCATGCAGATTGTTCAGACCAACCAGAATACCAGATAACCCAAACCACTCCCCACTAGATCTCTTCCTTACTAATGACCCCTCCAAATATGCAGTGACTGTAATAAGCCCTCCCCCCCGGGTAATTCTGACTACAATTTAGTGCTCATATCCTCCCCCATTCAACAATGCTTGCACAGTTACTTTCACACTAGAGAAGTTTGGCATTATAATAGTGCCGAATGGGACAGTCTCCGAGACTACTATGCTTCATTACCATGGTTAGACTATTGTTTACGGTCTTCCAGTCCAGACATATGCACTGAACGCATCACCAAAGTGATCCTCACTGGCATGAAAGTATATATTCCCCACACTACTCAGACCTGCTGTCCCTTAACTAAACCCTGGTTCTCCAAAAAAATGTGCCAAGGCTGTACAAATGAAAAATCAGGCATACCACAACTGGCTCAAATCAAGAACCCTATACCCATCCTCACTGAAGCCCGAAACAAATGCAACAAAACTATCAATACTTCCAAAACAGATTTTCGATGGGCAAAAAGCAGGAAGTTTGCAGCCTGTCCAAACGGCAGCCATGCCTTTTGGTTCCTTGTCAAGGCAATTGGCCGTAACTTTTGCCCTACACTATTCCCACCTCTATCATACCCAGATGGCTCATTTGCAACATCACCCATAGAAAAAGCTGATCTCCTGTCATCACACTTTGCCTCCAAATGCACATATAACTGGCAATGGCAAATGCCCTCCAGTCATTCCATCTGCCCAACATACAATGGCCCCTAAATCCTTTTGCCAAAAAGACATCACAAAGCTGCTGTCTAAATTAGACACAAAAAAAGTCTCCTGGCCCAGACGGAATTCCTCCAATTATCCTGAGGTCTGTGCATCTGAACCGACTCCTATGCTATGTCACCTGTACACACTTTCTTACTCCACTGGAATATATATAAAAACCTGTAAACTGGCTTATATTCAACCCATTCCTAAAAAGGGTGACAAATCACTGCCATCTAACTACCGCCTTATCTCGCTCACTTCAGTCCTCTCTAAAGTAATGGAGAAAATCATCAACGCTGAACTCCTAATCTACCTTGAAGGTACCTGGCTATTAAGCAACCATCAGTATGGATTTCGCCAAAGCCATTCAACAGGAGATCTACTCTCATACATCACCCATCACTGGACAAATGCTATGGAGAAATTTGGCAAATCCCAAGTAGTTGCACTGATATCTCCAAAGCCTTTGACCGAGTCTGGCACAAAGGCTTACTAAGCAAACTCCCATCATTTGGACTGCCTCAGGACTTCCACAGATGGATTGCCAGCTTCCTGTCTGGATGCACACTATGTGTGATGGTAGACAGCTCCCTATCCTTTCACCATCCAACTAATGCCGGGGTCCCTCAAGGTTCAGTTCTCTCACCAACCCTCTTCCTTCTGTATATCAATGACCTACTTCAGTTGACCTCTAACCCAATACACAGTTTAGCAGATGACAGCACACCACATTTCTCCCTTTCATTTGACAAACCCTACCCTACACAACTCACTTCAACCTACAGAACATCAACCACCACTGCCCTTAATTCCGACCTCCAAGCCATCCTCCGATGGGGCTCAGACAACCTTGTCAACTTCAACGCTAGTAAAACCCAGTTCTGTCTTATTTCTTACAAAAAAGAACCATTTTCCTCCAGCATTGTTTTCGATAACACTCAAATTCACAGACAAGACGAAATTTCTCTTCTCGGAATTACCTTGACATCAAGTCTGTCCTGGCATGAACACATCACAACCATTGCATCGTCAGCTTCCAAAAAACTAGGTTTTTATCTCTTTCCTCAAGACTCTACTTCACCTCTAAATAGCTGTTAACACTATACAAGTCACAAATCCGCCCAGCTCTCGAATACTGCTCTCACATCTGGAGTGGGGCTCCAAAAAACTCCTCAAAATGTTTGACTCGATACAGAGGAGAGCAGTTAGATTAATAAATGACCCATCCCTCACCAACTCGCTCCCCCCACTTTCACATAGATGCTTGGTCTCTGCAATCTGTACATTCTATAAATACTTTCATGGGAAAGGTTCATCTGAATCAGCATCAATAATTCCCCCACCATGTACTTATAAGCCCATTGGAACACGTACAGCTTACGTTCAACATCCTTTTACAGTACACCTCAAAACCCACAGAACAAGTTTCTTCATCTCCTCATTCATCATTGCTACCAATACTATTATATAAATAGTGCTGCAGTAGTATTTATATATTTCTTCCCCCTGATGTATTTCCCAAGGAATACAATATAAAGGCATTCAAATCAAATGTGAACAAGTTTCTCCTTTCACAACCCATCACCCATATACGGTACTAACGTACTATAGGTTGACCAGCCAACCTCCTGTATATGGGCCCAACATAAAGAGAAAAAAAAAAAAAAACTCGTAGTAAAGGTGGACCAAGCTCTCATCACTCCTTGTCTCAGTATCTCCCATAATGCAAAGCACATCTCCTTGCGACATGTATAATGCTATGCATTAAGGGAAGGGCCACTACCCAGAAATGGTTTCGATCTTTATGAAGGTCTCGTCAATGGGAGTCAGACCTAGAAGTTTGATACCAAGGCAGAAGCAATGAAAAGGTCATATTTACTTATACTAGTTGCCAAAATGTGTACCACCTTACTATTAAATTACTCTGGATTTAGAGAAAGATGTTGGAAGTTTATTTTGCACTTGCTTAGACTATAATAAATTTAGTTTAATCCTTTATCCAAGTGTAAGCAAACAAAGTTTGTGACTGAAGTATCTTCAGGACTGAGGCAACTCGTAGTAAAGGTGGACCCAGCTCTCATCACTCCTTGCCTCAGTATCTCCCATAATGCAAAGCACATCTCCTTGTGAACATGTATAATGTTATGCATTAAGGGAAGGGCCACTACCCAGACCAGTTTCGACCTTTATTGAAGTCTTGTCAGTGGGAGCCAGCCCCAGAAGTGATGATGCTAAGGCAAAAGCAATGGAGAGGTCATATTTACTTATACGAGTTGCCCTTCCATTAATGCATAGCATTATACATGTCCACAAGGAGATGTGCTTTGCATTATGGGAGATAATGAGACAAGGAGTGATGAGAACTTGGTCCACCTTTACTACGAGTTGCCTCAGTCCTGAAGATACTTCAGGAGCAAACTATGTTTGCTTACACTTGGATAAAGGATTAAACTAAATTTATTATAGTCTAACCAAGTGGAAAATAAATTTCCAACATCTTTCTCTAAATCCAGAGTAATTTAATAATAAGGTGGTACACCTTTTGGCAACTCGAATAAGTAATTATGACCTCTCCCACTGATGAGACCTCAATAAAGGTTGAAACTGGTATGGCCCTTCCCTTAATGCATAGCATTATACATGTCCACAAGGAGATGTGCTTGTCATTATGGGAGATACTGAGACAAGGAGTGATGAGAGCTTTACTACGAGTTGCCTCAGTCCTGCAGATTCTTCAGGCCAAACTTTGTTTCCTTACACTTGGGTAAAGGATTAAACTAAATTTATTATAGTCTAACCAAGTGGAAAATAAACTTCCATCATTTCATGTTGTAATATTGCATTGAAATATCAGTTTCATAAAACTACTACAATCTGGAATTTATGTTTATATTCTATACAGTGGAACCTTGGTTCCCGAACATATTTTCCGAACCAAAAACGCACCAGTTTCCGAACAGGCAAACCGGCAACCATGTAATTATTATTAAATAACCCACCATGAGACCAAAGAAGGATAGTGATAGCAGAAAAGCAAAAAGAAAAGTTATTAGAACCATGATAGGGTTGAAAAAAAGAAATCTCATCCAAACATAAAAATGACATTTGTGTCTCGGATCTTGCTATGCAGTTCGGTATGGCGATATCAATGATCTGTACAATACTCAAAAATAAAGAGGCTATCAAGGGAGCTGATGTTGCAAAAGGAGTGAATGTTCTTACTAAACAAAGATCTCAGATGATTGAAGAAGTGGAAAATTTGTTGCTGATTTGGATAAACGAGAAACAGTTAGTGATAGTGTTTCTTATGCTGTAATTTGTGAAAAAGCAAGGCAATTACATGATGATCTATTTAAAAACCCTGGTACGAGTGGTGCTAATAGTAAAGCTTGGGTAACCAGGCAATATTTTATTCAGTGGATCCATGAAATCTTTGCCCCAAATGTGAGAAAATATCTTCAAGAAAAAAAATTGGCGTTAAAATGCCTTCTTGTGATGGACAGTGCTCCTGCTCACCCTCCAGGTTTGGAGGAAGAGTTGGTGGAGGAGTTCGATTTTTATCACAGTGAAGTTCCTGTCCCCTAACGACTCTAATCCAGCCCATAGACCAGCAGGTCATTTCGAACTTTAAGAAACTCTACACCAAAGCACTGTTTTGAAACGACCTCTGACATAGAATTAACACTTAGAGAATTCTGGGAAAAATCACTTCAGTATCCTCCATTGCTTAATATTCTTGACAAAGGCTGGGTGCAAGTGACTTTCAGGACCATAAACTCTGCCTGCAGGAAATTGTGGACTGACTATGTAGCACACACAGATGTTGAGGCTGAGTATGTTGCTGTTGTCGATGATGTTGTGTCTCTGGGCAAAAGCATGGGCTTGGAAGTTGGCAATGCTCATGTGGAGGACCACAGGAATGAGCTCACCACGGAAGAACTGGAACACCTTCAGAAAGAGCAGCAAAAGACGGTGGTTGAAGAAATGAAGGAAGGGAGGATTCCTAGTTCTTTGATCAAAGAAATGTGTGTGAAATGGGATGAGGTGCAAAGTTTTGTGGAAAGCGATCACCCTTTTTTGTCTATATTTTATCTATTTATTGTGTTTATTCTTTTTATGTAAGAATTTATGCATTTTTCATTGTTTTTGTATACGATTTTATTCATGAAGTATTGTTGTAAAGGTTTAAATAAGCAATCATCTGGGGTTCAGGAACGGATTATTCCATTTTACATTAATTCTTATGGGAAAATGGTTTCAGTTTTCAAACAAATCGGTTTCCGAACAGCCTTTAGGAAAGAATTATGTTCGACAACTGAGCTTCCACTGTATATATATTATTCACATGAGGGACCTCAGGGCCAATAGCAAATGAATGCCATGCATGGGCAAGGGTCAGGAACAGAGTAATCTCTTGATATTCTTCTTAAATAGTTGGAGATTGTAGTCCTTTGAAAATACTTCATGGGGGATTGGGTGGGTGGGGGCTGTTCCACAGAATTGGTTGATGGAATGAAAGATGACTGGGGGTAGCAAGTTTGGTGAGTATGCAGTTTGACTGTGAAGTTCTGCTGAATAGTGACCACTGAAATATCTGTTGAAGAGGCAATGCAGAAACTGATCTGTTAGAGAGTGGCTGAAGAAAGAGTGTTTAAGAGGTGTCATTAATCACCTGAATTGCTCTTTTCTGAACAGTTTCAGTTTTTAGGGAAATCTTAGGTGCAACTCCACAACAGTATTCCAAGGTTGACTGGAATTTCTAGAGTAAATAACTGGTCAGAAGAGACGTACCATCTTGAGCAAAAAAAAAATTCTCCAAGTTTTTTTGGAAGTCGGGAAATTATTCCAGGAAAGGGACTTGACTTTTGAGCTGATTATTATCAAAAGGAAATAGAGAGGATTTGGGTTGTTTTTTTTCCTTTGCGAGAAAATCAGCAAAACTGATTTGGAAGCATTTGAAGGTAACTTGGTTATTGTAACCTCAATCAAGGATAATACTGCATAAATCGGTGTTCAGGACCCTTATTACAGATTTTGAAGCTTGAGATGTTTGAGCACTCCAAGGATTATCATACAAGCGGAGAATGCTATTATCAAAACTTTGAATAGGGGTTTTCAGTCAGTGTGAGCAGGTCTTTTATATAGATCAAGAAGAAGGGTGAGTGAAAGGACAGAGCCCTGAGGGATACCTACATTAACAGGAAAATCTGAAGAGAATGCCTTCAGAGATTGATCTGAGAGAAAACTGGCAACCCAGTTACTAGAGGAAGCAGTCCATATGAAGGTAATTTATTGAGTAATTCTCAATGCTAGACCCTATCAAATGCTTTGAAGATGCCAAGTTCAGTGGCACAGATTTCTTCAACTCTTTTCATGGCACAAGTCTAGAGGTGGGTGATGTGAGCTAGGAGATCTCTTGTGGATCTAGATTGCAAAATCCATACTGGTGGTCACTAATTTACTGACAGTTTTTCAAATGTTGAAGTCAACTGTTGATAACTTTCTCCATTACTTTGACAAAACTGAAGTGAAAGCAGTAGGTTGATAGCAGACATTTTTTATCCATATATTTATGAATGTCGTATATTCATAAGCATTCATCCTTCCAGGTGCTCCAACCCATGTTCAGTCTATACTACCAAGCTTCACAGTTGTGATGATATACTCAGCTCTAATGAATCATATGAGAAAAGTACTTATGATGATATTAATAGAAAGAATAAAGAAACTAATGGAAGAAAATCTGGAACAAGAGCAAGCATGATTTTAGAAGGGACAGAACTACTGTATACCAAATATTGATGTTAAGATTAATTGGGGAGAAATCTCTACATAAAAATAAAAATGTGTAAAAATAAAATAAAAACTGTGGGAAATGAGAAGATGGTTCTGGACAACAAGAGGCATGAGATGAGACACATACCCAATCATTTTTATCCTGCTTTTAGAAAGAATGTTGAATGTCATAAAGGATAATATAAGAAGAAATTTCAGTTCAATGTACTAAGATAAAAAACTTGCAATTTGCAGATGACAGTCATTATTGAAGAAGATGAAGAGGAACTAGAAAGAACAGTGCTGAAGTTAAGTTAAGAAGGAAAGAGAGATGGGCTGATTGATGATTGATAATGAACATCAATAAAACAGACATTGATATTTGGAGAGAAGAGGATGAAAAAACAATTAAAGGTCAATGGAAAAGAGCTGAAAGAGGTTAAGAACTTCACATACCTAGGGAGCAACATGACACATGATTTAGACTAAGATCCCGGATAAAAGCTAAAGTAAACATGGGCAATGGACAAGATATGGAAAAGTAAATCAGTGAGCCTTCCCATAAAGCTGAAACTGCTGGAAACATGCATGTTCACAAGCTCTCTCTGATTCAGTCATGGATAATGGTCAGGTTCTGTGAAATGAATATTGGCTTTTTGAAAGAACGTTATATTATTATTATTATTAGACACCTCCAGGGAGTCCAAAGACTCATCGAGGGAGGTCACCTGCTCCACAGCTCTGCCTCCACCCCTTAATCCACCCATGCCATCTACTGCCGATGACCACCACTAGTATTTTCAAAGACAATCACAAACATCCATGCCCACAACGGGATTTGAACCCACAGCCTTTTGGCTGGAGAGCAGATACGCTAGCCACTCGGCCATCATGGCTGGCCGAGTGGTTAGCATATCTGTTATATAAAGATATTTTCGAATTGAATGTGCACCAAAGATAAAACATGAACTGTATCATGATAAACTGCAAAGAAAATCTAATGCAGAAAATAATTCTAAGGAGACTCAAGTTTTTTGGACATATCCACAAAATGTTTAACCGTAGAAAGATCAAAATCTTGATTCTTGGTACAATGGACAATATAAATAAGAGGATGGCTAAGGCGAGAGTAAGTAGATGATGTGAAGGAGTTTGCAGGATTTGAGTCATCTGGCAGTGGATAGAAATGGCAAAAGATGATGATGAAACAGGCATTGGACCAATGGGTAATGTTGATGATAAGATGTTTCCCTGTTATCTGCCAGACTTGTAGGTGTTCTTTGCAGTGTAGTCTATGTTGTTAATTACTATTGATGGTTGATCATGTGCATTTGCCTTGCATAGAGAAACCAAGACTGAAGTTCTTTGCGTAGTATCCTGCTGCCCGTCTAGTTGGGTAGACCCTCTGAATTCCTGGTTATTTTCACATCAGACTATTGAGATTTTTTAAATCATGCTTTCTTTAGGTGTTGCTTCTTGCTTGGTTTTTGGCTTAGTAGCATTATATGTTTCCATTTGCTGTTAGTGTTGCCTGTAGTTATAATATTTTAAAAAAAATGGTTTAATGCATATATTTGTTCACTATAACGTGAGCATCATTCAGGGAGAGAATAGTAAATAAATTATTTGCCTGTACTTGATTTTGAGTGTGCTGACTTCTACCACTTTTATAATATCCATTCATTATATGGTATGAAGTGATAATCTGTTTCAAAGACCAAGTTGTTGTGCTGTTGACATTATACAGATGTATGTGATTCTGGGATATAAACTTTGGTGGTTAGCAGTGGTGAGCTATAAAGGGCTTGCGCGAGCCCTTTGTTAAATTTTTCTCAAATTTATGAGCCCCTTGTTCTCCTTGTTTGTTTTTTATTTTTCAAAAAAAAAATTTTTTTTTTTTTTTTTTAAACATATTAAGCGATAAACTCATACGGTAACCTAACAAAAATTAGTCTATTCAGCAGTGTATAGATTATTTGGAATTATTGTTTCAACTCCTCTATAACGAATGCGCCCAAGTTTGAAAATAAAATAAGCGCATGCATTATCTTTACCCTTCTCCTTTCTGGTAGCCAATCGTATGGTAAAACCAGTAATCAATCAAATGTTTTATAAAAGATTATAAAAGATTTCATTCTTATTATATTTTGATAGTTAAAAAATGTTTTTATGTAAGATAAATTAACACAGTTGATTGTGTGCAAATATTTCATGTTTAGATCATGAAATATTTGTTTAAAAATGATAGCCTTTAGAGGTTGATTGTCCTCTCATATTTTTTTATTGGAATTTGTACATAAGCTGTATTAATAAAAGTTTTTGTGTGAAATACGGCTTTTCTTTCTTTTTTTTTTTTTTTTTTGCTCGACGATGCGAGCCCTTTTTTAAAATTTCCATAGCTCACCATTACTGGTGGTAAATAAACTTCATTGCTTGCTGTGATACTACTGCGCTACTTATTTGAAAGTCTGAAGTGGCTCGAAAAAGTTCCATCTTTTGGTCTCAGAGCAGGGTTTCTTTTTTTATGTGAAAAAAAAAAAATACAAAACATATAAACTTAATATAGAAGAAAAAATTCACAATACATGTGCTATGGGTTTACAATGTTTTGTGGATGGGAAGTAAAAAAAAAAAAAAAATTTTAAAAGGCTGAAAGAGGAAGATATAGGTGGTTGGATATAATCTTGTGACAAAGAACTTTTCAAAAGAGAAACTGACAAATGAATGTGGAACAAAAGTTGCTGAAGGGTCAAAGCTAGATAACTGAGAACTGACCTCATTCTGTGAGGAATTGCGAGAATATGAAGGCTTCTGACCTGGAGTCCATTCTTCACCTTCTCCTGGTGTGTCCTATTAATTAGGTGTCTGCCTGGATACAAAAATCAATGAATGAGGATAGGCTTGCAGTTTGGTACTTATCATATCAGAGTATATTCTGTATTAACTTAAACCACAAACAAAAAAAAAAATGCTGCTACAACATGAAGTGAGTGTCATGCTGGTTGTGGAATTGCCCATTTAAGCAAAATCTGTTTTTGTAAGGATAGTAAAAAGCAGCTTCTAGGACAAACTTGGTGTGTTATTAGCGTTCTGTATCAACATACTTTGTTTTACTAAGACAAAGTTGACAGGTAAGATACTGCCTAATAATAACTTGAGAGGCTATATTCTGGCACCAGTGACCAAAGAAAGGGAGCCACTTTGTGCTCTTTTCAGTTGTCACTTGAAAACTTTGTCTCTCCCAGGCAGGTCTAAACTCTTGTCATCACATTTCTGTACATCTCCTGCACCAACCTGACATATTTCTACAATACCTTCTCCCTCAGACACCTCCAGACTTCTTGCCTTGGCACTCTATCATATGCTTTCTCCAGATCAATAAATACTAGATGTAGCTCCCATTGCCTCTCTTGAAACTTTTCCATCATCATTTCCTTGGGTTACAACCCAAGGATAGCATCTGCTGTCGGTCAACCAGGCATGAAGCCTAATTGCTATTTTGCAATCTCCACCTCCTTCCTCAATCTTCCATCAAGAACCCTTTCTAGGATTTTCATTGTGTGAGACATCAACTTTATTCCTCTGTAATTCTTATTCTTCTGCCTTAGTCATTCCCTTTACCCTTGTAGATGGGAACAAGAATACTTTCCCTCCATTCTTTGGATATATTTTCCTGTTGACAAACTTTTATTAACAGGTCCCACAGCAGGTCAATTCCCTCTTCCCCCAGTCCCTTACATACCTCCATTGGGATCCTGTCAGGGCCCATCGATTTTCCATTCTTCATCCTCTTTATGGCCTCCTTCACTTCCACTCTACTAATGTTCTGCACCATCCCCTTATAAGGCTGCCCATCTTCTCTGTGAGTCCTTTCGTTTTCTTCATTCAAAAGCCCTTCAAAGTATATTGTCCATCTATTTCTTATATCCACATCCCTCCTTAATACCCCTCCTCCAGAGTCTTTGATCTGCCTCACATGTAAAGATGTCCTTTGATACCTTATTTCTGCATTTTGCCAATCGATAAATTTTTTCTCTGTCCTTCCTTTGTTTCTAATTGATCATAAAGATCTTGATATGCCATGGCCTTCACCTGAGCAACAACTCTCTTGGCTTCTCTCTGTACTCCTCTCTGTCCTCTTCCACTCTTGACTCATCCCACGTCTGCTTTGCCTTCATCTTAGCCGTCACTGTTTCTTGTACATTATTATTCCACCACCAACCCTCCTTCTAATCTCTAATCTTTCCAGATGTTATGTTTCACCAAGCACCTCAATTGCCCAGCTTAGAATTGCTTTTGAATTATGTCTCCACCTTCTTGTACACTTTCTAGTTCATTCGAAATCCTCTCTAACACCCTCTCCCTAAAACGGTTCCTCACACTCTCTTCTTTTAAGCGAAACCACTTAATTTTCTTCTCCCATGGCTTCCAAAGGTTTTAATGTCTGAGAATGTATGGGATATGTTAGAAAAACAGATATGGGAACAATATCCTCTTCTTTCAAATCTGAGCCATTTAAAATACTGTCTGGCAAATGCCTTATATGTTGACATAGATACAATCCAACACCTTATGGAATCTATGCCAGACTTATGCCAAACAAAGACTAAGAATGGCTAATCTTTATTGTTAAGATTGGGATGATCAGCATATCACAGGCGTCTTTGTTTAATCGTACTTTTGAAAAGCACTCTGTAAATCATATGTTTCAGTATTCTATTTGCAATTGAAGTTTCAAGTAACTTCTGAAGTTTAGATTGTGACGACAAATGTTTGGGGAATGCAAAGTTTGAACTTTTCAGTTCCTTGAGCTTTGAATTAACCAGGATAAATTCTTTTAAACTGACATAAAAATTCAAATACTTGAATTGTAAAGAGTTTTATTTTCTCTTTTAAAGCATTTAATGAATCTCTCAGGTATTGCTTAAATGAAAGTTTTCTTGTTACTGGAATCAGTGTTTGCAACTTATCATCATCATCATCATCATCAAATTCCTGTCATGTACCCTCAAGGGGTGTACAGGATATGACAGTACTACATGAAAAAAATTACATCATTACTAACTTCCTATCTACAATTTTCCTCCAAATCAGTCTGTTACTTGTCAAGACTCCAACATTATCAGATCTTATATTTCTATCGTCTAAGGCACTTTGTACCGTATCAATCCACCTATATCTTGGTCTTCCTCTGGGTCGTTTTCCTGCCAACCTGGCAGAGAACACTTGTTTTGCTAATCTTTCCTCTCCCATTCTATTTAAGTGACCATACCATCTGAGATTAGCTCTGCTAACGCATTCCTGGATGCTGACAATGTCAAGTTCTTTCCTAATATCCTCATTTTTAATATGATATTGCCATTGATGCCATCTGTTCACGCCTCTAATCTTTCTCAGGACTCTCATATCTGCGGTCTCTAGTCTTTGGTCAAGTGTTTTACTTCTGACCCAGCTCTCAGATCCATAAGTTAAAATTGGTTTGAACACAGTCTTGTATACAGCTAATTTAGTGTTCCGACTAATTTCTTTCTTATTCCATATGAATTTATTCAATTGACTTCCCACGATACCAGCTTTGCTGATTCTGTTGTCTATTTCTATATTTAGTTTACCATCTTCAGTAAAAATTGTGCCTAAGTAGCTGAAATGTTTTACTTGTTCCACAGGTTCTCCATTCACAACACAGTTGACATTTTCAATGATTCTGCCTATTTTCATTGTCTTTGTCTTTTTATTGCTGACCTTCATACCATATCTATTACAACAGCTATTCAATTTAGTCAGAGAATCTTGCAGACTTGTAGCGGATTTATTTAGAAGTATAACATCATCCGCATAAAGCAAAGAGCTAACATTAACATCTCCAATTTTGATATCAGGTTGAATACCACATTCCTTCATAATGTGATCCATATAGATAATGAATAACAGAGGGGATAATGTACATCCTTGTCTCACACCAGATTTAACATTAAACCAACTTCCTGTACTTCCTTCAATTCTAACTGCTGACTTGCAAATCAAATAAAGACTAAGTATTGCTTGGTATAATACCCCATTGACACCATATAACTGCAGCGTTTTGAATAGCTTCTCTCTTGGCACCTTGTCATATGCCTTTTCCAAATCGACAAAACTTAAATACAGATCTTTGTTATATTCCCATGCTTTCTCGACTATTTGTCGTAAAGTGAAGATCTGATCCTGACAGCCTCTATTTGGCCTGAATCCAGCTTGTTCTTCACCAAGCTTTTCTTCCACAATTTTTCTCAACCGTTTCTCAAGTATACTTGCATAGATCTTGCCAGGAACACTCAGTAGGGAAATACCTCTGTAATTCTCACATTCAGTTTTATTTCCCTTTTTATATATGGGTACTATGAGAGCTCTACTCCAATCATCGGGAATTCGTCCCTCTGTCCAGGCTTTCTGAACTATGCAGTGCAGCCACTGTAAGACTCTTATACCACCATACTTCAGCATTTCTGGTTGAATATCATCTACTCCTGCTGCCTTTCCACATTTCAAGCCTTTGATGGCTTTTTCTACTTCAAGTATGGATATGTATTCCTGACTGCATGCCTGGTCAGTGTTTTTTTACCACTGTGCTGTCATCACTGCTTGTTTCATTTAGCAGTTTTTCAAAGTAATTACTCCATACTTCAAGGATATCTTTTTCTCCTGTTTTCATTTCACCTTTATCATCTCTAATTCCTTTTACAGCACTCTTTCCTCCATTCCTAAGCTTCTTCAACAACCTCCAGAATATTTTGCCACCTTCTTGATATTTATTTTCTATATTCTTGCCAAAGTCCTCCCATGACTTTTGTTTAGCTAGTTTTACACACTGTTTAGCTTTCTTACATTTGTCTCTGTATTCTGTAAGAGTAAAAGCTGACTTATTTGCCAGGAACTTTTGATATGCTTTCTTCTTTTCCTTCACTGCCTCTTTGACTTCCTGTGTCCACCAGGGAGTTCTAATTTTTTTATCCTTGCACACAACCTCACCACATGCCTCTCTGGCAGATTCAATCAATGTTTCCTTCAGAGTTTGCCACTTAATCTCCAAGGTTTGATTCCTGTTCTCAAACTCTTTCATTTTCTTTTCAATAATATTTCTGTATTTTAGTCTACAGTTCACATCTGAGAGCTGCTCAACTTTTATTCGCTTTAAAACTTTCTTACATGTTATTCTTTTCAATATGAAATTCAATTTTATCCTGCTCAAGACTAAATAGTGATCACTTCCAATTTCAAATCCTCTGTACACTCTGGTGTCCTGCACCAGGGAGAAAACATCACTATCAACAATAACATAGTCAATGAGACTTTTCTTATTCCTAGCCTCTTCTCTCCATGTGAATTTGTGCACATTTTTATGTTGGAACATGGTGTTAGTAATAACCAGTCCATGTCCTGAGCAGAAATCCAACAGATATTTGCCATTATTATTAGCTTTGCTCTTTTCTCCAAATTTTCCCAAAATATTTTTGTATGTCTCACAATCATTTCCTACTCTACTATTTAGATCCCCAACAAGGACCAACTTTTCCTTTTTCATTGTGTCAGTTGCTTTTTCTAAAGCCTCAAAAAATTCCTCCACTTCTACCTTAGTAGAACCTTCTGTGGGACCATAGGCACAAATAAGTCTCATTGTCCAGTTCCCCATTCTCATATTTGTCCACATTACTCTACTTGAGACTGACTGCCATTCAAGAAGATTAGCCTCGTATTTTGTGTTGAATACTATGGCTACTCCTTCTTTTCCTTGATTGTCATTGCCTGAATATAACATTTTGTATTTATTGCTCAGAAAGATCTCACCAGTTTTGGTCTTTTTTGTTTCAGTCACCCCTATTATGTCGATCTGGTACTTATCTAATTCCTCAGCTAGCTCCATTTCTTTGCCATTCAGGCTTCTTACGTTGATAGTACCGATCTTTAACTCTGGTGATGTTGAGTTGGGGTTTGTTTTCAGATTTGTTCCAGTAGCTGACTTTTCGCTGTTCGCCCTGGTTCCCTGGCGAAAACAACGGGGGCCTTGTTTAACCGGGCGACGCCCCAGCCGGCATGAAAATTTGTCATGTTGTACCATCATTTTTTATTTTGGTTTAACCAATAAGAATACAATTTGGTCGGCTAAATCCCAAATTGCCAGCCCATCCTCGTTCGTTCAGTATCAAAGTAGATACCCAACAGGGTGCACCACGAGAAGGTGAGGATTGGACATTAGGTCAGAAGCCCTGGTCGGTTCTCCGCATTCCTTTAAAGGCTATGTGGAGGTCTCCTCTCAGTTATACAACTTTGACCCTTAAGCACCCCGTTTGCAACTTATTACAGTGTTTATTTATAATAGTTGGTATGAAAAACTCTTTTATCTATATAAAAGACAATTTTGTATTGACAGTTGGTGTAATATCAAATTTTCCACATGAAGAATTTCTTACTGCACCCCAGGAAGAATAATAAAACACTGCAGTTATTTTCTGCTATTTGGTTCTGTGTTACCCAACTCTATATGCTAGTTTTGATGCTGCTGTGATTATGGCAAAATATTAGTAAAAATGGTATTTGATTTCATTTCCCAAAATGTTTGATTGTCTGTTTTTCCATGATAAAAGGAAGAACATTGATACATGGATCTAAGGAGTTTGTCAACTGCTGCAGTTTCTTACCCAGATGTTACAAAAAAAAAAAAAAGACCAAGATCTAGGTGAAGCAGTGCAGTCAGAAGTGTCTTAGATTCCCACAATATTGACGTTCTGACAGTTAACAGATTAATTTGAAAGGAAGAAGAAAAAAAAAATTGCTAATAGGATGCTAGTAATAACAGCAACTTAATTTTAGTGCTCACGGTATCCTGTGTACTCCTGAGCATATCAGGAATTTGATGAATGCTTAATTATGAAGACTTATAATGTATGTTTGCTGTACTGCATAATCCAAAGGTTGATTTCCAGAGGATTAGAGTTGAGCCCTCGTAGTACATATCTACATAAAGGGAAATACTGTTGTCCATTACTATAGCAAATGCTAATATAAGAACTCACAATAACAAAGTTCCTAGTTCAAATAAATCCTGATCAAAGTACCATTGATGCATGTTCTGCTCAATGAAATTTATTGTAGCAGACTGGTGTTAAAAAAAAAAAAAAAAAAAACTATTCTGTGAATAGTTTATTACTACAGGCCAAACTTCAAGAAGCCTAGAAATTCGAAAAAAAGAACATATAGGAGATGTTAACAACAACAGAACAGACTTCAGGATTAGCCCATCATTTTTCAATGTCTCACCATTATTGATTGGTATAACAGCTCCATGCCGTATATAGAAGAGGATTTTAGATGTAGAAACTTCAAAGAAGCGGCAGTTGTATTCCAGACAGGCAATAATCTAAACAGAAATCAAGATATGATACTGAAAGACATCTGGAAAAGCCTAATAAATTCACTTAGCTTACCGAATTTTATTTTGCGAAAAACTATACAACACACTCAACGAACAATGACTGAGACTCCACACTTCATGCGTATGATGTTACGCGTCAGTTTTTAATTCAAATCAAGTAAATTTTACTTGATTTGACTGTGCTACTCCATTCTTCGTTTTAACTAGTAAACAGTATTGTACCGACTTTCTTGTCTTGAAGAAGCCAGACAGAATTGCTGGCGAAACTTGTTGACAATTGTGTAGATCTTTTAATATTTATGGTCGACTAATAAACCAAAAGAATAACTCAATTTTAATGTTAAGAGTGACCAAACAATTTACAATAATAAACTATTCTATGATCTCTGTAGGTTTGATGTACTGAAAGTCAATTTGTAGCCCTGAATGTGAAGAAATGTTGAAAGTTTTTCCCCACTTGGTTATACTATAAATTAAAGATGCCAAGACATATTCTTGGTTTAATCCTTTATCCAAGTGTAAGCAAAGTTTGTACATGAAGTGACCTCATTACTACAGGGCTACTTGGATAAATTACCTTGGTCTCCCATAATGCAACACACACAACTTTGCATAATAAATTTAGTTTAATTCTTTATCCAAGTGTGAGCAAACAAAGTTTGCGTCTGAAAGTATCTTCAGGACTGGGGTAAGGTGGTACAACACCAGGCACTCCTTGCAAAGGTGGAGCAAGCTACCAACACTCCTATCTCAGTATCTCCCATAATGCAAAACACATCTCCTTGTAGATATGTTTCATGTTATGCATTAAGGGAAAGGCCACCACCCAGACTGGTTTCGACCTTTATTGAGGTCTCTTCAGTGGGAGCCAGGCCCAAGTGGAGATACCAGGCAGAAGCATTAGCAGGTCATCTCTACCTATAGGAGTTACCAAATGGTGTGCCACCCTTTTTTTTTTTTTTTTTAATAAATTACTCTGGATTTAGAGAAAGATGTTGAAAGTTTATTTTTCACTTGGTTAGAGTATAATAAAATTAGTTTAATCCTTTATCGAAGTGTGTAGCAAACAAAGTTTGCACCTGAAAGTATCTTCAGGACTGGGGTAAGGTGGTACAACACCAGGGCAACTCGTTGCAAAGGTGGAGCAAGCTGCCAACACTCCTATCTCAGTATCTCCTCTAATGCAAAACACATCTCCTTGCAGATATGTCTGATGTTATGCATTAAGCGAAGGGCCACTACCCAGACTAGTTTCGACCTTTATTGAGGTCTCTTCAGTGGGAGCCAGGCCCAAGTGGAGATACTAGGCAGAAGCATTAGCAGGTCATCTCTACCTATAGGAGTTGCCAAATGCAACGAGTTGCAACACCTTTGCAACAAGTTGCCCTGGTGTTGTACAACCTTACCCCAGTCCTGAAGATACTTTCAGGCACAAAGTATCTTGGTCACACTTGGATAAAGGATTAAACTAATTTTATTATACTCTAGCCAAGTGAAAAATAAACCTTCAACATCTTTCTCTAAATCCAGAGTAATTTATTAAAAAAGGGTGGTACATCATTTGGCAACTTCTATAGGTAGAGATGACCTGCTAATGCTTCTTCCTGGTATCTCCACTTGTCTCCACTTGGGCCTGGCTCCCACTGAAGAGACCTCAATAAAGGTCGAAACTAGTCTGGGTTGTGGCCCTTTCCTTAATGCATAACATTAGACATATCTGCAAGGTTTTTTACATTATGGGAGATACTGAGATAGCAGTGTTGGTAGCTTGCTCCACCTTTGCAAGGAGTGTCCTGGTGTTGTACCACCTTACCTCAGTCCTGAAGATACTTTCAGGAGCAAACTTTGTTTGCTCACACTTGGATAAAGGATTAAACTAAATTTATTATACTCTAACCAAGTGAAAAATAAACTTTCAACACAACCTTGCAGATATAATGCTATGCATTATGGGAAGAGCCACTACCCAAACTGGTTTTGACCTTTATCGAGGTCTCATCAGTGGGAGCCAGACCCAGAAGTGATACCAAAGGTGAAGTAATGCAAAATTCATAAATCTATATACAAGTAGTCAAAAGGTGTCACACCTTATTACTAAAATACTCTGAATTAGAGATAGATGTTGAAAGTTTTTTTCACTTGGTTATACTATAAATTAAAGATGCGAAGAAATTATATTCTTGGTTTAATCCTTTATCCAAGTGTAAGCAAGTAAAGTTTGCATATGAAGTCACTTTGCGCCTGGGCTACTTTTATGTAGAAGCTAATGACTTCACATCAGTTGCCTTGGTAGCCCAGTTGTGAAGTGACTTCACGTTGCTTACACTTGGATAAAGGATTAATGAATGTCTAGCAATGCTTGATGTATTTCTTATATATGTAAATGCTGACGTAGTGCAGTTAATGATACCTAAGAACTAATAGAATGCATATAACATCATGTGAATAGAAGTATGAATTACAGATCTGGTATGACCATTCACTCGAAAAATGTAGATATTTCAGAAATGAGAAATTCTGTTTCATGCTACAGGGACTGTAAATTTTTCAAGAGTTGGATATCATTTCCTTCTTTGCATAGCATTGATATCTTATAATAATGGATTCTTGCATATGTTTAGGTATTGGTATTTCACAGACATTATCCCAATTACCTATCTGTCAGGATGTTTTGAAGTACAGCCTTTAATTGCTATTGGTCTTATTAATGATGCTGTCCTGCTGATGATGTAATAAGACAATTCTCTTTAGAAGATAGAAATTTTATTAATTGTGCACCAAAACAAAGTTCATTTTTCCATTGGCTGTGGTAAAGTTACTCATGTTGCTAGTTCAAATAAATCTGGATGTTTGTAGAGTGACCTTTAAATGTGTAATGGATAGCCTACTATCTTATTGTTTCTTTAGCAGTTCTTTAAAGCGTAATTGGATCTAAAAAATAACCTCCTGAAAACAGGTTGAATTATATAAATGCTTGAATTTTTTTTTACATTATGTTTACAATTTGTGTATTCTTGAAACCTTACTCAAATGTATGCTCTCTCTGACATTCGTGTATTTTGCGATATTGAATTAGCTAAAGTACTTCTTCTTTTCAGCTATTTTCTGTCCACTGCTGGACGAAGGCCTCCTCCAGTTCTTTCTACCTTTCTCTGTTCTTGGCAATGGTTGACCAATTTTCCCCAACAAAATTTGACAATTCATCACTCCACCTTTTAGGACGTCCTTGGCCTCGTTTCTTTTCTTTTGGAATCCTGTTCATTAGTATGGTGGTCCATCGCTCATCTTCTCTTCTGGATAGATGTCCGGCCCATTTTCATTTTAGTCATTTATGGTGAAGAATGATGTCAGTTATGTGAGTCTGGCTTCTTATCTTTTAATGTGATGCCTAGCATCAATCTCTCCATTTTTCTTTCAGTTGTTAGTTTATTTGCCAGTGCTTTTGTTAGCGATCAAGTTTCACAACCATATGTAATGACTAGAAGTATACACTGGTGTTAAATCTTGAATATAAGGAATTTTATTAATATAATACCTATTGTTTAGATTTAACAAGTATCAAAAATCCTTCTGTTAACCCCTTAACGCACCAATTAAAAATCAGAAAGTGGTCGTTTTTCTGCCAATTTTTTTATTCTTTATTTTCTTTATACACAAAAGAACATTAACAAATTTTGGAAAAAAACACAAAATTCTTTTTGCAAAAAAAAGTTAACTAAACTGCATCTACTTCACTAAACGGAGCGGGCAACAAAAAAATCTTGAAAATAATGTTTTAGTCAAAATTTACCACTGTGTGGTAAATTCTAAAACACGGGATGACACAGAGAGGAACGTCACAGTCAGTACACGTATATCGTGTTTTTTTGCGAACCCTTTTATTGTGTTCTTTCCTTTTTCTTGAGCAGAGGAAACACTGGCGAGTTGGATTTTCTTTCTTTTCTGTTGGTGGTATGAAAGATGGAAAATGTTGTGCAGATAATCTCAGTGGTGTTGGGATATTTGATGGACGTCCACTTCTTGAAATGCTTGTAGTTTTATATTTTTAAATGGAGAGTTCGATTACTTTCAAGCAAAAATCAAGTGAATTCATCTTGCCGCTGGATTTTTGGTAAAGCACGAAAGTGTTCCACAGTGTCATGTCTAAGGGATGAAAGAAAATCTTTTTATAATACTTCTTGCTTCTCTTTCTGGGTACAACAGGTGTTGATCAACGCGATCAACACCACCCGTGGTATGGTTGTAATCCAACACAAGTTGCATTTTTTTTTATTCTTCCTTTACGCATCTCTATATCTACCATTGATGCAGTGTGAATGGTAGAGATAAGGGAGATATTCTTCTTGTCCTTCCATTTCATTACACACACTTTCCCTCTCTGAAAACCAATTACTTCTCCAGTTTTCAATTTTTTATTCTTCAATTCGCTGGGTACGTCTTTTCGTGATACGCGTAATGTTCCATAAATATCAGTCTTATTTATTATCAATAGATCCGCTAATCCAGGTGAATTATAGAAATTGTCCATAGTCAAACAATAACCTTTATGCAATAAAGGTTTCATCAAAGTCATCACTACTTGCGAAGACATTGGAAGATTGCTAAAATCTCTGTCCAGAATGGTATTCTTGCTAGTATAGATTATAAAATTATAGACATATCCACTTTGTGATTCACGTAATAAGTATGTTTTTATGCTGAATCTGGCCCTTTTGAGAGGAATGTATTGCACCCATCCCAGACGACCTTTATAAAGCAATAAACTTTCATCAGTAGTCACCAATTTTTCTGCCGTAATCGAATGGCAAAATTTTCTATTCAGATCTTCATAAATTGGCCACATTTTGAGTTTTGGGCAAGGGTGATTTGCTGGATCAAATTCATCGTTATGTGAAAAATGTAGAAATTGTTTTATGGCCTCGAAGCATTTCCCGCTCATACAATCCTCAAAAAATGGTGTATATAATAATGGATTTTTTTGTACAATAATGACGGTATTCTGGTTTTCTTACTATACTTTGCAAAAGTACAACAGCCAAAAATACTGATTTCATTTGGATTTGTGTCATACCAAGAAGTCTTTTCTTTACCACGGATAAGAAACAAATAGATAGGTCATATCTATTTGTTTCATCCATAACACGTTGAATCAATTGATCATCAAAAAAAAAAAAAAAAAGCTCAAAGAAATTTAGGCAGTTATAATCGTGGACAAAAAATGTGCAAACGAAATAGCTGATACACGCTGTTGGCAACTTTTTTCGGCTGAATTTTCTAGCGTGTATATTCGGTTGTATTTATATGTGAAACCAAAATTCATGGTCACACATTAACTCGGGTGAGCGGAAAAAATTCAGTTTCTTGGACCCGAGTTAACTCGGTTGAGTGCATTAAGGGGTTAATAAGAGAAATTGAGTGTAAATGAAATAATGTTGTCTTTTCCTTTAAGTTTTGAATATTGTATTATCAAGTGTTTTTTATGAGAAAATTAGAATTGCATAATAAATTTAGTTTAATCCTTTATCCAAGTGTGAGCAAACAGTTTGCACCTGAAAATATCTCTTCAGGACTGAGGAAAGGTAGTGCAACGCCAGGCCCAAGGGAATTCTGCTTGGTATCTTCCGTGGAGATACCAGGCAGAATTCCCAGTCTTGAAGATACTTTCAGGTGCAAACTTTGTTTGCTCACACTTGGATAAAGGATTAAACTAAATTTATTGTAGTCTAACCAAGTGAAAAATAACCTTTCAACGTCTTTCCCGAAATCCAGAATAATTTAATAAAAAGGTGGCACACCCTTTGGCAACTCCTATAGGTAGAGATGATTTTGCTAATGCTTCTGCCTGGTATCTCCACTTGGGCCTGGCTCCCACTGAAGAGACCTCAATAAAGGTCGAAACTAGTCTGGGTAGTGGCCCTTCCCTTAATGCATAACATTATACATATCTGCAAGGAGATGTGTTTTGCATTATGGGAGGTACTGAGATAGGAGTGATTTTAGCTTGCTCCACTTTTGCAACAAGTTGCCTGGTGTTGTACCACCTTATCCCAGTCCTGAAGATACTTTCAGGCACAAATTTTGTTTGCTCACACTTGGATAAAGGATTAAACTAAATTTATTATAGTCTAACCAAGTGAAAAATAAACTTTCAACATTGAAATTGTATATGTGGTGAATTATGCATAAGTGTACCAAGGTCAAGCTAAAGTTCCAGACAAAATAAGAGGATTAATTCATGACCTGAGGCTAACACGAACACAAAGGTCAATGTTGCGAAGGGATTTCCCTTCGAAATGCAACGCCAAGCAACAGTATCGGGTGCAGAGTATCGAGGTACTGAGTGGACGATGACGTAAGAGAAGGAAGGTCATCGGAGCCGAAAAGGGCTTTTTTCCTGTTGTTTCCGGAGAGTCGAAGTTCCAGTACGGTCAGGAGTGGAGTGTCTGAGTGCAGTTATGTGGTCAAGTAGAATTCCAACATGAGATTTAGGACTCTGGACGGCAATGAAGTCAATGTAACCTGAGGAGTTTATGCGGAAATACGAGGTCGGACAATGGCAGCCGAGCTTCACAAGGATCATAGGCAATGAATCGTGACTGTATTCCTAGACCTACATACAAGAAGCAAAGGCGAGAGGAACGTAGCAGCAAAAGAAACTCGTCTAGGAAGAAACTGATGTGAAATTACGAGGAGATTACCACAGGAATTCAAAAGATGTTTGCAAGTAAAAGCCAGAGAGATCCTGACTTCACTACCAAGTAAGAACTTTCCATTTTGTCTAGTAGGAAGAAAATTAATAAATTTTGTGATGGTGAATGAAAATTAACTGGAATTGTACTTTATATAGTAATGCAGGTCTTTAGGAGCTATACCATTAGATGAGATCAATTACTCTGTGCTAGAGAATATTGCTAAGTTATAGAGTGTAATTCTAGAATCTGATGTTAATAATTCCTGAACCTGAGTTTTATGTGATGATAATCTAAACTAAGTTTTTAAGGGGTAAGTTTCTAGGCAGGTGGTCCCTGAAAAGTTCAAGATTAGTTAAGGAGTGTATATATTATATCGAGTTGCTTAATAGACCCTATATGCTAGACTCAGTTGAATTTATTGAATGACAATTGTATATCTCTTTTTCTTAGTAATGAATAAATTCTTTTCTTGTCAAACAAATAACTTGCCTGATCACTAAATTCAATGCACTACTCATAAACAGAACCTATGCGTATGTATTTTGACATAGTCATGACTGCAAAGTGAGAAACGTATATGATTATAGTATAGGAATAAGATAGATAATTAAGGATTATGTGTCATACTGAGTGTTTAATCTTGGATAAAGAAAGTTCTCTTATCCTGTAAATTTTGGTGGCGCAGCTTAAACAAATAAATTTCCAAAAATTTTAATCAGATTTGAGCACTAGTAATCTAACAAAGAATTTGGCTGTAGCCCGAGGCACAGTCTTTGTTATCAGAGTTTCGCATACTCGAGCAATATATTAGTAGCTGCCATGAGTTTGAAGTACTACCAAGGATTAAGATTAGACCAGGGGCAAAACATTATATAAGTAAATAACAAAATTAGCAGATTTTCCAAAGACGAAGCTGAACAAGAATTAATTATTACACCATGACTGAAAACATAATATAAAATAACAAACGATTATTTTTACACTGGTTAAATGTCTTCCTTTTTAAACAGAGTGGGACATCATTGTTTTGAAAAATGCTTTTCAATCTTCTGAATGCACTCCAGGCAAGTTGAACTCTCCTATTTATTTCCTTTTGGAGTCCACAGTTTAGATCAATGAGATGACCTATGTATGCATATGAAGAGACTCTTTCCAAGAAATGGTTTTCTATTATTATGTTTTTTGGTGTTACAAAATGATTAAACATGATTTTAGTTTTTTCTCTGTTTATTTTTATACCGACTTTTCTGCTTTCATGATATAGGTCTTCTATTATTATATTAAGGTCTTCTGGAGTGTTTGCAAAAATTATGATATCGTCTACATATCTTAGGTGTGTTAAGTTTCTGTTATTGATTTTTATACCAAGGTTTGTCCAGTTTATATTATTAAATATTTCTTGAAGGACTGCTGTAAAGATTTTGGCTGATAGTCTCCTTGTCGGACACCTTTTTCCATTGATATTTTATTGCTGCTCGTATGAAGTTGGATTGTTGCTGTTGCAGTGTGATATATTTCCTGGAGGAAGTCATATATTCTCCAGGAACTCCCTGATTCTGGAGTGCTTTGGTTATTGCATTAGTTTTGATGGAATCAAAAAAAGCCAAATAGAGAGGCAATTGGTTTTCTTCTGCTTTTTCTATTGTTTGTTTCACTACATGAATATGATCAATTGTGTTAAAGCCTTTACAGAATCCTGCTTCTTCTGCTGATTGGTTTGAGTAGAAGAGGGGTAAGAGAGAGAATATTAATTTGTCTATAGTTCTTTACTTCTTCTTTGTCCCCTTTTTTAAATAACAGTATCAGAGTAGCATTTTTCCAGTTTTCGGGTATCTGCCCTTCTAGGCATAGATTTATTAAGTTTGTGACATGGTGAATTATATAGTTTCCTCCCCATTTGATTAATTCTATGTGAATTAGGTCTTCACCAGGACATTTTTCATTTGTTTTAATGCTTGTTTTATTTCATCTGAAGTGAATGGGGGACGAATTCTATATGCGATGGAGAAGAGTTATTTTTATTTGGGTTGGCAAATAAGTTCGTTCAGTTTATGCGTTAGTACAGGTTGTACACTGCTTTGCCTTCGCTATTGTTGCGCTACCGTGCAACGCTATTGCGCAGTTGAAAGCCAACATTTCACATAACCTTTCAGTGAATTTTCGTTTGGCCTACTTCAGTTCCATGTGTGTAACATATTTTTAGAAATGGAAGGAAATAAATAACGTACATTACTGGCATATTTTGCTTTTTTATTTCAAAAAAGGCAAACGAGCTGCAGAGGTCCATAAAAAAATATGCTGCGTATATGGGGATGGTGCCTTAACAGAACGCATATGCCAAAAGTGGTTTGCCAAATTCCATTCTGGAGATTTCGACATCAGTGATGCACCGGTTGCCCGACCGAGTTTGATTCGAATGTTGTGAAGGATATCATTGACAAAAATCCGTCACAAACAGTGTGGGAGATTGCTGCAGCACTGAACATATCACATACAAGCATTGAAAACCATTTGCACAAGCTGGGATACGTTTCAAAACTCAACGTTTTGGTGCCGCATGAATTGACTGAGGCCAATATGACTGCTCGCATATCCATCTGTGATTCGCTGCGATGTCGCCAAGAAAACAACCCATTTTTGAAGCGGATGATTACAGGAAATGAAAAATGGGTCATGCACGATAATGTGGTATGTAAAAGATCATGGGGACATAAGAGAAAACCCCTGCAAACAACCACGAAAGTGAGATTGCACCCAAAGAAGATCATGCTCTGTGTGGTGGGATTATAAAGGTGTTATCCACTACGAGGTGTTACCGTCAGGCAGAACGATTGATTCAACTGTCTATTGCTCACAGTTAACGCGACTGGCCCATGCAATTAGCACAAAATGTCCTGAATTGGCAAATCGGAAAGGAGTTGTCTTTCACCATGACAATGCCAAACCCCACATCGTTAACAACCCTGAGTAAATTGTTACGTCTTGGCTGGGATGTTTTGCTGCATCCTCTGTATTCACTGGACCTGGCACCTTCCGATTACCACTTATTCCGATCGTTGCAGAATTCTCTGAACGGGAAAATCTTTACTAATGAGGAGGCTCTCAAAAGATACTTGGATCAGTTTTTTGCCAGTAAACCTCAGGAGTTTTATGAACATGGCATAATGAAGTTAATGGACAGATGGCAAGGGGTCATTTATAAATTAGGTCAATATATAACTGACTAGTATGTATTATATATATTAAATAAAATTTCTTTCATTCCACTCTGAAAAACCGAACGAACTCATTTGCCAACCCATATTTGATTTATCTATTGAAGGATCACTATAGAGTTCTTTATAAAATTCTTCTAGACTGCTTAGGATTTGTTCTTGGTTCCTTATTGTAGTTCCATTCTTATCTTTTATTGCAGTTATTTGACTTTTCCAACTGATAAATTTTTTCTTAGTATTTTTATAGGTTTCAATTGTTTCTTTTATTTTTTTAATGTTATAAGATCTTATTTCATTTTTCGTCTTTTTCCTTATTGTTTTGCATAGTTCTGCATATTCTATTTTAGAAATTAAGTTTTTGTCTTGTTTCATATTCGTCTCTTTTTTAGTAGTTGTAAGGTTTCCTCTAAAAGTTTACGGTCTTTTTGTTGTTTGTTACTTTTGAATTCGTTGGCTGCCAAGATTATGACTTCCATTAGGTTTTTGCTTATTTTATTTATTTCTTCTTCAAATATATTTATTAAGTCTAGTTTTTGATTGAGTTTTTCTTCGTAATCCTTCAAGTGTAATTTCTATTTTTCTTTCATCTGTATAATTAAATTCTTCTATAAGATGTGTAATAGTTTTCTTAATTAGAAATCCAACTCTGTATTGTTCTTTAGTTGTCCCATAATGGTATAAGTAGTCTATACTTATACTATTTTTTAGTTTTTTTTTTTTTTTTTTTTTTACATTTTTTAGTTTTATTAAATGTTCATCCTGCCTGCGAACTTCACTTAAACCTATGATGTCCCATTTAATGTTTTAGTTCTTGCTATAAGATGGTAAGATCTTCCTCTTCTTCAAGTGTTCGACAATTAAATGTTCCTATATAGAGGAAAAGAGGATTGTATTGATTACTGTTATATTTATGAATTCTTTGGGCTATTCCAGTATTGCTTATTATTTGGGAAAGCTTCCCCACTGCATCATGCTCTGGTCTCCATAAATGGTTTCAATCAGAGTAGTCATATAGTTGGGGAAATTTAGTCATATCCAGTGTTTGCCTATTCTGGCCATGGGCTTTACGGCCTTTCTTTCTTCTTCTTGGCATTGTAGTGGAGGGGTTGTGGCCTAATCTCCCACTCTGGCATGATACTAAGACTTCCTGGGTATGGCCCTCCGAACTTCACCGAAATATTGGCACTGCCATCTGTATCAGTTCCATCAAGGTTTTTGACCATGTTGTAGGTTGCTAGCCCACCATGAGAATCCATCCCAGGCTTAACTGTGCTCAACATACTACAAGCATGACTGATGGCTAGTCAGCCAAGATCCTAGTAGGAGAACACAATCCTCCCCCTAGAGTGCGATGTAGGTGATATTCTTTTTGCTCAGTTCAGGATAAGTCTGATCTAGTTCTTTGTATTTTGATTCTTAAAAGCAAAACTTATGCTTCATATAGTCCCAATATTATCCTGATCTTTTAACCAGACTAGATGAAAAAAAAATTCGTGAGAAAAGACCCGTTTTGCAGAAGAAGAAAATCATCTTTCTTCAGGACAATGCACCTGCCCACAAAGGTGTTTTGGCAATGGGAAAATTAAGGGATGTGGACTATGAATTGTTGGAACATCCACCCTATTCCCCAGATTTGGCTCCCTCTGACTTCTATCTCTTTCCAAAACTCTTCCTTGCTGGTCAGCGTTTTTCTTCGAATCAAGAGGTGATTGCAGATCATACTGAAAAGCACTACAGGGATGGGATAATAGTGCTAGAGCATCGCTGTAATAAACGTATTTGTCATAAGGGAGATTATGTTGAAAAATAAAAGTAATTTTGAAATTATAAATTTGATTTTTCATTGTTAGGTCAAGAACTTTTCAGACCACCCTTGTATAGTACATAGACTGTAAATGTCTCTGTACTGTATTTAGTTATACAATAAAACTGCTTGTTTTATCTTATCTCTAAATACAGTACAGAGTATTTTCCCTTCATCAGCATGAAACTACTTGTTTTTCTTGCATCTGCAGTATGGTGTTAGTTGGAGAGGGGATGCTTTTCACTATATAGGGATGTTTTCATTCCACTTTTTTAGACTGAGTACACATAGGGAGTAAAATTTCATTTATTCATCTGACTAAAAATAAATAATTCTAATCCTTCAGTACTGCATCTGATGATTGCCAACAAAATATAATATAAATGTGGAACATCGATATATTCCACTAGTATGAAAGAGGAGTTACGGACAACTTGTGAAGTTGAGCAAGTAGTGGGTAATTCTAACAATGATTGCAATCGTCTTTTATATTTAAAAAACAGTTCCTCATTTGATGAAGGTATTTCAGAAAGTGAGGTTTGTGAATATTCAGTTTCAGCAAATGAATGGAACCCGGTAGGTCAGGAATACAGTAAAGATGAGAGCTTCTTTTACCACTTAATATTGAAAATCCATCTGCATTGCACTCTGCATTCCTTACTGATGAGCCTGTGGAATTCATACTATAAGAAACTAATAAATATGGAGATCATGTTTGTCTACCACTCAAGAATATTAAACTCCAGATAGACCAATGAAATTCAAGAGATGGTTACCCCACATCTAAGGAAGAAATTTTAAAAATTTTCAGAATCTATGAATCATGTATTCCTAAAATACATTTCTACTGGTCATGGAATTCTGTGTATACAAGCTGGCAAATAAAAAATACAGTACATAGGGACAGACTTCTGCAATTGATAAAGTATTGCCATTTCTGTAATAATGAAATTAGCAAGACTGATAAATATAGCATCAAAGTTTGCAAACTTTGATGCTATATTTGCATGGATGCAAGTAAAGGTGACTTGAGTGGTCATGGCTATTCTCATTCCATCTCTATTTTTTTGTCTGGTTTCTTTAATAAAGGACAGATTCTGTTTGCAGATAATTATAAATTTGGCACTTGCTCAGGAACTTCTCTCTAAAAGAATATTTCTCTGTGGAACAATCAAGAATAATTGGACTTCCAGCAGAAGTTATGAAGAAACACAAAGAAATCATAGCAGTGGAAAAATAAAGGAATTAAGTACTGAAATAGGTTGACAAAAGATAAGTAACTATGTTAATGACTTAGAGATTGTTGTGTGCACTGGAGATTGCCCATGAAAATAGGGCAGGGCAGTAACTACAAAAATGGGATGCAATTCTCAACTACAATGTGGCTAAAAAAAGCCATTGATCTCTGACACCAGATGGCATGTTGCTATTCCACTCTTAGGGAGACCATCAAATAGTGTTAAATCATCTGAATTTCTCTTCAGAACAGCTCTTCTGAATGCATAGATTATTCACAAAAATATTCAGCTATGAAACAGAAATCTTTCCATTCTACAATTCAGGGAGATTATCATAAAATAATATTTAGATACAGGGGAGTCTATATCTAAAGAGGTTACAGTGAAGAGACCCAAAATTCATCATCTGAGAAAAATGGAAGATCTGTCATGCAATATCAGGAAGCACTACAGAGAATGCCATTGAAAATTTTCAGAAATTGGTGGGAAAAAATTCGCAGACCAAAATTTCAGGGAGAAGAGAACATACTGTACAAAGTGTAGTGGGCAGACTCTCATTTAACGTATATTGTCATTCATACATATGAATAAGTTTACACGTAGTAAAAAGAAAACAATGTAATGGTATTCATAATTGTTTGAGTAAGGGCATGTAGTGTGGGTTAATAGGTTAACAGACTTGTTCTTGTACACACCATTATACCAGACTTGCCTTCCCTTGCCTCCAGAAACAGCCTGGCAAAGTATTGCAGCACTGTCAGACTGTATCTGAAGTGGAATGGGAGTTGGTAGCTGGTGATGTATCTCTTCACCTCTTTTCCCTTCTAAAGGTGTTCATTCCAGTTTGGACATAGTTAGAATTAGTGCAGCAAACAAACGTCTACGGAAGGAAGTTTAGATTCTCCACTTAATCCTGCTAAGAAAAAAAACTTAATCACAGTACACATATAGTCAACTGTACTGTGTGACAACCAACTTGAATTGCTGTATCTTCAAATAGGGCATTTCATTGAAGAGGGTGCAGAAACTGGGTCATGCTCTTTAGAACATATACAGGGTGTTCGGGATAAATTTGACATATTTATAATTAATTATATTTTTCCGTAAGTTACATGTATTAACACACACTTCTCTTCATTTAAAAGTTTGGACCCTTCTTCATTCATATACAAGATGTCAGAAAGGATGGATAGCTGGAACCCACCTGAATCATGGAAGAGAATAACTTGTATCATGATGATTCGTGCCCGCCATCAAAATAAGGATATTACGACTGCTGCCCAATGCTCCCTGAATACAGTAAAAACAATCAGGCATGAACTAGAGACTTGCAATGGTGACTACGAGGATGTAGCAAGAAGAAAGATCCCTAGCAGACGATCTGATTGCGTTCGTACAGCAGAATTCCTCGCAAATCTGCAGGAACAGGTGTTGAAGAACCCTGGCATTGGAATTCGGGCTTTGTTCGTGGAGTTGCTAACTGTAGTCAAGCCCTGGATAACAAGGGTAGCCAATGGTAGGCCGTATGTATGGCAGCAGGATTCGGCCCCTTGCCACACCTCTGGGAAAAGTCAAAAATGGTTGTCTGAAAATTTCTACGACTTCACCAGTCCAAATGTTTGGCCTCCAAACTCCCCAGACCTTAACCCCATGGATTATTTTGTATGGGGCGCAGTTGAAAAAGACACCAATCGCACTTCCAGTAATACAAAAGCCCAGTTAATGGATAAAATTAAAACAGTTTTTGCGGCCCTTCCCAGGGAGACTGTAGCATCAGCTTGTTCGAGGTTCCGAAGCAGAATTGAAGCTGTGATCGATGCTAATGGTGGTTATTTTGAGTAAATCTTGTTGATAGTATTGTAATTAACTCTGCCTGTAATGTTTTTTTGTCAATTCATTAAATTTAATAGATACAAAGAAGATTTTCTTTTTCCTTACGAAACTGTCAAATTTATCCCGAACACCCTGTATAGCAGTAGCCATGCATAATTCTAGTAAACAAGCTGGTAATGTTTCACTGAATGAAGAAGGTTATTATTTATAGTTTAATAGCATTTCCATCTTGTGAAGATATACTTTTGACAGCAATACCTGCAGGATCACCAGAGACCTCTTTGTTGGACCCCTAATGTATGTATAAATAGTTTCATCTACAAAAAGATTTATTTGTAGATGAAATGAGTGTTTTGTCTAATTTTATAAATTTGATATTTGAGATTAATATCAGTGTATATCAAAATGTAGCTTATTTCTTGTAATATTTCTACTTCCTTATTATTTTTTTTTCTTTCCAGAAAACAAGAATTGGAAAATATGTGAATGCTTTGCGGAAAAGGACAAACAATAAGCAGCTAGCTAAAAGAGCCAAAGAATTAGTTAAGAACTGGAGGACATTGTTACCTCTGTCAGATGCTGCTCCTGCTGCTACAACTACCACCACCAGTACAACTACCATCACTAATACTAGTACTACTGCTACTCTTAATGGGGTAAGAGCTGTGAGAAGTACAAACACACCACCATCTGGCATGACCACATCAGGACCTGGACCTGGTCCAAGTTTTGGTCCTGGCCCTGGTCCAGGTAATAGGGTAAAAGCAGGTCATACAACACCCTCTACTTCTCGACAGAAACCTATTCCAGAAGTGGAGCCAGAAGATGTTACTAGTCCTCTGTGTTCGAGTGCCTCCAACAGCCCACTGCTATCCTTGTCCAAGTGTCAGGGAACAAGCAGGTCATCTACACCTTCCACTTATGCTCCTGTAGCCAAAGTTTCACATCCAAATCAGACAACTTCTCGAACATCTAATAGAATATTTCCTGTAAATCAAGCCTTATCTAATGTCAGTAATTTAAGTAAAGCATCTGGATCTAATCAAGTATTTAAACCTGTTAGTCCAGCACTGGCAGCTGTAAGGCATGCCAGTAGTAAATCAAGTACATCAGGATTATCAGGTACAACAGTGTTACATCATAGTCCTACAGTTAGTCCAGCCTTAAGGAGCAATTCCCGTTCTCATAGCCCCTCTGTGAATGCTTCTGAAAGGACTCTTTCAGTTAGGCATAATGAGGAAAATCATCCCATTCGGCACTCCTCCCAGTCATCTTCACCTTCACCTCCTTTTCCTTCTAAAGGTGTTCATTCCAGTTTGGACATAGCTAGAACTAATGCAGCAAACAAACGTCTACGGAAGGAAGATTCTCCACTTAATCCTGCTAAGAAAAAAAACTTAATCAATACAACCATACACAATTCCATTGTTGTAAATGGCCTAGACTTTTCGAATCGACCTCCTGAAAGTATTATGCCTAGTGAAGGATCTGCATTTGAAAGTTTTAAATATTTTACAAAAACTGTTAATAACAAACCAAAACCAAATGAATGTTTATTCTCTATGTCAGAGAAAAAGAAAAAGAAAGAAAGTAATAATGTTAAATCTGAACCAATAAAAGAAAAGATAACTGGAATACCATCTGGCTCAAAACTTCCAAAAGTTAAAACAACACAACAGCTAATTGCAGAATTACAAGCTAAAAAATGTGGTTGTTCGACAGTTGGCATTATATCAAATATGAGTTCTCCTTCTGTTGAGAGTATCAGAAATGAATCTAGTTTACGTCTTCTTGCCAAAGGTGGTGGAACTTATTCATTTCAAAGTTCTGATGCCGATATCTCAAAAATGAAGTCAGAACTTATGAATAGGTTTCTTCAATCATCCACTGGTACAGTAGATGACAGCACTCGAAGTAGTCCTGTAGCCATATCTGGTGTAGCTTCTCCTGTTAGAGAGACCATATCTCAACCACCCGTGGATCTTGAGTCTCTAAATAATGTGGATAAAGTTGTCATCAGGGAGGATCCTGTTTCTGAAGAAATTCAAAAAATTCTTTCTAGTTTACCAGAGATCATTCCTAGTGAAATTGACTGGGAAGAAAGTGATCATTTACCAGTTAGGACAGATTCTGTAACAGAAGATTCTGTGAATCGGATATTAAATGACAAATGGGATTGTGTTAATGGTAATTACTGTTCAAATGGATCGTGGAAACAGTGGCAGGAAGTAAATGAACGAGAATCATATAGTGGGGATATATTACGTATATTGCCTTATGTAAATATTGAATGAAGCTAGAAACCACCATACTTGGTGATTTGGGGGTCATGTTTGCCTAATTCGTGGAACAGAGTGGTTTCTGATATTAGTTTCTTGTAAACAAAGTGTTGTACAGAATGATTTATTTAGTTCATTTTCTTTCAGAACTTGTTCTTTAAAAATAAAGCCTAAAGATAACTTACCAGAATATCAATATAATTTTTAGAATTTGTGCATACCATAATATTATAAATAAGTTGGTGACATTCCATTGCCTCTCCCTTTTTTTTTTACACATTTATACTAAATAGACTAGTTAACCTTTTATTCTATTCTATTCGTCAGTAGATTAAAAGGAGATCAGTAATATACTTAAATTGCTAATAAAACTGATATTATACCTTGCACACTAGCCCTTAAATATCACTCTTCCTCCCTATTTCTTTTTTTCTTCCCCCCCCCCCAAATTTTTTTTTTTTAATTGAATGCCAATATTTTAGTTGCATTTCTGTCTATCCCTACCTTTGCATAATAGAGGAATTCATGTAAGAATGAATTACATTTTTCTTTGAAATTTTCTTGATTATGTACTTGAATTATAATCAGCAAATTTACTTACAAACACTTCTATAGGTTCATTTAATATTTTAACAGGAATTTGGAATTCCATATATATTTGAAAAGTTATTTATTCTTTTCACATATTTTATACCTAAAAGAAATTTTAACTGGGGGGGGGGGGGGAATTCACTATTTCCTTAGGTGTTAATTTGATGTTTGAATAGAATGCTATTCACTGTTGGGCAGTTTCCTGTTATGGTCTTTAGGATTATAGGTGTATAATTGTTGATAATCCTGTACAGAATTTATCAAAATTTCAGGTGTGTGCACATGTTTGTTGTTAGCTGATTTTCTTTTTGGTGTTAAAGCAAAAATCAAATATAAGATGATTTGGAGACTTTCTGCTCTGCAGTATAACCTCAATAAGTTGTCCAAGCAACAATGCATCCATCAAATAAGTATGATGGTCATTTTGGATGTGATGGGAAGCTATTTATTATAAAATTTGCTTCTTCTGTGTCACACTGGGGGGGGGGGACTGAAATTTATAAGATTAGATTATCAAAAACTAAAATGTAAGTACAAATGTCTTTTTACCGAAAACACTAAATTATCTTTAACTTGACCCAAGTAAACTGACCTTTATATATTATTTTTATACATAGTATTGGGAAATTTAAATGTGTTGTTAACTGGTAACATGCCATGTCGATGGTAAATACTTGCCATTTGAGTATATCACTAGTCACTAAATTAATATACTATAAGAAAAGAGAAATATCATATCATTGCTTAAAATAAATTTTGAAGTGACATCTTAAAGGGATACTAATCTATTTTTATATGGGTCAAATCATTAGCATTTAAAAAAAGTTTGATTTTATTTTTTTGTTGCATTTAATGCATATTTGTCAACTAAATGTACACATCATGAAAAGGAAATTCTCGTGCTCTTTTTCTCTGTGCCTATATAGATATGTACATATATAAATGGTGTGGTAATTTATAAACTTCATTTTATTGTTTAGCTTTATTTCTGAAACATTGAGATAAGTTTGAAAGAATTGAAATGAGAATTTTTCAATATTGATAAATTGATACATGTTAGTTCTTCAATTGTTAAGTGATGTTGTTATAACCATTCATAATAATGTAATGAAATGAAAAGAAGCTTTGAACACCTTAGACATGAAAATAAACTTTTAGTAACACAAAGTGGATTCCATATTGAGGTTTTACTGCATGTTGCTGCCCCTGCACATATGCTTCAGTGCTCTGTAAGTGTTTTAACCCGCTTCTGGAAACGTGTCAGCAGCTCTTGTATTAAATGATTTTTTTTTTTTTTTTTTTTTTTTTACTTTTTTTCACATGTGTAAATATCAAGAGCAAGCCCTGTGTGATTATTACTGCCTTGTTTCTTGGTTAGTCTAATAGCTATATCATATTTATTCAGAAGATCACAAGTTATATAAAATCATAAAATATAATATGTTGAATCTTTGATTTTTCAAGTGCACACCATTAAAAATTTAAATTTCTTCTTCAAAATACCACTCCAATCAAACTAATCTTAGCTTTCTAGCACATTTCACCCTCTGTTACAGTAAGTAATATGGTAGTATGTAGATTTGAAGAACATAAGTGCAAAAGGTGCACTCATATCCTCATTATCATGTAATACAGATTTAGACATGATTTGCAAGTAACACTTCAAATGAATGAATTGTTGAAGTTCAATCGATGAGGAAAGAGACTTAAAAAAAAAAAAAAAAAAAAAAAAAAAAAATTCTGTATTAACTTTACTAATATCAATGCATGTATACTGCAAACTAATTGGTTTCTCAACTGCTCAGGCTATAGAGAGTTGTATGTCAGTCTTAAATTCATTGCACACTAGAGGTAGCATGTGTAATCTGTTATGTTAACTGATAGCTTTGTGTGCTCTAAAATCAGATATAATAAATTTAGTTTAATCCTTTATCCCAGTGTAAGCAAACAAAGTTTGCGCCTGAAGTATCTTCAGGACTGAGGCAACTCGGCAGACTAAGCTCTCATCACTTGTCTTAGTATCTCCCATGATGCAAAGCGTACATCCTTGCAGACATGTATAATGCTATGCACTAAAGGAAGGGCCACTACTCAGATTGGTTTCGACCTTTATTGGGGTCTCGTCAGTGAGGTGGTGATACTAAGGTGGAAGTAATGGAGAAGCCATATTTACCTATATGAGCTGCCAAAAGGTGTCTTACCTTATTAAATTTCTCTGGATTTAGAGAAAGATATTGGAAGTTTTTTCCCACTTGGTTAGACTATAATAAATTTAGTTTAATCCTTTATCCAAGTGTAAGCAAACAAAGTTTGTGCCTGAAGTATCATGCCTCAATCCTGAAGGTACTTCAGGTGCAAACTTTGGTTGCTTACACTTGAATAAAGGATTAAACTAAATTTATTATAGTCTAACCAAGTGGGAAAAAACTTCCAACATGTCTGCAAGGAGATGTGTTTTGCATTATGGGAGATACTAAGTGATGAGAGCTTAGTCCACCTTTACCATGAGTTGCTTCAGTCCCGAAGATACTTCATGCGCAAACTTGTTTGCTTACACTTGGATAAAGGATTAAGCTAAATTTATTATAGTCTAACCAAGTGGAATAAAACTTCCAACATCTTTCTCCAAATCCAGAATAATTTAATAAGGTGAGACACCTTTTGGCAACTCGTATAGGTAAATATGACTTCTCCATTACTTCCACTTTAGTATCACCACCTCTGGGTCTGGCTCCCACTGACGAGACCCCAATAAAGGTCGAAACGAATCTGGGTAGTGGCCCTTCCTTTAGCACATAGCATTATACATGTCTGCAAGGAGATACGCTTTGCATTATGGGAGATACTAAGACAAGTGATGAGAGCTTAGTCCTCATTTACCACAAGTTGCCTCAATCCTGAAGATACTTCAGGTGCAAACTTTGTTTGCTTACATTTGGATAAAGGATTAAACTCAATTTATTATAGTGTAACCAAGTGGGAAAAAACTTCCAAAATCAGATATCTGCATGATACACGTTTCATAATCCACTGCTCCTTGCAATGAGTGAAAAATAAAATGCCATACTTGAATAAATAAAGTAATTAGGCAGGTTTCTTGGCAATAATTTCATACAAACCTACCTTGAAATATAGAATAATTACTTGTTTGCTCTACTTTGCTAGAATAACTACAGTAGGGTGGGGGAAGCTAACTACATGATTTGAATGTTGACAGCAGCATTTTATTTCTGACATACAATTTTTTAAAAAAATTGAACTGCTTGAGCCATACCTTTTTTAGATTAATAAAATGCTTCTGTAGGTTATCTACAGTATGCACACACATGATTGGCCTTAGCATTCAAATACACTGTTGAATAGTTTAATATGCAAGCACAATTCAAAATATTTATATTGCTCAGTACTACTGCTCTGAAGCTTTCTTCATACCCACAGACAATACTTGATTTAAATACTACTTCTGTACAATTAAGGTTTGATTTGGATATTCTTTTGCTCAAGGTTTATGCTATATACAAGTACAGACCAGGTTCTCCCCACTTCTATGTTTGTGCGCTAGTAGGTGCATTTCTTAGCAGATAGCAAAGTGTGCAGCTTGTTTAACAACAGTAAGCAGTTTGTAGTATTTTGTTGTTTCCCCATATATTACCAGCTGTCACGTGCACACAAAATAATTTCAGGCATACCTATTATGAAATAAGTATTATTATTATGGAACACCTCCAGGGAATCCAAAGACCTGAGTCTTTGGACTCCTTGGAGGTGTCGCATAATGTCCATGTGGGATTCAAACCCGCAGCCTTAATCTATTTTAAAGATATATCAAATATTTTTCACCCTTCCTGAAGATAATACATCTGAACTGAACCCTCCATATACAGTTCTTGAAATGAATCATACTTGAAGAGCTGAAATATTCTTTGTATCTTTAAAGACTCGAAGAATGCTTGGCAGTTGAGAACTTTCCACTTCTAACATAATTTAAACACGTATATGGTTCAGCTGTACAGAACCATAAACAGCTTCTAAATAGGAAATGTTACATACTCTTCAAGTCCTAGATGATTTGAATAAGGTTATTCATTATACTCTTAAATAGGAACATTGGAAATTTTTTCATAATTGTTGCATCTGAGTGCCACATTTTTACATAAAAGCAAACAGAATTAACTGTCAGTAATATGTTTACAAACAAAACTTAATATTATACTAGTAGTTTTAACATCAGAAGAATCACTTCATTTTTCTAAAAAATATTCCATGGATCTGATCTTAAGCTAACAACTTAATTTTATTCTCATATCCTGCTGTCTATGGGCGAATGCATTTGTAAGATAAACTGATTGCCACTATTTATATGAAAGGGGAAAATTTTCTGCATGTCCAGGAGAAATAAGCCTAGTGTCTTCTAAGACTGGCTAACTTTGTCCCATCTGAAAAAGACTAACCAAGTTCCTCCTATTGTATCAAAATCAGTAAGTTCGAAAAATGTGTAATAAAATTGTGCAAATGTTTGTTTAGTGGAGCTGGTATTGGTTTCTTCACTTTGGCACATAAGCATACCAGTGCTTTCAGAAATATATGATAAAAGCTTCAAATCTGAAATGTTACCATGAAGTAATACTTAGAAAATTTGAAATTAATTCTATAATAGTTCACTAATGCATTACATTATCAGTATAATTTGTATATGCATTTATTACATTTTTTTAAATTCTTTAATTGTAAGAATTATTGGGTTAATATTTTGTTTTCCTTCTTCTGTAAATGTCTTGGTTACTGAAAAAAAAAATTTCTGCTATTAGGTGTGTTTTGCAGCAGTGCAAATCCACCTGTTAGCACTACTTTGTTCATTCACATGCATACATTAACACTACTCTGGTTGCATAGGTTTTAATATTATATATGAATTAGTGGACACAAACTATTATTAAAGTATATTACCAAATATTTCGATCTAGAACAGTGGATTTTAAAAGATATGAGCCACATTCTAGAGTGGTATAGTACAGTTGATATTAGATTGATATATATATTTAAGAGTTAGGAAAATTGGATTTCAAGTTTTTTGCTTTTGCTCTATAATAGTTATATTCCATATTCTGAAGAAAATCTATTGGTTTAAAGAATTTGCCACTGTCATTCATTTGTGTTTGCAACAAAAATCAAGGATTTGTCGTAAATGATGTCTGGAAATTATTAAATTTCTTTTCTTTCATGCTTACACGGTGATCAGAATACGTTATCAAAAATTATGGAGACAACTGCCTTGTTAGAGGTACTCTAACACAGTAGTTGTCTCCATAATTTTTGATAATGTATTAAATTTCTTAACATACCTTACTTCAGTTTTCAACTAATCACCTCCAAACAGTGCTAGAAATGATGCACCATACTTCACTGGCTCCTCTTGCTTCAGTTCTTAATACTATAATTTGTATTTTCTTGTCATTTTTATGTTTATTCACCTGAGGAAACCACTCGTCCTTTGTGGTGAGACTAGTCATATAAAAACTTAGATAAAAACTTATTTTCATAAAGTATGAAATTAATAATCTATTAATATGGATCAGACTTCCTAAATTTTTGATAAAGAAACATTTTCCTGATCGAGTTAGGACAGTGTTAGGAGCATTTTGTCTTGGAGAATAAGTTCTCAAATTCAAAATGGCATCTCTATAAATGACAAGGCTTCAAGCCAATTTGATGGTCAGTGTTGACTAGTGTGCGTACACTAGACCTGACTTTCTTTTTAGAAATGTATTGAACTTGCAGTCTTTCAGTTAAGTGTGGAAGGTAATATGGAGGAGGGCAAGACATTCAATTTAAAAGTGGTTTCAAGAACGTCAGTCTTATCTATTTTTTTTTTTTTTTGTAATCCCAATGTCTGGTCCAGTGCAGCAGAGTTGACCCAGACTACAGAATCTTATGGTCAAAGACCCATCTTTTATATAGATGCCATTTTATACTTGATGTTTATTCAAAGAGTTTAAGTGTTACTGTGTACTGCCCTAATTCGAACTCTCATTAGCAGTTTCCTTACCAAAAATTTGGGAAAGTAATCCGTGATCCAAAAAACTAACTTTTTGTGTGTGTGTGCTTATATATATATATATAGAGAGGTATTATGGTAAAGAAGTAAATCCTCCACAATTTGCTGATATTGTTCTTTTAAAAAACTGCACAGTTTCAACAAATGATCACTGAATTGAATGCAGAAAGTTTGAAAGGATTAAATATAAACAAAGACAAAATAAAAATGTATAATAAATACATTACCAAAAAGCCAGTACAAATGGGACACCAGGAAATTGAGGACAAAAGATCACAGAGGGATATCAAGAAGAATTATACGTAAATTCAACTTGGTTGGATAGCCTTCAGAAAACACTGTAAAGTACTTAAAAGAAATCTCAATCTGCCTAAAAGAAAAAAAGCTTGCCAGTTGTATACTTCCAGCCATGACATGTGGAAGTGAAACATGGACTTTGACTAAAAAAAAGTGACCAAGTTGATTACCCAGAGAAAAATAGAGAAAAAAAAAATCATTACTCAGTATTTCCATTCTAGATAAAAAGTGCAATACTTGGATCAGAGCATATACTAGGCAGATCATGTTGCAAAAAATAACACTCAAAAATGGACAAAGTTGATATCAGAATGGTATCCTACAGGATTACCAAAGAGAAGGTGACAAAATAAGATAAAAGAGATGGTCAAAATGCAGTAGCATAGAAAGGCTCAAGATAGGAATGAATGGAAGACTTTGAAGAACTAACTTTCAGATTAAAATTTCTTGATTGAATTTTCCCAGAAATAATACCTGTTCTTTATTGACTTTTCTTTATCAAGTGCCTCTGAAAATTCATTTTAAGTGTATGTTATATATAGTTCTTTGTTCAGGTGTAATTAACAGATCTGAAAGAGTACATTTTCTATACATCTGTTAATGCTATTCTTTGAAAAAGTGCTTATTTAAATATAAAAATGATTAATTCTAATTTTCATACTCTTACCACTGTTCTTAGCATTTTCTACTTTGAAGGCTTATATGGAAGTGTGTGTGAGTGCATGCATTGTGGGGTAGATGGGGGAGGGGGCTTTGTAGCAAACCTTTCTTCAATAGAGGCCAACAATTGAAATTGCCTAGAAAAAGTCCACATCAAACTTTTTGCCAGGTGAAATTTAATTTACAAGAAACTCCTGCTGAGAGCTGCTAAATTTTTAATCAGACAAAGAACCAAATTTTAAATAAAGCAAATACTTTTTAATTTTTGTATTTAAATTGATTTTAAAGAAGTCACATTTACCAAAATTAAAAAGTAGGAAGAGGCAAACATAACTTTTTCCATCTGAGTTTCAGGTCTTCTGAGCATCTATATCATCCATAATTGTATTAGTTTTTCATGCATGAAAATGTTAATTTACAGTCAGCCACTTCAAAACAGCACAGTAAGTAACTAGCACATTGACTGTGGTCATGAATATTTGAAATGATTCTTCCATATTATAAATAATTCCACTATGGTCAAATAGACTTAAATGTCTTCTGAGTCTCTGTTAATTTGTTAATCTTAGATTGGCACATCAAGAATTCCTGTCCTTTTTTTTTTTTCTAACCATTTTTCTTTGTTTGCTCATCACTTTTGCCAGCTACGGAAAACCTTGGCCAATAGTGAAGAAAGTGGTTTATGCATAAAATCCTAATGAATACTTGATATCTGTATATTGTTATTAACTTAAATGTAACATTTTTCGGCTTAAAGGTATAAAAGTGTAACAAATACTGTGAGAAGTTAAACTAGAAGCAAGCTGCATGTGTAGCTAGGTACTTCTTTACTTCCCCATTATATGTATGTCAGAATGTATAACTGCCACTGAGCATCACACTGAAATCACAATGTAACTGTTGCCAAAAACATGTTTCATCTTATATTTTGTTTAGATTGAGTATTCAAAAAATGCTAGGTTCAGCCTTGCTGTTTAGTATTGTAAGTATTCACTTTCTTAATAAATTCCACTTATTTTTGGTATTTGTAGCAGGTGATCAACCCACTAATTCCTTAGGTTCAAGTATAAATGCACCTAAATATGATAATGCCCTTTACTTTGAAGAACATAATGGATTTACAATACACACACAGATATGCATAGTACCACATCATAGTATTTTATTGATGCTATTCACATTTTTTGCTATCTTCCTTCACATTGGTTAGAATTGTTTCCACAACTTTTGATTAAAAATATTCATTAATATTTGCTGCCTTTAAGAGAGCCTGCAAAAAAAAAAATACTATTTTTTTCATATCATTACTTCGTTACTTTTTTTGTTAGTTCTGTTGTAATATTGTTCTCGCAGTCCTTTTCTTTTCCTAAAAGAATTTCTTAAGGTTACTGTTCACAACCCCAGCATAATCACTTTATCACGTCATCCAATGATTGAAGATGTTGGGAGTCTTGATTTTTAATTTTCTTTAATTCTTATTATATCCGGGTAGATATACTATCAATTTATTGGTTCTAGAATTGGCATAAACATTTCTTGGTCTTCCACTCTAATTTGCCTTAGACTTTGTGTGTTCTTACAAAAATCTATAGAGTTAAAATCATTAGTAGGACTAGCTGCAGAAAATATTTTCATTTCAGAACATCATTATAGAATGTCTTACTTTTTTTTTTTTTTTTTAATTTAAATATCTGTTACTTTTATTTTTTGTCAAATTAGCTATGTTATTGTCCATTTTGTATCCAGAGTCAGGAAGTTAGTATATTTCATATTCATGAAATATTTCTCATTTCAGTTTAAATATTTATGCTTTTTTGAAACCTGATATCCCCCCCCCCTTTTTTTTTTTTCTCCAAATAGTGTGTATGATTTAATCATTAGGTGCAGTCATTTGCCCTATATGCACATTTCTAATAAAAAAAAAAGCTAGTGTTGCTGCTGCTGCTTTTATTATAATTAGTGATATATGTGTGTGTGTGTGTGTGTGTGTATGTGTATATATATATATATATATATATAATCATCAGTATTATACAATTTCTATTCTTATTGGTAAAAGTAGATCTTGAGACTTAATGCCATGTGATTTGTTCCGAGTTCATAGTAATATATCACAAAATAAACTGCTGCATGGTATATTACATAGGCAGCTGGGAAGTTAATTATGCTGACAAAAGCTTTTTTTTTTTTTTAATTGCAACTTTTTCTTCTAAGATGTAATAAGATTCTGTGAAACATCTGAGTTGATTTGGCCTTGTTTTAAAAGCAAATTTCTTCTTTCTTCAAACTAGGTTAGAAATAAAATTTTAATTTTTTATTTCATAAGGTCTGCTTATATTACCAATGGCAAATGATTTTAAATACCACTACTTATGTATTTAGGCTTTGATTGGTGCCATACTAAAGTTTGGAGTGAAAAAACGGTATGAAGAAAGTTTCTTTCATTGTGGTATTTTTCAGGCCATGAGACAGCACTACTGTTCAAGCTATACCACATTAATTTTAAAACTGATCGTGTCCAACTCATTTTTTAAATTTAAGCAATAAAGACCCATTGATATTTAAAAGATTTTTTTCATCTAATGTGAAAGTTACATTTTATGTTACAATGTAATTGAAATCATTACAACTTTATTCTTTATGGTACTTTGTCACTCATTTCTATTTAGTAATCTTCCATTACACAGTAATACAATTTCAATATAGAGTGTCCTCAATTTAATGGACCCAATTTAACAGATTTCAGATACAGGGTGTTCGGGATAAATTTGACATATTTATAATTAATTATATTTTTCCGTAAGTTACATGTATTAACACACACTTCTCTTCATTTAAAAGTTTGGACCCTTCTTCATTCATATACAAGATGTCAGAAAGGATGGATAGCTGGAACCCACCTGAATCATGGAAGAGAATAACTTGTATCATGATGATTCGTGCCCGCCATCAAAATAAGGATATTACGACTGCTGCCCAATGCTCCCTGAATACAGTAAAAACAATCAGGCATGAACTAGAGACTTGCAATGGTGACTACGAGGATGTAGCAAGAAGAAAGATCCCTAGCAGACGATCTGATTGCGTTCGTACAGCAGAATTCCTCGCAAATCTGCAGGAACAGGTGTTGAAGAACCCTGGCATTGGAATTCGGGCTTTGTTCGTGGAGTTGCTAACTGTAGTCAAGCCCTGGATAACAAGGGTAGCCAATGGTAGGCCGTATGTATGGCAGCAGGATTCGGCCCCTTGCCACACCTCTGGGAAAAGTCAAAAATGGTTGTGTGAAAATTTCTACGACTTCACCAGTCCAAATGTTTGGCCTCCAAACTCCCCAGACCTTAACCCCATGGATTATTTTGTATGGGGCGCAGTTGAAAAAGACACCAATCGCACTTCCAGTAATACAAAAGCCCAGTTAATGGATAAAATTAAAACAGTTTTTGCGGCCCTTCCCAGGGAGACTGTAGCATCAGCTTGTTCGAGGTTCCGAAGCAGAATTGAAGCTGTGATCGATGCTAATGGTGGTTATTTTGAGTAAATCTTGTTGATAGTATTGTAATTAACTCTGCCTGTAATGTTTTTTTGTCAATTCATTAAATTTAATAGATACAAAGAAGATTTTCTTTTTCCTTACGAAACTGTCAAATTTATCCCGAACACCCTGTATAATGGATAAAGTTTCCTGTTGAGTGTTACATTGTTTTCCTTGATGGCCAAGATAAGTCTAGCATTCAAATGATGAATACTTGATATCTGTATATTGTTATTAACTTAAATGTAACAATTTTCGCCTTAAAGGAATCATAATAGTGCAACAAATACTGTGAGAAGTCAAACTTGAAGCAAGCTGCATGTGTAGGTAGGTACCTCTTTACTTCCCCATTATATGTATGTCAGAATGTATAACTGCCACTGAGCATCACACTGAAATCGCAATCTACGTATAGTGGATTTATATGCATATGTAAAATCTACATTTAGTTTTATCTCGCATTCTTTAAAAATTAATCCATGTTTGATAGGGAAAGAATGCATTTTACTGTAAAACAGAAATTAGAACTTTTTAACTCTAATTTTAACAATCACAACACTTGATTGATATTTGTTATGTATTGTCTTAAGTATTCATGTTTTTTTGTCTCTCACCATGAAAGATAACACATTTCCATTTTAAAGTCATATACCCTTGGTAGCTATACTGCATGTTAGACATCCCTGTACTAAATGGAGTCTACTCATAACATCTGGCAGGCATCAGTTATAAATAGGTACTAATATCTTCCAGGAAGTTATCTGTATTCATTGTGATATGATAAGTGGGGAAACCTCACAAATTTTAATTTAAGATGTTGTTGGACACAACTAATCAATGCAAGATATGTTCATAAAGTCAGCGAACAGTACTGCTCTAAGGTGGCAAAAAACTATCTGAATAAACGATTCAGACTGGAGATGAAATGAAGAGCATTGGTGTTGGATCCAAGGGATCGCAGTTTTTGTCATGTAATGTTTTTTTTTCCTTCAGTTTTTATGGTGGTTCTTGAAGATGTGTTAAAATTGGAAGAGGCATGGAGATGTACAGTAAATTCTTTTTTAAACTACACACACAGAAAAATTCACCATACCCCTGCAAACTACGGCTTGACAGTTCCCACCACACACCAATAATCATTCTAGAAAGGATGTACATCCTTACTAGAATGATTATTGGCTAGGTGTCTGGAAGTTTCATGTTCTGAATAGTGTTACCATTAGGTTCATTCCAGTGTGGTATCCAAGACTAAGGTGCAGAATAACTGTTCAAAAATTTTGTTTCTGAACACCTTTGAAAAGAAATGTTAGGTGCCCTCATTGGTGGCTATCATAACCCTGAAAACATTGCTTATGTTACAACATGCTGAAAGAAATGGAGAAAAGGTAAACCAGGTTTGCACTGCTCTGAAGTTCAGATGTGGTTTTTGGCCACTTCAAGCATCTAATAAGCAAAGTGGTATTATACTGAGTGATGAAACATGTTTTACTGCTTAGTGTTGCCTGGTTCCACATGCATCTCATTGTCTACCTACATTAGTTTACACTCCTAGATAATGTATCTAGTCTGGTTTTAAGCTTCTTGGTTAGGGATGTATCCAAGATTACTAATAAACTTAAAAATGTGAAGATATTAAATAGAAGTTTTGGTTGTTGCAGCCTATGAGAGCTTTACTAAATATTAGCAGAGTGCACATTCTATTGGTACATCATTTGATGGAACGAAGATGTCCATGGCAAGAACCCAGTGCCTGCATATCTGGTAGAGGTGGAAACACATGTTGGCTAGAGATGGATACCTATGAAGCCATTTCCTGAGCATGTTCAGACTGTTCTTGAAGGCATATTACTTAAGCAATGACTAAGAAATTAAAAATTAGTTTTTATTTAAAAAAAGATGGTTCCACCAAATAATATTACAGTGAACTTCATATCAACTTGACCTAATAATAGATTTCTGACCTTATAAGGATTTAGTTTCATATGAGACTTTTGAGAGTTTTCCCTTTGATATTGGCTTCATTATTATCACAGCACCTTCAAGGACTTAAGGGTGGTCCTTTTTTAGTCATTCATGTCTAAATACTTCTCTTTTTGAACATATTAACTGAAAATGTGCTTGTTTAATGGTGGTCCCACATTACACACATGAAAGTATCTGGTCCTTTTAGTTTCTAGGTAGTACACTGAGTTCTACTTCATGTATACTGTAAAATTCCCTTACTGACTTCTTTCTGTGATATCTACTCCTCAAACGTTTGAAGAAAATATTCTCTCAGTCTATCTTTGTATGTGCAGTTCAGTAAGCCAATTGTCTTGTTTACCCTTTACCCTCTGAATATTCTCTGCTGTTTACTTGAGAATCCAGATGATAGCTGCACAGCAGTTCAAATGAACCTTGTCAAGCATATTTATCTTACAATTTACTTTTCTATTCATCAAGAGAACAGTAAATTATCAAATTTAATGACAACCAAAATGTGACCTTAAACTTTATCTCGATATCCACTATAACATGAAGTCTAGCTTCATTGACTACTTTACACCAAATTCCCATTAATATATTTTTCTGCCTACAATATCTTCCTTCCGAAATACATACTCTTATACTTAGCATCTTTGAACTGACATTCATTTGTCCAGATAGCTAGTCTGTTCATTATCTTGCATAGATTCTCTGTCAGCTGTGTGTACCTTATCATTCTCCAACTTAGCATCATCAGCAAATAGCTTGATATCCTCTGGACCAGGGGTCAGCAAGTGTATGGCGCTGATCCTGTCCATTGTCAATTATTGTATGGTGTGACCTAAGGATGGGTTTAAATTGATTTCATTACAGAATCATCGAATCGTTGTTTCATATTCATAGAATAGTGTTAATGTAATACAGTCATGTCCATTCTTTTGCATATTGTTTATGGCTGTTTTTTTTGCACTACATATGTAGTTGTGGCGGTAATCGTATGTTGCCCACTGCTTCTAATGCCACTTGTACCTCACTAATTTTGTGGTGGTTTGAGTGCCACATGTTTCTTAGTCATATTGGTACATATGACTAAGAAACATGTGGCACTCAGTCATATTGGTACATAATTGTCTTTTCTGATTTGCCAAATTTTAACATTTTTGAGGTGAAATGCATAAAATCTCATTTCATATCAGCCTTATCTGATGAGCATATACAGTCAGTTTTGTTAATTGGGAACAGTAACTTTAAACCCCAATTAAGCATAACTGTCTTTTAAAAAATTCCATATTTCACCTCCCAAAAATTTGTTTGTACAATTCTATATATGAAGGTGGTCTAAAAAATTCTCAGCCTCAACATAGATGGCAACACTATTGGCAAGATTTTTTTTTTTCTAAGTTGGTACTTCTGTCGTAAGCATCCATGTGAAATTGCAGGTCATTCTATCAAGTAGTTTGTTTTATAAAGCTGTCTGAAGCCAAAGTGTTGTCTGTATTCCTTGAAATGGATAAAATTGAGTATCGTGCAGTTATAAAATTCTTTGTAAAAGAAGTTTAATGCCAAAAGAAATTCGTTTGAAGTTCATAAAAGTTTATGGGCACTCTTCTCCATGTTTTCAACGATTAAGAAATAGGCTGCCAAGTTTAAATGTGACTGTACCAGCCTTGAAGATGATCCATGTGAAGGATGTCCAAAAAGTGTAACTCCAGAAATCATTGATCAAATTTGCTATGGTGTATTAACGTGGCTTTCTTCCAACGTATTCTGTGGCGGGTATCCAGAGCATGGCTACCCTAGAGTTGCTAAACAGGCAGGATAACAAATGTCAGGATTTCGGACACACAAAGGCTACATCCGGTTTCACCAGTAGAGCATGGTCTGCAAGCTACTCTGGGCTTGCAGACCATGCTCTGGATACCTGCCACAGAATACATTGGAAGAAAGCCACGTTAATACACCGCAGCAAATTTAAATATGAAAGGTTGTTCATGGAATCTCTCAGCTCTAAATGATAGGAGAAAAACTGTGTCCACTGAGTAAAAATTGAAAACGGTAGTACATTTAAAATACTCAGTCTGCTTGGCATGAAGTTGAAATTTATAATAGTGAAATTTCTTAATGAAATTCATATCTTATAGAATGTTGCTATAGGCCATGGAATGTAGAGAGTGCTGATTGTGCAATGTTTAGGCAGATCGTGTAAAAAAGATGATCCTAAGGGGAGATTTTAATTGTGGAATGTGGATTTGAAGGAAGAAGATAGTGTATGAGAATAAGGAGAGTGAATTTATTGAATTTCCAAAGGGTAACAGTCTTAAGCAGGATATGACTGGAAGCAATTTGAGGTTTGGGTTGGATTTGGTGATAATGTCCTCACAAGATGGGTTTGTTAATGAGGTATCAACACTGCCGCTGGTTGGCAAGAGTGATCTTGAAGTACATGTTTGGGAAGTTGTTAAAAAGGAATATATATGGAATTATAAGTTGAATGATTGAGTCTGTAGTCAACTAACATATGCTGATGAGCTGTGCAAAAAAAAGATGCTGACAATGCATGGGAATCGATAACACAGTATGTGATACACATAATGCATAACTGCATACCAAGAGTTAAGTAAATAGAGTACAGGTGAAATAGATGAAAATCGAAATCAAGCAAGCAGTTCGAAGAGAAGCTATGGTGGGTTAACAAGTTAGTTGGTAGTGATCAGTGAAGTGCTTGAAGTGTGGGCTAAAAAGGTGCACTACAAGAGGAGATTGGCCACTCAGACCAAGAGCAATCCAAGGGAATTCTGTTATGTTGCAAACAGGAGAAATAATTATAGCAGCATGACAATGGTGGATAGATATAGTATCAGAGTGACCATTGCAAAGGATGTTGTAGAGTGATTTCATAAGTATTTTATCAGTGTATATCATACTAGTATAAATGATGCTGTTCAACTAAGGAATGTGCAAAAGAGTTGGCTATGATTTTTTTTACCTGGTTATTTAATGAAAATCTTGCAGTGGAACAAGGAAAAAACCATACTGCTCCACAAACATAGTTCTAAGACAAGTTTCCAGTTATATTGGAGATGTTGGTAGAACAGAATACAGGATTGTATAAGGATTGTTTATGATGGTCAACATGGGTTTGTTTAAAAGAATAGGTCTTGTTTTAGCAATCTAATTGCATTTTATGATAGTGACAAATGTGTTGGATAAGGGGGACTCATACATATAATGGAGTGGTGTCTCAAAAGGTAACCAGTGATGTGCCTTAGGGCTCTGAGTCTCTGCTGTTTAACTTATTTGTGAACTTATCAACTTATTTCTCTCATGAATTGACTGAGCATTTTCAATTGTTTGCTGATATGCAAAGTTTGAAGGAATAAGGAAAACTTCATTCAGGAAGATTTGAATAGAGCATGGACAGATGAAGGTTGTAGTTTTAATATTAATGAGTGCAATGTGTTGCATTTTGGAATGCAGAGACATAAAGCTTTACTGTATTGATGGAACTGTGCTTCAGTAGGCTAATGAGATTAAACATCTGGGGGTAATGGTTGACAAAGGCGACTGGAGTTTAAGAGGTCACATTGCAAGAGTTGAAGACTGCACATTGCATTGCAGTGTAAGGAGTATGCTGACATGTAGGGATAAGGAGGTGTTATGCCACTGTTTAAAGCACTGGTCAGATCATACTTGGACTAATTATCATGCCTAGATTTGGTCACTTTTCATTGTGATGTAGAAACAATGAAGGTCAAAAAAAGTGACCAGGGCAGTATCAGAATTCTGCAATGTTGGTTGTTGTGAGAGATGACAGACATTTCAGTTAATGAGGAGATTTTATTATATTATTTATTATATGGGCACCTCCATGGAGTCTGAAGACTTATCACAGGAGACCCAGTCTATCCACACAATCTATCATACCTCTCCTTCAACCCATTAACAGAAAAAGCACTCACAACTGACTGTGACTACACCTTTATTCAACTTCCAGCAATGAACTCCTTGTTCGTCCCCCTCTAGCCAAATGCTGAAACATTTCCCCTGCATTTATCCTTTAAAACTCTTTAAGCAACTTAAATGTTTCTACCCTATCCCCTCTTTTTCTCCTATCACCCAACTTCTGCAATCCACACACCTTCAATTTATACTCATAGGGAACATTCTACAAGCCACTCACCTCTGAATCTTCTCCACCGCTTCTACATTCTCAAGAAACCCAGGGACCAGACTTGAGCACAGTAATCCAGATGTGGGTGTATCAAGGCCTTTATAAAGAGGAATAACAACTTCCTTATCTCTACTTGTTAATGTGTTCTTCACTAGCCAAGTAATCTTATGTACTACCTTAGCAGTATGTCCTCTAAACTTTAACTCATGTCTACCGCCACCCCTAAATTTCTAGCTTAATCTATTTCCTGGAGTACAGTGCCATCAGTGTGATAAACGGCTTGTAATCTATTTATCCCAAAGTGCATAACTTTACATTTCTCGACATTAAATTGACACCCATTAACCATACTGACAACCTATTTAAATCGTCCTGCAAGCTCTCCACATCACCTTGATTAACTATTACTCTACCTAATTTCGCATCATCAGCAAACAACTGAATATTTCTTTTCAGATTATTTCCTATATCATTTATGTACAAATTAAACAGCAATAGTCCCAGCGCCAAACCTTGTGTCACACCACTAGTTTTAACCAACTCAGCTGTTACTCTATTATAAAAAGTTTGTAAATTACTAATGCATGACTGGCCCTTCACAAAGCCATGCTAATTCTCATATGGAACCATATTTTTATCTACCCATTCTTGAATTCTCTTTTTCACCAATTTTTCCAGTACTTTTACTACCACACCTGAGATACTGATTGGTCTATAATTTGCTACTGCAGTCTTAGAACCTCCCTTATGCAAAGGGATTATTTTGCCCTCTTTCCACTCCCTTGGAACTCTACCAGAGCTGAGACTTCAATTAAACAGCTTAGTCAAAGACATTGCCAGTTCTCTTGCAGATTCTTGCAAAACCCTAGCTGATATCCCATATAATCCCACAGCTGTATTTACATTGAGATTCTGCAATATCGTAAGAACCTCCAATTCATCCACCTCTGTTCCCACATTAGTGTCTGTCACATAGGTTAAAGTGGTAACCTCACTAGGAAGATATATGCTTGCAAAGTGGTCACTCAGTAACTCAACTATTTTATCTGCTTTAGTCTCCTTGTGACCGTCATCACTCATTAAGGTTAATCATCCATAGTCATTCTTCCTCTTACTTGCCACACAGTGAAAACTCTTTAGGATTTCCTGTGGCCTGCTTGGCTAAATTCTTCTCATAATCTGATTTTGCCTTCCTTGCCATGCTAGTCGCCTTTCTTGCCTGAGTCTTGTACTGTTCATGAGTTTGTTGGTCACGTTTCTCTTTATATACCTTCCGCAGCATTTTCTTCTTCTGCAGCTCATGCTTAGTGATATTACTGATCCATCTAATTCTTATCCGATTAACCCTCCTTACCATAAGTATATAATTTAATGCTGCTTCCTACAGATGATCCTTAACTATATCCCATGCACTACTAATATTTGTGGAACTACAAAGCAGTGTTTTATGCCATGTTACAGATTTAATCTTCCTAAGCATGTCATAATCACCTGCTTTGTAGTTCCACAAATATTCCTTCTGGAGAGAATATTCCTCATGTTTTACAATTTCCCAAGTCAAGACCTCATGGTCACTTTCACCAATTGGAGGCAATGTTGCCACTTTGGTTATGGATAGCTCTTCTGATCTTATGATTAGGTCTAATACTCTACCATCCCTAGTCATCTCCATCACATGCTGCCTTAAGTAATTATCTCTCACAGGTGTATAAATTCTATTTCCTTTTCTGCCAGGTGATCTTTCTTTCTTCTGGTCTGTATCTCCATAGTTGAAGTCCCCCATAATAATCACTCATCCTGTACTCATTGTACTAATTTGGTGATGCATGTCTTCCAGATCATCTGTGGAACTCTCTAGCCTATAGCAACAACCAACTGTATATTTTGTCTTACTGGTCTTAATCTCAAACCAGATCATGTCAAATGAACAGCCACTCTCCCACCTGGCTCCTATTCTTTTTGGTTGCATTCATCTGCTATATGAAAAAATGCTAAATTCTTCACATTCAATCCCTGTAACTACATCATCTGCTGTCAGCCAAGTCACTAATGCCTATAACTTTTGGCAAGGTTGCACTAATCAATGCCCAAAACTCCTCCCTCTTGTTTCTGATACTTCTTGGCATTAGTATATAGAAACAACAACAACATCCCTTTATTCCCCCACCCACCTTTACTTTCTGAATTGACTACCCTATTCAATATTTTTGCTTGAGAGACTAGATTCCTCACTTGGTCATTCTCACACTCACTTGCTTCATGGGTGCCTTCACATAAACTCACTTGCTTCCACCTTAATTGATTAAGTTTCCCTGAATTTGCACGTCGGCATGCTCAGTGAACAAAGTTCTTTCCAGACACAAGAAAACCATTCAGATGCAGTCCATCTGCATTGTACAAATCCTTCTTTCCTTCAAACAGAGACCACAGATACACAAATTCTACATCATTCCTTTTGCACAATCTGAATATAGACTCATTGGCTATCAATGTCCTCCTGTTCAGTTTTGCCTCTTCTAACATCTCCTTTACATCCTCCCTCATAGAATACTTCTTACCTTTCAAATCGTTGGTACCAACCAAGACGGTCATTTCCTTCAACTTACTTTTTACATCCGGATGGTGTGGCTAATAGCAGGAATTTTTGCACCTGGGAAACACGATTTTGTCATACTTTCGTTGAGTACTTCCTTGAATATAGAGTCTCCATACATAATTTTTCCTTAACTTGTGTTTCTTGTTTGTTCGTTCAGTCTTTATTGTTCTTCCGGATCACCTGCTTAACTTTTGCTGCTTCTGCAGTTTTTCAATATTAATAATTGAGAGGGGATTATAAAAGGAGTGTGGAAGGTGAGTGGAGAATAAGAGACCATCCCAATAGTTGTGTAAACAGGATATCAGGAGTAATTTTTTTTACATGAATTGTGGGTGAATGGAACACATTACCAGAATGTATTGTGAATGGAAGGAGTGTCGAGGATTTTAAGGTTCAGTATGATAAGTGATGGTTGAGTGAATCTCCTTCCACAATGAGTGCTGACTCCATGAAGATTGGTGTTTGGTGTTGATCACACCTAGTTGATCATGTTACATGTTAACATGTAAACAGGATATCAGGAGTAATTTTTTTTACATGAATTGTGGGTGAATGGAACACATTACCAGAATGTATTGTGAATGGAAGGAGTGTCAAGGATTTTAAGGTTCAGTATGATAAGTGATGGTTGAGTGAATCTCCTTCCACAATGAGTGCTGACTCCATGAAGATTGGTGTTTGGTGTGATAAGTGTTATTTGCATGAAAAAATTGTCAATATGAACATATATTTAATATAAAATTTTTATTATCCCTATCTATGTGTCAAAAATTGAATTGAATTCTTAAAGTATTAATGATATGTGCATAAATAATACACAGGTCATTGATTTTAATTTTGTTTTAGCTCCATTTTTAGCTGTATATTTGAGCCATGCATTATTCTAAAATGGGCTTTTTTTTTAAATATGGATATTACAGAAGGTAATGTTAATTGATAGTTTTGATTACATTAAATCTGTGCCTTATTTTTAGCTCTTGTCATCTTCCACATGTGAAATGAAATCATACTGAAAAAAGTATAGGATATTATATTTGAGTATCAAGAAAAGGAAGGAGTAGCAATAGCAATCAACACCAAATGCATTTGGAAGGCAGTTTCAAGTAGTTATTGTTGGCAAATTTTGCAACTGGGGAAGATTTAATAATTAGTCTCTTTATAATCTCTCCATTTAGATTGCATCTGAAGTTGCTGCTGTTTTTAGTTTTGGTCTTTTTATTGCTGATTTTCCTGCCAAATTTTTTACAGTTATGCAATTTAGAGAACCCTGGAGACTTACATTAGATGTGTTTTTAGGAAAACATCACCTGTATGAAGCAGAGCTAAGTTTGATATCTCTGATTTGAACATTGGTTTGATGCCACTTTCTTTCATAATGCAATTCATATAGATGATGAATAAAAGTAGAAATAATCTGCATCCTTGTCTTACCCCTGATTTTACATCAAACTACCTTTCTATATTTTCTTCAAAATTCAAACTGCTGACTTACAACTTATATATAGACTGTGTTTCATTTTTTTTTTCTTTATTCCAAATTTTTTCTTTAGAAGGAAAAAATGCAATAGGTCATGTTATCCTACCTCTCATTATCTTCTTATAGCTAAAAAACATTATACACTAATGTTTGTATATGAAGTTTGTATGATCGTTTGGAAACTAACATGAAGAGTAAGTTTTCAAATGATCATGCCTATTGCTAAAAATGGCAGGCTGCTAGTGTAACATGTGAAATATTAACATTAAACTCATTAATAGGCACAATTAACAGTATATGGGGTAAATGTTCCATTTACCCCATATATTTGTAAAGCTTTTCTCTGGGCATGATACACCTCATCAGTTAGGTATCCATTAGGATACCTCCTTTTTCCTCCATTCCACATTCCTTAAAGGCTGTGGAGCATTCCGCAGAGTCATCTGGCTTTAACTTTTAAGTGATGCCTATTGAGTTTAATGTTAATATTTTAT